>NC_083869.1:47606287-47909318 GCF_032452875.1 Bos javanicus | reverse complement strand
GAATGAAAACTGACCTTTTCTAGTCCTGTGGCCATTGCTGAGTTTTCCAAATTTGCTGGTATATTGAGTGCAACACTTTCAAAGCATCATCTTTTAGGATTTGAAATAGCTTAGCTGGAATTCCATCACTCCCACTAGTTTTGTTCATACTGATGCTTCCAAAGGCCTCTTGAGTTCTCACTCCAGGATGTCTGGCTCTAGGTGAGTGATCACACCATCGTGAGTGATGGTTACTAAGATAACCATAATTGTTATCTGGTTCATTAAGATCTTTTTTGTGTAGGAAGATTGCTGAACTGATTTACCATTCCCTTCTCCAGTGGACCATGTTTTGTCAGAACCCTCCACCATGACTATGACCCATCAGAGCAAGACCCAGTTTGCCCCACAGCCAGTACCTCCCATCAGGAAGCTTCCACAAGCCTCTTATCCTTATCCATCAAAAGGCAGACAGAATATATCAGCCATAATTATATTCCCTCCCTGTTGAGCCTCCCCCCATCCCATCCCTCTAGGTCATCATAGAGCACCAGGCTGGGCTCCCTACGGTGTATAGCAACTTCTCACCAGCTATGTATTTTACATATGATATTGTATATATGTCGATGCTGCTTCTCCATTCGTCCCACTCTCTCCTCCCCCATTATGTGCACAAGTCCATTCTCTATGTCTGTATCTCCATTCCTTCCCTGCAAATAGGTTCATCAATACCATTTTTTGGATTCCATATATATGTTTTAACATATGATACTTGTTTTTCTCTTTCTGACTTACTTTACTTTGTATGACAGGCTCTAGGTACATCCACCTCATTAGAACTAACGCAAATTTCTTTCTTTTTTATGGCTTATATTCCATTGCTTACATATGCCACATCTTCTTTATCTACCCATCTGTCAATGGACATCTAAGTTGCTCCATGTCCTGGCTGTTGTAAATATTGCCACAGTGAACGTTAAGGTCCATATGTCTTTTATTTATTTTTTTTTAATTTTATTTTATTTTTAAACTTTACAATATTTTATTAGTTTTGCCAAATATCGAAATGAATCCGCCACAGGTATACCCGCGTTCCCCATCCTGAACCCTCCTCCATCCTCCCTGCCCTACCCTCCCTCCTCCCTGCCCTCCCCTCCCTCTGGGTCGTCCCAGTGCACCAGCCCCAAGCATCCAGTACCGTGCATCGAACCTGGACTGGCGACTCGTTTCATACATGATATTATGCATGTTTCAATGCTATTTTCCCAAATCTCCCCACCCTCTCCCTCTCCCACAGAGTCCATAAGACTGATCTATACATTGGTGTCTCTTTTGCTGTCTCGTACACAGGGTTATTGTTACCATCTTTCTAAATTCCATATATATGTGTTAGTATACTGTATTGGTGTTTTTCTTTCTGGCTTACTTCACTCTGTTTAATAGGTTCCAGTTTCATCCATCTCATTAGAACTGATTCAAATGTATTATTTTTAATGGCTGAGTAGAATTGTGGTTTTCTGAGGCTATATGCCCAGTGGGATTGCTGGGTCATATGGTGGATTTACTTCTAGTTTTTAAAGAAATCTCCATACTCTTCTCTATAATGGCTATATCAGTTTACATTCCCACCAACTGTGTAGGAGGGTTCCCTTTTCTCCTCATCCTCTCTAGCATTTACCGTTTGCAGATTTTTTCATGCTGCCCATTCTGACTGAGGTGAGGTGATACCTCATTGTAGTTTTGATTCACATTTCTCTAATAATTAGTCATATTGAGCATCTTCTTATGTGTTTATTAAAAGAAAAGTGAAAGTCACTTAGTTATTTCCGACACTTTGTTACACCATGGACTATCAGTCCATGGGATTCTCCAGGCCAAAATATTGGAGTGGGTAGCCATTCCCTTCTCCTAGGGATCTTCCCAACCCAGTGATCAAAGCCAGGTCTCCTGCATTGCAAGTGGGATTCTATACCAACTGAGCCACCAGAGAAGTCCAGGAATACTGGAGTAGGAAGCCTATCCCTTCTTCAGCAGATCTTCCTGAGCCAGGAATCAAACCGGGGTCTCCTGCATTGCAGGCAGATTCTTTACCACCTGAGCTACTACAGAAGTGCCATGTGTTTATTGGTCTATTAATCTTTGGAGAAATATCTGTATTTGTTTTAATATAAAAATAATATATTAAATTTAAATAAATCTTTTTAAATAGTGCTTTCAGTTCAGTTCAGTTCAATCGCTCAGTCGTGTCCAACTCTTTGCGACACCATGAATCGCAGCACGCCAGGCCTCCCTGTCCATCACCAACGCCTGGAGTTCACTCAGACTCACATCCATCAAGTCGGTGATGCCATGCAGCCATCAAATCCTCTATCGTCCCCTTCTCTTGCCCCCAATCCTTCGAAGCATCAGAGTCTTTTCCAATGAGTTAACTCTTCGCATGAGGTGGCCAAAGTACTGGAGTTTCAGCTTTAGCATCATTCCTTCCAAAGAACACCCAGGACCGATCTCCTTTAGAATGGACTGGTTGGATCTCCTTGCAGCCCAAGGGACTCTCAAGAGTCTTCTCCAACACCACAGTTCAAAAGCATCAATTCTTCGGTGCTCAGCCTTCTTCACAGTCCAACTCTCACATCCATACGTGACCATTGGAAAAACCATAGCCTTGACTAGATGCACCTTTGTTGGCAAAGTAATGTCTCTGCTTTTCAATATGCTATCTAGGTTGGTCATAACGTTCCTTCCAAGGAGTAAGGGACTTTTAATTTCATGGCTTCAGTCACCATCTGCAGTGATTTTGGAGCCCCAAAAAATGAAGTCTGACACTGTTTCCACTGTTTTCCCATCTATTTCCTAAGAAGTGATGGGACCAGATGCCATGATCTTCGTTTTCTGAATGTTGAGCTTTAAGCCAACTTTTTCACTCTCCTCTTTCACTTTCATCAAGAGGCTTTTTAGTTCCTCTTCACTTTTTGCCATAAGGGTGGTGTCATCTGCATATCTGAGGTTATTGATATTTCTCCCGGCAATCTTGATTCCAGCTTGTGCTTCTTCCAGCCCAGCGTATCTCATGATGTTCTCTGCATATAAGTTAAATAAGCAGGGTGACAGTATACAGCCTTGACATACTCCTTTTCCTATTTGGAACCAGTCTGTTGTTCCATGTCCAGTTCTAACTGTTGCTTCCTGACCTGCAAATAGATTTTTCAAGAGTGCTTTAAATTTGAGTTAAAGCTTAAATTACTTTATTCTTAAAATTTCCAAATAAATTTCATGATTCAGAAAGATGCTTTATGTGCATTCTAGGCCTTCTAGGATCACATGAGGTTTCAGTTCAGTTGCTCAGTCGTGTCCAACTCTTTGCGACCCCATGCACCGCAGCACACCAGGCCTCCCTGTCCATCACCAACTCCCGGAGTCCACCTAAACCCATGTCCATTGAGTCAGTGATGCCACCCAACCATGTCATCCTCTGTCGTCCCCTTCTTCTCCTGCCCTCAATCTTTCCCAGCATCAGGGTCTTTTCCGATGAGTCAGCTCTTTGCATAAGGTGGCCAAAGTATTGGAGTTTCAGCTTCAACATCAGTCCTTCCAATGAACACCCAGGACTGGTCTCCTTTAGGATGGACTCCTAAAGATTGGATCTCCTTGCAGTCCAAGGGACTATCAAGAGTCTTCTCCAGTACCACAGTTCAAAAGCATCAATTCTTCGGCTCTCAGCTTTCTTTATAGTCCAACTCTCACATCCATACATAACTAGTGGAAAAACCATAGTCTTGACTAGACGGACCTTTGTTGACAATGTAATGTCTTTGCTTTTTAATATGCTGTCTTAGCTTAAATACCTGCATTCTTCAAATAGGACAATGTAAACCTCATGTGATCCTTAAATTACTTAATTCTTAAAATTTCCAAATAAATTTCATGATTCAGAAAGATGCTTTATATGTATTCTGGGCCTTCTAGGATCACATGAGGTTTACATTGTCGTATTTGAAGAACCCAAATATTTAAGCTAAATTGTAGGTGCCTTGCTTCATATTTAAGTCTAAAGTAGCTGACCCTGTTCCAACCTTCCCATCTTATAACTTGCTGTTGCCCTGTATTAATCCTCTTATAAATCCAGCCATCTACCCATCCATAATTACTTACCACATGCCCTCCTAAAGATGTCATTACCATATACCACCTGTTTACCTTGGTTTTGTCCTTTCTCCCTGCTTGTAATACAAGTATACCTCACTTTATTGGGCTTCACTTTATTGCACTTCACAGATATTGCATTTCTTAGAGAGTGAAAGTTTGTGGCAACCCTTGAATTAAGCAAGTCTATTGGTGCTATTTTTCTAACCACGTTTGGTCACTTTATCTCTCTGTGCCAAGTTTTGACAGTAATTCTCGCAGTATTTCAAACTTTTTTCATTATTATTATATTTTTTATGGTGATCTGTAATAAGTGATCTTTGATGTTACTAATGTACTTGTTTTGGAACACCAGCACCATACCCATGTAAGATGAAGAAATTAATGTTGCGTGTGTTCTGACAGCTTCACTAATTGGCTGTTCCCATATCTCCCTCTCCTTCAGTCTCCCGGTTCCCTGAGACAAAAAAATATTGAAATTAGGCCAATTAATAACCCTACAGTGGCCTCTAAGTATTCAAGTGGAAGGAAGAGTTGCACATCCAATTTAAATCAAAAGCTAGAGATTATTAAGCTTAGTAAGGAAGGCATGTCAAAAGTTGATATAGGTCAAAAACTAGACCTCTTGTGCCAAACTGTAAGCCAAGTTGTAAATGCAAATGAAAATCTATGGAAGAAAATTAAAAATGCTACTCCAGAGAACATCTGAATGACAAGAAAGCAAAACAATCTTACTGCTGATTGGAAAAAGTTCTAGTGGCTTGGATAGATCAAACTAGTCACAAAATTCCCTTAAACCAAAGCCTAATCCAGAGCAAGGCCTTAGTGCTCTTCATTTCTATGAAAGCTGAGAGTTGAGGAAGCTACAGAAATAATGTTTAAAGCTAACAGAACTTGCTTCATGAGGTTTTAGGAAAGAACCTATCTCCATAGCATAGCATCACAGTGCAAGGTGAAGCAGCAAGTGTTGATGTAGAAGCTGTAGCAAGTTATCCAGAAGATCTAGCTAAGATAATGAAGGTTGACGCGCTGCACAACAGATTTCCAGTGTAGCCTTATGTTAAGAAGACTTATGTTAAGGACTTTCATAGCTGGAGAGGAGAAGTCAGTGTCTGCCTTCAAAGTTTCAGAATACAGACTGACCCTCTTGTTAGGGGCTAATGCAGCTGGTGACTTAAAGTTGAAGGCAGTGCTCATTTACTATTCTTGAAAATCCTAGGACCCTAATAATTATGCTAAATCTACTCTGTTTGTCCTCTGTAAATAGAACAACAAAGCCTAGATGACAGCAGTCTGTTGATAACATGATTTATGAAATACTTTTAGCTCACTATTGAGACCTACTGCTTAGGAAAAAGATTCCTTTCAAAATATTACTGCTCATTAACAATGCACCTGTCACCCAAGAGCTTTGATGGAGATGTACAATGAGATTCATGTTGTTTTCATGCCTGCTAACACAATATCCATTCTGTAGCCCACAGATCAAGGAGTAATTTCAACTTTCAAGTCCTATCCCTTAAAAAATACATTTAATAAGGCTATAGCTGCCATAGAGAGTGATTGCTCTGATGGGTCTGGGCAAAGTAAGCTGAAAACCTTCTGGAAAGGATTTACCAGTCTAAATGCCATTAAGAATATTTGTCATTCATGGGAAGAGGTCAGAATATCAACATTAACAGGAACTAAAAAAAAAATTGATTTCAACCCTCATAGATAACTTTGAGAGGTTCAAGAGTTCAGTGGAGGAAATAACTGTGAGTGTGGTGGAAGCAGCAAGAGAGCTAAAATTAGAAGTGGAACCTGAAGATTTAACTGAATTACAGTAATCTCATGATAAAATTTGAATGGATGAAGAGTTACTTTTTAGGGATGAGCAAGAAAGTGTTTTCTTGAGTGAAATGGAATCTACTCATAATGAAGATGCTGTGAAAATTGTTGAAAATTATAAAAAATCTAGGCTATTATATTGACTTGGTTGATGAAGCAGCAGCATAGTTTAAGAGGATTGAATCCAATTTTGAAAGAAGCTCTACTGTGGGTAAAATGCTGTCAAACAGCATTTTGTGCTACAGAGAAATTTCGATTGAAAATAAGATACACTTGATACATCGAACTTCATCATTGCTTTATTAGTTTAAGAAATTGCCATGGTACCCCCTCAACTTTCAGCAAACACCACCCTGATCATTCATCAGCCATCAACATTGAGGCAAGACCTTCCACCAGCAAAATGATTATAACCCACTAAAGATTCAGATGATGGTTAGTGTTCTTTAGCAGTAAAGTATCTTTTTCATTAAGGTATGCATATTGTTTTTTTGTAAACATAATGCTATTAATACAATTAATAGACTAAAATATAATGTAAACATAAGTTTTATATGTACTAGGAAAGCAAAATATTTGTGTGAGTTGTTTTGTTGAGAATAATATTTGCTTTATAGTGATGGTATGGAACTGAACCTGCAATATATCTAAAGTATGCCTGTACCTTCTCTTCTCACTTTTGTTAAAGTGCTGATCTTTTGAGAACTAATTCATATACTATGTTTTCCTGACAACTCTAGTCAGGACTCTGAATTTCTGTCATCAGTTCAGTCAGTTCAGTCGCTCAGTCGTGTCCAACTCTTTGCGACCCAATGAATTGCAGCACACCAGGCCTCCCTGTGCATCACCAACTCCTGGAGTTCACTCAAACTCATGTCCATCTAGTCAGTGATGCCATCCAGCCATCTCATCCTCTGTCGTCCCCTTCTCCTCCTGCCCCCAATCCCTCCCAGCATCAGAGTCTTTTCCAATGAGTCAACTCTTCGCATGAGGTAGCCAAAGTACTGAAGTTTCAGCTTTAGCATCATTCCTTCCAAAGAACACCCAGGACCGATCTCCTTCAGAATGGACTGGTTGGATCTCCTTGCAGTCCAAGGGACTCTCAAGTCTTCTCCAACACCACAGTTCAAAAGCATCCATTCTTCAGCGCTCAGCTTTCTTCACAGTCCAACTCTCACATCCATACATGACCACTGGAAAAACCATAGCCTTGACTAGACGGACCTTTGTTGGCAAAGTAATATCTCTGCTTTTTAATATGCTATCTAGGTTGGTCATAACCCTCCTTCCAAGGAGTAAGCGTCTTTTAATTTCATGGCTGCAATCACCATCTGCCTGGTGGTTATACTTAATGCCTATTATGTATATGTGCTCAGTTACTCAGTCGCAACCGAATCTTTGGGACCCTGTGGACTGTAGCCCTCCAGGCTTCTCTGTCCATGAAATTTTCCAGGCTAGCATACTTAAAGTGGGTTGCCATTTTCTTCTCCAGGGAATCTTCCTAACCCAGGTATCAAACCAGCATTTCTTGCATCTCCTGCATTGGCAGGTGGATTGTTTATCACTGTGCCACCTTGGAAGCCCTAATGCTTATTATGCAACATGTATTTTTAAGATTTTTTCAACTATGTCTTATGCAGACTTTTTAGGTAAGAGTTCCACATGCAAAGAAACAAAAAATAAAAGGGCATTTTGGGCAATGGACCTGGTATGTACCAAGACACTGGAATATGCAGTAGCACAGAATATTCCAGTAAATACTAGGTGATTTATTATAGCTGGAATGTAGAATATATACTGGGAATGTGAGAAAAGTAAGAATCAGATCACGATAGAATATGTAACTTATGCTATATCCCACTTGCCCAAGCCTTTACTGTAAGAAGTCATCAAAGAAATCAGATAGGAAAGATTTATTGTGTTAGTTAGAATCAACTTTGATGTAAATTCTCTAGGTTTTTTTCATTTTTTTAGATCTTATTTTGTATATGCTTATAAAGTTCTTATCATATTCATACCACACAGTCTTCTTTTCTTAACCTAGTATGTATCGTTCCTATTCTCAATTTGTATAACACATATGTACATACACATACATAGAGAGGAATTGTTCATTGCTTTAAAAGATGGGATTACATACACACACACATACATACTTACCTACACACCTTCACCTTGCATTTCTCACCCTTCAATACCTTGTAGAAATAGCTCTAATTCATTTTTTTAAAGACTGCAATATTGTGTAGTATGAGATACCAAAGTTTATTTAACTATTCCCCTATTTGTAGACTTTCATCTTGTTTCCACTTTCTTTATATTTTTAGTGAAGTATATCTAAATTAAACTTTATGTTTATCTGACTAAATTTCACTATAGCTTAGTATAACCCACCATAAACTCTTAAACAATTCGTGTAGTCTGGATATATAAGACAAAAGTAAACTTATTGTGATAATTTCTTCTGATACTAGCTCATATCCTCTGCTTGCTACCAAACTGGTGAATATTTAGGAGTTGTTCCAAGTAGTAATATTGTAGTAATATAACATCGTAAAGCTTGAAATAGACCCATTTGATGACTCATACTTAAGTTTTAGTGATACCTTATATATTAAATGTAGGGAAATAACAATAATATTTTCCAAACTAAGATGTTAATAGGAATTTTATGGCAGAAGTGTCACATGGTCAGATTATTTGGGAAAATACACTGGGTTGAACTCGATTCTTCAGATGTTTGCATTTCTCTAGGAGTGTATTATTCCATGAAATGCCATTGGTAAAGAGTGTTCTACATTATTCTAAGATGATATATAAACATCTGAATTGTGTTCAGACATATGGATAAATTCTCAAAGGCCATTTTGTGCACCATTTTGATAGACCTATACTATTCGTGCCACAGTAGTACAGCTCTGCGAAAATGACCCACTCAGATCACTGCTAATATGTCTAGGTGTTATTCCCACTACTCCTCCCTATATTTAATACATCTATCAGTCACAGAAGCTTGAAATTCCACTGATACTGGATTATGAACATTGTAAGGCATACCCAGTACCTTTTTTACCTTCATACTTTTGCAAAATTTTCCTGTTGTGTCTACACATAATCCTCTCTCATTATAGTTCTATATATTAAGATCTCAGTTTTCTTTAAATGCGCCCTTGTTTTTGTAGCTTTCTCCAAGCTATCCAGTGGGATTAAAACTACTCCTTATCTGATCTTCTAATACCACTTTGCCTTTCATTCAATGATTTAATTTCCTACCTTATGATTCACACAGTCATTGTGTGTACATTATAATAGATGTTATGCCATGACCTCTAGTTCCTGCTGTGGAGGAGCTCATAAACCAGCTAAGGAAGCAGATAAATAAACAAATTTGTACAATGTAATGTGATATGTATTTATAATGATACACAATACTAGTGGTAAAATGATTGACATGAGAAACTATGGACTAGAACGTTGGAGTGTAAACTAGCTTCTATAACTAAGATTTTAGCTTCATTTAAAATTTCCAAGTCTAGAATGGAAGTGGAATGTTGTACTGAATATTGTACATAATTCTCTCTTCCAATAGCTTATATTTGCTCTGAAGACCTGGCTTGTTTATTATTTATTTTGCAGTTTTCTATTATATTTGTCATTCCTATGGAAATATAGAATACATTGAATATAGAGTTGAATTAATTTTTAGAAGCTACCTCAGATATGCAGATGACACCACCCTTATGGCAAAAAGTGAAGAAGAACTAAAAAGCCTTTTGATGAAAGTGAAAGTGGAGAGTGAAAAAGCTGGCTTAAAGCTCAACATTCAGAAAACGAAGATCATGGCATCTGGTCCCATCACTTCTTAGGAAATTGATGGGAAAACAGTGTCAGACTTTATTTCTCTGGACTCCAAAATCACTGCAGATGCTGACTGCAGCCATGAAATTAAAAGACGCTTACTCCTTGGAAGGAAAGTTATGACCAACCTAGACAGCATATTGAAAAGCAGAGACATTACTTTGCCATCAAAGGTCCATCTAATCAAGGCTATGGTTTTTCCTGTGGTCATGTATGGATGTGAGAGTTGGACTGTGAAGAAAGCTGAGCGCCAAAGAATTGATGCTTTTGAACTGTGGTGCTGGAGAAGACTCTTGAGAGTCCCTTGGACTGCAAGGAGATCCAACCAGTCCATTCTGAAGGAGATCAGCCCTGGAATTTCTTTGGAGGAAATGATGCTAAAGCTGAAACTCCAGTACTTTGGCCACCTCATGTGAAGAGTTGACTCATTGGAAAAGACTCTGATGCTGGGAGGGATTAGGGGCGGGAGGAGTAGGGGACGACAGAGGATGAGATGGCTGGATGGCATCACTGACTCGATGGACGTGAGTCTGAGTGAACTCCAGGAGTTGGTGATGGACAGGGAGGCCTGACATGCTGCGATTCATGGGGTCACAAAGAGTTGGACACGACTGAGCGACTGAACTGAACTGAACTGACTGATGTTACTATAGTCAACAAAAGAGTCCAAAATGCAGTACTTTGATGCAAACTGAAAAATGACAGAATGATCCCTGTTCATTTCCAAAGCAAACCATTCAATATCATAGTAATCAAAGTCTCTGCCCCAACCAGTAATGCTGAAGAAGCTGAAGCTGAACGGTTTTTTGAAGACCTACAAGATCTTCTAGAACTAACACCCAAAACGGATGTCCTTTTTATTATAGGGTACTGGAATGCAAAAGTCGGAAGTCAAGAAATACCTGGAGTAACAGGCAAATTTGGCCTTAGAGTACAAAACAAAGCAGGTCAATGACTAACAGAGTTTTGCCAAGAGAACGCACTGGTCATAGCAAACACCCTCTTCCAACAACACAAGAGAAGAATCTACACATGGGCATCACCAGATAGTCAATACCAAAATCAGATTGATTATATACTTTGCAGCCAAAAATGGAGAAGCTCTATACAGTCAGCAAAAACAAGACCGGGACCTGACTGTGGCTCAGATCATGAACTCCTTATTGCAAAACTCAGACTTAAATTGAAGAAAGTAGGGAAAATCACTAGACAACTCAGGTATGACCAAAATCAATTACCTTACAGTTATACTGTGGACATGATATATAGATTCAAGGGATCATATCTGATTGACAGAGTGCCTGAAGAACTATGTACAGAGGTTCGTAACATTGTACAGAAGGCAGTGATCAAGACCATCCCCAAGAAAAAAAAATGCAGAAAGGCAAAATGGTTGTCTGAGGAGGCCTTACAAATAGCTGAGAAAACAAAAGACATGAAAGGCAAAGGAGAAAAGGAAAGATATACCCATTTGAATGCAGAGTTTCAAAGAATAGCAAGGAGAGATAAGAAAGCCTTCCTCAGTGATCAATGCAAAGAAATAGAGGAAAACAATAGAATGGGAAAGACTAGAGATCTCTTCAAGGAAAGTAGAGATACCAAGGGAACATTTCATGCAAAGATGGGCACAATAAAAGACAGAAACAGTATGGACCTAACAAAAGAAAAAAGATAGTAAGAAGAGATGGCAAGAATACACAGAAGAACTGTACAAAAAACATCTTAATGACACAGATAACCATGATGGTGTGATCACTCACCTAAAGCCAGACATCCTGGAATGCAAAGTCAAGTGGGCCTTAGAATGCATCACTACGAACAAAGGTAGTGGAGGTGATGGAATTCCAGCTGAGCTATTTCAGATCCTAAAAGATGATGCTGTGAAAGTGCTGCACTCAATATGCCAGCAAATCTGGATAACTCAGCAGTGGCTACAGGACTGGAAAAGTTCAGTTTTCATTCCAATCCCAAAGAAAGGCAATGCCAAAGAATGTTCAAACTACCGCACAATTGCACTCATCTCACACCCTAGCAAAGTAATGCTCAAAATTCTCCAGTACAGGCTTCAGCAATACATGAACTCTGAACTTCCAGATGTTCAAGCTGGTTTTAGAAAAGGCAGAGTAACCAGAGATCAAATTGCTTATTTAACTTCTATGCAGAGTACATCATGGGAAACGCTGGGCTGGATGAAGCACAATCTGGAATCAAGATTTCTGGGAGAAATATCAGTAACCTCAGATATTCAGATGATACCACTCTAATATCAGAAAGCAATGAAGAACTAATGAACCTCTTGATGAAAGTGAAAGAGGAGAGTGAATAACCTGGCTTAAAACTCAACATTCAGAAAACTAAGATCATGGCATCTGGTCCCATCACTTCATGGCAAATAGATGGGGAAACAATGGAAACAGTGACAGGCTTGCTCCTTGGAAGAAAAGTTATGACCAACCTAGACAGCATATTAAAAAGCAGAGATATTACCAACAAAGGTCCGTCTAGTCAACGCTATGGTTTTTCCAGTAGTCACGTATGGATGTCATAGTTGAACTATACAGAAAGCTGAGAGCCAAAAAATTGATACTTTTGAACTATGGTGTTGGAGAAGACTCTTGAGAGTCCCTTGGACTTCAGGGAGATCCAACCAGTCCATCCTAAAGAAAATCAGTCCTAAATATTCATTGGAAGGACTGATACTGAAGCTGAAACTCCAGTACTTTGGTCCCCTGATGTGAAGAGCTGACTCATTTGAAGAGACCCTGATTCTGGGAAAGATTGAAAGCAGGAGGAAAAGGGGACGACAGAGAATGAGATGGTTGGATGGTTATCACCAACTCGATGGACATGAGCTTGAGTAAGCCCCAGGAGTTGGTGATAGACAGGGAAGCCTGGCTGCAGTCCATTGGTTGCAAAGAGTGAGATACAACTGAGCAACTGAATTGACTGAACTGACCATACTATTATCAGAAAAAATATTAAAGAAGGTTAAATGGATATGACAACTGAATAAAATGTATGACCCTTGACTAGATCTTGGAATTGGGGAAAGAAGACAGCTATAATTACTAAACAGTTGGAAAATTTAAAATACAGACTTAACAATCTCTATTACATAATCCTTTTAAAATTAGGTGGACTAATCCTATAAATAAAATTATTCATTTATGTGTTTATATTCACCATAATTAGATAGCTATTCAATGTGATAGGCCTGCAGATAACAGAAATTCTTGCAAGTAATAGACCCTAAAAAACAATCTTGGCTTGGCCAAAGCAGTCAGGTGAAGGGTAGTGAGGACCCCACTCACCATCTCAGTCTGGTAGGTTAGCAAAGTATCTAAGCCATCATCTGATACATTTGAGAATCAGGCCATCTTTCTACCAAAGTGTTTACACTTCTAATGAAGCAGGAAAATTCAGAATGCTGGAGTCGATTTGCTGCTTTATGCAGGTTTCAATAAAGTTTGACAAGAAACGGGCACATCAGGAAGCAGGGAAGGGAAAAAAAGATAGCTTTGCCAAAAAAGCTACTCTCTGTCTGTGGCTGACAATCAGATGATCTGGAGCTTGGCAGGACTGAAGAAGCCAAATTATACGTGTTTTATAATTATCTTTTATTTATTTTTGAATAGGTTATTTGCACGACATAGAATTTGAGAGGTATACAAAGGCAGTGAAAAATTACCCTTCCAAGTCTTTTCGCCCAGATATCTATTTTCCCTCTCCAAAGGCAGTCCCTGCTACCACTCATGCAGTCCTCCAGAAATGTTGAATGTGTCACCACATCTATATCAGTATTTACAGAATGCAGCAGGTTATACATACACTCCGTTCTATACCTTACTTTCTTTAGGTACTATGTTTTGTCAGTTGATCACTTGAGTACATACAGAGCTACATTATTATATATTTTTTTCATAAAGCTTGTACAGTAAAAACTACATCATACATGTATTATGTGAAATAATGAAATGTATATATGACATTGTCTTTAATAACTAAAAAGAATTGCATATATATATATTTAGTAAGATAATGAAACAAACATAGTACATTGTCCGGCCCATGATCGGTGGGCCTGCTTACTTCCTCTAAAGGTTAAACTGTGTGCCCAGTTTTTTATTTTGAAATTTTGATTATCTTGTCCATGTCCTGACTCTTAACAGATTGAGCTCTGTAATATATGGCTCTTAGTTATTGTTACCAGGGCAATAGAGTACCAAACATCCCCCCATGCTGTGAAGAACTCAGGCCTGTGCCATAATAAAAGCATTCAATATAAAATAGATGATATATAAATAGCAATCTCTGAGCAATGTTACTGTGAGACTGAGTATAGGAATTGGTTATGGTAATTTCCCATTTTCTTAAAATAGAAATTCTCATTTTTAAAAAAAAGTATTTGTCTCAAATCTAACAAATGTTAAAAAGAAGAAATTACTCAGTAGATAATAAAATTAGCAATGTTGATTTCTGGTTAAAGAAGGTAGAGTGAACATATATATTTAACTCCATCCCCTTTCAAAACCACATTAAAATAAAACATAATATTGAATGTTTTATTAAGAAGGATGAAACAAGAAGGGAAAAAGAGAATGGGAGAAGAATGATGGTACCAAAATGTGGAAACTAGATGGCAGAAGGACTACAGCTAAATGACTTAGCAAATCCAAGCAAGTTGAATCTTAAAACCAGCAGTAGGTAAAGCCAGCAAACAGTTCTGTTTGCATGATGGTTTCCAAGAAACTTGGGTATTAGAACCACCCAGAGTTACAGAAGCAGGTTAAAGGGAAAAATAAGAGCAAGCCTGGTTGGAAGTCTATTTAGGACATTTCTCTTGCATTCTTGTTCTGTCATCTGCAAGTGGACAAGTACCTCTCCACCCATCATCCTAGCAAAAGACAATGTTCATTCTTTGGTAAATCAGAAGGTTCCCAAATGGGGAAATTTGGAAAATTCTAGTTGGCAGAGTACTTTACCAAAAACAGACCAGACTGATATTTTATACTCTTACTATGAAACCCAAGTTCAGTTGAGTTCAGTCACTCAGTCGTGTCCAAGTCTTTGTGACCCCATGAACCACAGCACACCAGGCCTCCCTATCCATCACCAACTACTGGAGTCTACCCAAACCCATGTCCATTGAGTCAGTGATGCCATGCAACCATCTCATCTTCTGTCGTCCCCTTCTCCTCCTGCCCTCAATCCTTCCCAGCATCAGGGTCTTTTCAAATGAGTCAGCTCTTCGCGTCAGGTGGCCAAAGTATTGGAGTTTCAACATCAGTCCTTCCAGTGAACACCCAGGACTGATCTCCTTTAGGATGGACTGGTTGGATCTCCTTGCAATCCAAGGGATGCTCAAGAGTCTTCTCCAACACCGCAGTTCAAAAGCATCAATTCTTCGGCGCTCAGCTGTCTTTATAGTCCAACTCTCACATCCATACATGACCACTGGAAAAACCATAGCCTTGACTAGACGGACCTTTTTGGCAAAGTAATGTCTCTGCTTTTTAATATGCTGTCTAGGTTGGTCTTAAGTTTCCTTCCAAGAAGTAAGCGTCTTTTTACTTCATAGCTGCAATCACCATCTGCAGTGATTTTGAAGCCCAAAAAACTAAAGTCAGCCACTGTTTCTACTGTTTCACTATTTGCCATGAAGTGATGGGACCAGATGCCGTGATCTTAGTTTTCTGAATGTTGAGCTTTAAGCCAACTTTTTCACTCTCCTCTTTCACTTTCATCAAGAGGCTCTTTAGTTCTTCTTCACTTTCTGCCATAAGGGTGGTGTCATCTGCATATCTGAAGTTATTGATATTTCTCCCGGCAATCTTGATTCCAGCTTGTGCTTCCTCCAGCCCAGCATTTCTCATGATGTACTCTGCATATAAGTTAAATAAGTAGGGTGACAATATACAGCCCAAGTCCTTAATTATTTTGTTTGTAAAATGCTAGTAACACTAGGCAGAAGATTGAAAGATTCTTTTTTGGAGAATCTAACTGGATTAAAAAGAAGGCTCTCAATAAATTGATATTGGGGGTTACTGAACAAAACAGCATAGTCAGTTCTATGAAATCCATAGTCATCAAGCCCCAGTCATGTATTATCTATAATCCTCCTTTCTTACCTCCTTAAAAGAGAGTTGTGGGAAATTAATAGGTTAATCAAGAGGTAGAAATATAGTCATTTATTTAGAGATATTCTTCTTCATAAATGCCAAAAGAAATACCTAAAATCAGTTGAAAATGATTGCTTCTGGATATTGGAAAAATGGTTTAAAAAAATGAGTCTTATAGGTCTACTTGATTTTTTAAACCATCTGCATGTGTAAATTTAAAACCAAATAGCATGATATTAACATTAACAATGATCTGTAAAAACTTAGCAACTAACATATATACACTACCATGTGTAAAATAGAAGGCTAGTGGGAAGCTGATGTAAGAGCACAGAGAGCTCAATTCAGTGCTCTGTGATGACCTAGAGGAGTGGGAGGAGGTGGTGGGAGGGAGCTCAAAAGGAAGGGGATATATGTATACTTAGAGCTGATTCCATTTTGTAATTCATCCAGCCCAGCATTTTGGATGATGTACTCTGCATATAAATTAAATAAGAGAAGTGACAACATACAGCCTTGTTGTACTCCATTCCCAATTTTAAACTAGTCAGTTGTTCATGAATCACAAGCTGGAATCACAGTTGCTGGGAGAAATATCACAACCTCAGATATGCAGATGCAGATGATACCACTCTAATGAAAGAAAGTGGAGAGGAACTAAAGAGCCTCTTGATGAGGGTGAAAGAGGAAAGTGAAAAAGCTGGCTTGAAACTCAACATTCAAAAAATGAAGATCATGAAATCTGATCCCATCACTTTGTGGCAAATAAAAGGGGAAAAGTAGAAGCAGTGACAGATTTTTTTCCCGCCTTGGGCTCCGAAATCACTGTGGACAGTGACTGCAGCCAAGAAATTCAAAGATGCTTGCCCTTTGGAAGGAAAGCTATGACAAATCCAGACAGCGTATTAAAAAGCAGAGACATCACTTTGGTGACAAGGTCTGTATAGTCAAAGCTATGTTTTTTTTTCAGTAGTCCTTTACAGATGTTAGAATTGGACCAGAAAAAAAAAAAAAAAAGAATTGGACCAGAAAGAAGGCTGTGCTGGCAGGCATAGCAGATGTTTTTCTGATGTAACACCTGTTTTCTAGAAACTTAGCCAACATTCATATGCAATAACATTTAAGAATTTAAATTTGAATTTTTTTATTTTTAATTGGAGGATAATTGCTTTGCAATATTGTGCTAGTTTCTGTTGTACAACATGAATCAGCTACTGCTTTTGTTTAGTCACTAAGTTGTGTCCGACTCTTTGCAATCCCTTAGACTGTAGCAAGCCAGGCTCCTTTGTCCTCCACAATCTCCCAGTTTGCTCAAATTCATATTCACTGAGTCAGTGATGCTATCTAACCATCTCATCTTGTTGCCCCCTTCTCCTTTAGCCTTTAGTCCTTACCAACCTCAGAGTCTTTTCTGATCAAAGTCAGCTCTTTGCATCAGATGGCCAGAGTATTAGAGCTTCAGCATCAGTCCTTCCAATGTATATTCAGGGTTGATTTCCTTTAGGATTGACTGGTTTGATCTCCTTGCAGTCCAAGGGACTCTCAAGAGTCTTCTCCAGCCATCACAATTCAAAAGCATAAATTCTTTGGCACTCAGACTTCTTTCTAGTCTGATTCTCACATCTGTACACAACTACTGGAAAAACCATATCTTTGACTTTACAGAACTTTCTCAACAAAGGGATGTCTCTGCTTTTTAATACACTGTCTAGACTTATAGTTTTCCTTCCAAGGAGCAAGCATCTTTGAACTTGATGGCTGCAGTCACCATCCGTGGTGATTTGGGAGCCTAAGAAAGTAAAATCTGTCACTGTTTCTACTTTTCCCCTTCTATTTGCCATGAAGCAATGGAACTGGATGCCATGATCTTCGTTTTTTGAATGTTGAGTTTCAAGCCAGCTTTTTCACTCTCTTCTTTCACCCTCATCAAGAGGCTCTTTAGTTCCTCTTCACTTTGTTCTATTAGAGTGATAACATCTACATATATGAGGTTGTTGATATTTTTCCTGACAATCTTGATTCCAGTTTGTGATTCATATAGCCTGGCATTTCGCATGATGTACTCTGCATATAAGTTAATTAAACAAGATGACAATATACAGCCTTGTCATATTCCTTCCCAATTTTGAACCAGTCATTTCTTCCATATCTGATTCTAAATGTTGCTTCTTGACCTGCATACAAGTGTTTCAGGAGACAGGAAAGGTGACCAGCTACTCCCATCTCTTTAAGAATTTTCCAAAGTTTGTTGTGATCCAAGGCTTACCTAGTGGCTCATGTCAGTATAGAATCCACCTGAAATGTGGGAAACCCGGATTCGTTCCCTGGGTTGGGAAGATCTCCTGGAGGAGGCATAGCAACCCACTCCAATATTCTTGCTTAGAGAATCCCCATGGACAGAGGAGCCTGGTGGGCTGCAGTCCATGGGGTCACAAAGAGTCAGACACGGATTGACTAAGCACAAGGCTTCCTGGGTGATGCTAGTGGCAAAGAATCCGCCTGCCAGTGCAGGAGACGCAAAAGATGCAGGTTCTGTTCATGCGTTGGGAAGGTACCCTGGAGAAGGGAATGGCAACCCACTCCAGTATTCTTGTCTGGAAAATCCCATGGACAGAGGACCCTGGAGAGCTACAGTCAATGGGGTCGCTAAGAATCGAACATGACTGAGCTACTACCCACCACAACCACACGGTCAAAGGCTTTAGCAAAGTCAGTGAAGTAGAAGTAGATGTTTTTCTGGAATTCTCTTGATCTCTCCATGATCCAGTGAATGCTGGCAATTTGATCTCTGGTTCCTCTACCTTCTAAATCCAGCCTGTATATTTGGAAGTTCTCTGTTCATGAACTGCTGAAGGATTTTGAGGATACTCTTGCTAGTGTGTGAAATGAGTAGTAAACTATAATCATTTTCATACTTACAAGTAAAACAGCAACTAAAGAAAAATTGAAAAATGGTACCTAGTCCCTATAAGCCAATTTGCTAAACTTATAAAACTCTCTGAAATCAGAATAAGAATTAGAAATAAATGATATCACAAATGACCACAAAGGCTATGAAAATGCGTTTGTTTTCTTAAAATACATCCATTTCTTCATGTCTATATCATTAATTTTACTGACAATGCTTTCTTTCTGGCTAAAACAAAAGTAAGTTTTAGCTCAACTCCTGTCTTAATTCTCAGAAATTAAGTGAGTGCAGTTGAAATAAATGCTGCTTTCTGGTATCTGCTCCATCTGATACAGCCTTGGTCTTATCTCCAGATAGGTTCCTTTAGGTAAAGGATCAGATAATTGGGTAATAAGGATAATTTTGGTCTCATCTTTCATTATCAGTACCACTGAGATGGTGACTACAGCCGTGAAATTAAAAGACGCTTACTCCTTGGAAGGAAAGTTATGACCAACCTAGATAGCATATTGAAAAGCAGAGACATTACTTTGCCAACAAAGGTCCATCTAGTCAAGGCTATGGTTTTTCCAGTGGTCATGTATGGATGTGAGAGTTGGACTGTGAAGAAAGCTGAGCGCTGAAGAATTGATGCTTTTGAACTGTGGTGTTGGAGAAGACTCTTGAGAGTCCCTTGGACTGCAAGGAGATTCAACCAGTCCATTCTAAAGGAGATTAGTCCTGGGTGTTCATTGGAAGAACTGATGCTAAAGCTGAAACTCCAATACTTTGGCCACCTCATGCAAAGAGTTGACTCATTGGAAAAGACTCTGATGCTGGGACGGATTGGGGGCAGGAAAAGAAGTGGGCAACAGAGAATGAGATGGCTGGATGGCATCACTGACTAGATGGACATGAGTTTGAGTGAACTCTGGGAGTTGGTGATGGACAGGGAGGCCATGGGGTCGCAAAGAGTTGGACACGACTGAGCGACTGAATTGAACTGAAAGATAACAACAAATATAATAATGAAACAGTTATGAACATGAATGTATACAGTTTTTCATGATGGAAAATACCAAATATGAAATGCAAAAAAATAAATAAATAAAACTGAGTTGTAAAGGCATTTTTTTAGAGAATGAAAGTGATGATATAAGTACACTATTATTTAATTAGAGACAAGTTATAATATCAGGGTCACTTGTAAAAGTTTAATACCAATTAAAAATAGTATTCAATAATTAGGAAACAGTAAAATGTTTAAATTCCAGTCCAACAAAACCAACAACTCTTTTTAATAAACTAAAGTTACAAACTGGGACTATGAAGAATCTGGTACTTTATTAAATATAGTCTAAGTCAGTTTTTTCCTTCAAATGGTGATTTTTGGAGGCCAGAAATGCTAGAATTGTTCAAAATATTTTTGGAATTTCTCTTTTGTAGCTGCCTCTGCAATTAACTTTACACCACACAAGACCGCTTGTTTTTGACCCCAAAAGGCATACATAACTTTTGACCCACTAAGCTTAGTTTGAGATGATGACATTTAGTTGGTTTAAGAATTCAGATGAAACCGGTATGTGTATGCAAAACATTTTTATGAACAAAAGTAATTACATATATATTTTCTGAACAGGCAGAACCCATGGAGTAAGTCAACAGATTCAAAGGGCTTCCAGGAAAGAATCAAACAATAATAAAGATTTTGAAATGTTGTTTTTCATCTTCCCTTATAATTAAATCTTAAACTAAGAATAAAATAGCAGTCTGAATATGCAAACATATCAAATTTCAGATTGTGAGAATGAATTTTTTAAACATTCAGTTCAGTTCAGTCACTCAGTCATGTCTGACTTTGTGACCCATGGACTGCAGCATGCCAGGCTTCCCTGGCCATCACCAACTCCCAGAGCTTTACTCAAACTCATGTCCATCGAGTCGGTGATGCCATCCAACCATCTTATCCTCTGTCGTCCCCTTCTCCTCCTGCTTTGAATCTTTCCCAGCATCAGAGTCTCTTCAAATGAGTCAGCTCTTCACATCAGGTGGCCAAAGTATTGGAGTTTCAGCTTCAGTGTCAGTCGTTCCAGTGAATGTTTAGGACTGATTTCCTTTAGGATGGACTGGTTGGATCTCCTTGCCATCCAAGGGACTCTAAAGAGTCTTCTCCAACCACAGTTCAAAAGCATCAATTCTTCGGGGGTCCACTTTCTTTATAGTCCAACTCACACATCCATACATGACTACTGGAAAAACCATAGCTTTGACTAGATGGACCTTTGTTGGTAAAGTAATGTCTCTGCTTTTTAATATGCTGTCTAGATTGGTCATAACTTTTCTTCCAAGGAGCAAGCATCTTAATTTCATGGCTGCAGTCACCATCTGCAGTGATTTTGGAGCCCAAAGAATTAGTCTTTCACTGTTTCCATTGTTTCCCCG
Organism: Bos javanicus; assembly: GCF_032452875.1. Classification (NCBI taxonomy): domain Eukaryota; kingdom Metazoa; phylum Chordata; class Mammalia; order Artiodactyla; family Bovidae; genus Bos; species Bos javanicus. The sequence continues at coordinate 47,888,063 of NC_083869.1, read as the reverse complement.
TCTATTTGCCATGAAGTGATGAGACCGAATGCCATGATCTTAGCTTTCTGAATGTTGAGTTTTAAGCCAGACTTTCCACTCTCTTCTTTGACCTTCATCAAGAGGCTCTTTAGTTCTTCTTCGCTTTCTGATATAAGGGTGGTATCATCTGCATATCTCAGGTTATTGATGTTTCTCCCGGCAATCTCGATTCCACCTTGTGCTTCATCCAACCCAGCATTTCGCATGATATTCTCTGCATATAAGTTAAATAAGCATGGGGGCAATATAAAGCCTTGACATACTCCTTTCCCAATTTGGAACCAGTCTGTTGTTTCATGTCCAGTTCTAACTGTTGCTTCTTGACCTGTGTACAGATTTCTCCAAAGGCAGGTCATGTGAATCTGGTATTCCCATCGCTTGAATTTCCCGAGTTTGTTGTGATCCACACAGTGAAAGATTTGGCATAGTCAATAAAGCAGAAGTAGATGTTTTTCTGGAACTCCCTTGCTTTTTAGATAATCCACCAGATGTTGGAAATTTGATCTCTAGTTCCTATGCCTTTTCTAAATCCAGCTTGAATATCGGGAAGTTCATGGTTCACATACTGTTGAAGCCTGTCTTGGAGAATTTTGAGCATTATTTTGCTGGCATGTGAGATGAGTCCAATTGTGCAGAAGTTTGAGCATTCTTTGGCATTTCCTTTCTTAGGATTCAGAATGAAAACTGACCTTTTCCAGTCTTGTGCCCATGGCTGAGTTTTCCAGATTTGCTTGCATATTGAGTGCAGCACTTTCACAGCATCATCTTTAAGGATCTGAAATAGCTCAGCTGGAATTCCATCACTTCTACTAGCTTTGTTCATAGTGATACTTCGTAAGGCTCACTTGACTTTGCATTCCAGGATGTCTGGCTTTAAGTGAATGATCACACCAAAATGGTTTTCTGGGTCACGAAGATCTTTTTTGTATAGTTCTTCTGTGTATTCTTGCCACCTCTTCTTAATATCCTTCTGCTTTTGTTAATAAAGATCATTCTGTTATTAAAGGACCATTTCTGTCCTTTATTGAGCCCATCTTTGCTTGAAATATTCCTTTAGTGTCTCTAATTTTCTTGAAGAGATTTCCAATCTTTCCCATTCTATTGTTTCCTCTGTTTCTTTGCATTGATCACTGAGGAAGGCTTTCTTATCTCTGCTTGCTGTTCTTTGGAACTCTGCATTCAGATGAGTATATCTTTCCTTCACCTTTTTGCCTTTCACATCTTGTCTTTTCTCAGCTATTTGTAAGGCCTCCTCAGACAACCATTTTTCCTTTTTGCATTTCTTTTTCTTGGAGATGGTCTTGATCACTGCCTCCTGTACAATGTCACGAACCTCTGTTTATAATTCTTCAGGCACTAGCGTTCCAGGTTCCTATGCAATATTGCTGTTTACCGCATTGGACTTTACTTCCATCACCAGTCACATCCACAACTGAGTGTTGTGTTTACTTTGCCTCCATCTCTTCATTCTTTCTGGAGTTATTTCTCCACTGATCTCCAATAGCATATTGGGTACCTACCAACCTGGAAAGTTCATCTTTCAGTGTCCTATCTTTTTGCCTTTTCATACTGTTCATAGGTTCTCAAGGCAAGAGTATTTAAGTGGTTTACCATTCCCTTCTCCAGTGTACCACATTTTGTCAGAACACCCCACCATGACCTGTCCATCTTGGGTGGCCCTACATAGCATGGCTTACAGTTTCTTTGAGTTAGACAAGGCTGTGGTCCATTTGATCAGATTGGTTAGTTTTCTGTGATTGTGGTTTTCATTCTATCTGCCCTCTGATGGATAAGTGGCTTATGGAAGCTTCCTGATAGGAGACATTAACTGAGGGGGAATCTGGGTCTTGTTCTGATGGTTGGGGCCATGCTCAGTTCAGTTCATGTGTTCAGTCGTGTCCGACTCTTTGCGACCCCATCTCCTTCAGAATGGACTGGTTGGATCTCCTTGCAGTCCAAGGGACTCTCAAGAGTCTTCTCCAGCACCACAGTTCAAAAGCATCAGTTCTTTGGTGCTCAGCTTTCTTCACAGTCCAACTCTCACATCCATACATGACCACTGGAAAAACCATAGCCTTGACTAGACAGACCTTTGTTGACAAAGTAATATCTCTGCTTTTGAATATGTTATCTAGGTTGGTCATAACTTTCCTTCCAAGGAGTAAGTGTCTTTTAATTTCATGGCTGCAGTCACCATCTGCAGTGATTTTGGAGCCCCAAAAAATAGTCTGACACTGTTTCCACTGTTCCCCCTTCTATTTCCCATGAAGTGATGGGACAGGATGCCATGATCTTCGTTTTCTGAATGTTGAGTTTTAAGCCAACTTTTTCACTCTCCTCTTTCACTTTCATCAAGAGGCTTTTTAGTTCCTCTTCACTTTCTGCCATAAGGGTGGTGCCATCTGCATATCTGAGGTTATTGATATTTCTCCCAGCAATCTTGATTCCAGCTTGTGCTTCTTCCAGCCCAGCGTTTCTCATGATGTACTCTGCATATAAGTTAAATAAGCAGGGTGACAATATACAGCCTTGATGTACTCCTTTTCCTATTTGGAACCAGTCTGTTGTTCATGTCCAGTTCTAACTGTTGCTTCCCGACCTGCATACAGGTTTCTCAAGAGGCAGGTCAGATGGTCTGGTATTCCCATCTTTTTCAGAATTTTCCACAGTTTATTGTGATCCACACAGTCAAAGCCTTTGGCAGTCAATTAAAGCAGTAATAGATGTTCTTCTGGAACTCTCTTATTTTTTTGATCATCCAGCTGATGTTGGCAATTTGATCTTTGGTTCCTCTGCCTTTTCTAAAACCAGCTTGAATATCTAGAATTTCATGGTTCATGTATTGCTGAAGCCTGGGCTTGAAGAATTTTGAGCATTACTTTGCTAGTGTGTGAGATAAGTGCAATTGTGCGGTACTTTGAGCATTCATTGGCATTGCCTTTCTTAGAGATTGGAGTGAAAACTGCCATTTTCCAGTTTTGTGGCCACTGCTGAGTTTTCCAAATTTGCTGGCATATTGGGCCATGATCAGTAAATCTTTAATCCAATTTTCTGTTTATGGGTGGAGCTGTGTTCCCTCCCTGTTATTTGACCTGAGGCCAATCTATGATGGAGGTAATGAAGATTATGGTGACCTCCTTCCAAATGTCCCATGCAGGCGCTGCTGCACACAATGCCCCTAACCCTGCAGCAGGCCACTGCCTACCCACACCTCTGCCAGACACTCCTGGACACTCACGGGCAAGTCTGAGTCAGTCTCTTGTGGGGTCACTGCCCCTTTCTCCTGGGTCCTGGTGTGCACAAGGTTTTTTCTTATGCCCTCCAAGAGTCTGTTTCCCAGCCCTGTGTAAGTTCTTGCGGCTCTATGGTTAGGTTAATGGTGACCTCCTCCAAGAGGGCTTATGTCATACCCAGGTCTACTGCACCCAGAGCCCCTGCTCTGCAGTAGTCCACTGCTGACCCGTACCTCCACAGGAGACACTCAGACACAGTTCTGTCTCAGTCTCTGGTATCCCCACAAGAGACTGACCCAGACTTGCCCGTGTGTGTCCAGGAGTCTCCAGCGGAGACATGGGTCAGTGGTGGCCTGCTGTAGGGTTGGGAGACTGAATGCAGCAGTGCCTGCATGGGACCTTTTGAAGGGGGTCACCATTGTCTTAATTACCTCCATCAGTATGGTATCATGTATTAATGAAACTGCTGTCTCGTATAGTTCAAAAACGTCTCTGAAAACAATTTCAGAGACGGATTTTCAAAACTTGTACAAAGTCCATATAAAAAAAAATTTTTTTAATAGGATTTCCCTGGAGGTCCAGTGATTAAGGCTCTATACTTCCAATGCAGGGGACACAGATTTCATTTCTGACTGGGAAAATGCTGGTGTTAGAGCATCTCCCACAGAGGCATGGGTTGGCAGCGGCATGCAGTAGGGATGGGGACACTGGCAGCCACAGTCCCAGAAGGCCTCCTCTTTAGCATCCTTTAATCTAAAAAAATAAAAAATAAAAAATTATCAGCCTTTTTATGTCATGTTGTAGACATATTTTTTAAAAGTCTAGACAAATTGCAGAATGTCCCTTAATTTTCATTTTTCTTACATTTTTAAAAAAATTATTAGGTTCAGATTAAACATTCTTGACAAGAATGCTCCATTGGTAATGCTGTGCCTTCTCAAGGTTTCATATCAATGGAAGAAGAAATTGGTAACAAAGTAGAAAGGCACACTGCTATGATTTGATAGAAGGGCCAATTTGAGTTTTCAATTTCTTTAATTTTACAGTAACCAGGCAATTTCTAAGTGGTCTGTGCTTAAATAGATGAACTATCAGTAAATAATATTTAATCTAGTCCATTGGCTATCATTTTGAAAAATCAAAAAATTCCCCTTTTTAAATTTATTTGTTCCTGTGAGTTTGTAAGTTTGGGTAGCTCTGATAAAATCAAGTTTCTGATTTGCAAATCTGAGGGCCAGGTGGTAATAATATCCACTCATAACTCTGAAATGAGAATTACTGGAGATGCTGAGAGAAGTAAAATATCACTGACAGTAATATGTTCTGTGAATCAACCCCACCCATTTATTTATCTTTAAAACCACAAAAATGATATATAGACTTCCTGGTAGCTCAGCTGGTAAAGAATCTGCCTGCAATGTGGGAGACCAGGGTTCGATCCCTGGGTTGGGAGGATCCCCTGGAGGAGGGCATGGCAACCCCTCCAGTATTCTTGCCTGGAGAATCCCCATGGACAGAGGAGTTTGGCAGGCTATAGCCCATGGGATCGCAAAGAGTCAAACACGACTGAGCGACTAAGCTCTCACCTAACACATAAATGGTATTTACTATTATTATTGTACCGGACAGTGCTGTGTTTAAGAATATTAATCTTTATAATAATCTTTCTACTTTGGTACTATTATTATCCCCTTTTACAGTTGTGGAAACTGAGGCATGGGAAGGATAAATAGCTTTCCCAAGGGCATACAACCAATAAATGATATATCCAACTGTTTCTCTTTGAGATCCCACTTGCAAACAGGCAGCCTATGTAGCTGCAGTGTGTACTTAAGGATGATTTTCTTTCAGCCTCTCCTTTAAATAAATGTGTGTGTCTATGTTATTTCTGTTACAGAGAGAAGAGGTACTCCTTTATAGGGACTCATAAAGGCATAGACCATCTAGAGATTTACTGCCTCCATTACGCTGCTGGGTCTCATAGCACATGTTATGTTTTTATCAGTTTCTCTCCACAAGGTAGGAATTGTTTTCTCTCCATGAATTCTTCACATAATTATAGTTTTCTTGTCTATGAACTTAATTTTTATTAAATCTGAAAAGCATCTGACATCTATAGACTTAAATGCCACACATCTCCAAATAGTAAAGTCATAAAAACACTTCTAAAATATAGTTCTATTATAAAATTAATACCTGTTCATTGTAAAAAATAAAAACAGAAAATGTATAGTAATCCTGCCATCTTGAGATAAGTCCTCTTTGCATTTTCTTTTTTGCCTTTCTGAGTTTATTGATATGTATACTATTATATGTATTTTATATATAATGTACTATTATATACACATGTGTTATTATATGCATATATACATACATATTATGACTAGACATAATAGGATATAAATGCTCTTTGGCCCGAATGCTTCTGTTTTTTAATAACTTATTTACTTATTCATTTATTTTAAGTTGCACTAGGTCTTCTTTCTGTGCTCAGGCTTTCTTTAGTTGCTGCAAGCAAGGGCTACTCTTTGTTGTGGTGCATGGCCTTCTCATTGCAGTGGCTTATCTTGTTGCAGAACACAGGCTCTAGGTGCAGGCTTCTGTATTTGCAACACATAAACTCAGTAGTTGACGGTTTGTGAGCTCTAGGGTGTGTGGACTTCAGTTACTGCGGTGTGCATGATCAGTAGTTATTGCTTGTGGGCCCAGGAGTGTGTGGGCTTCAGTAGTTGTGGCCCATGGCTCAGTAGCTGTGGCGCATGTGCTCAGCAGTTGAGGCTTACAGGCTCTAGAGAGTGGCTCAGTAGTTGTGGCATACGAGCTTTGTTGCTCCACGGCATGTGGGATTTTCTCAGACCAGGGATCAGACCACTGTCCCCTCATTGGCAGGTGGAGTCTTCTCCTTGGTACCACCAGTGAAGTCCTAGAATGCTTATATTTTAATTTTTTAATTTAATTTTATATAGTTGATTTACGTCATTGTGTTAGTTCCAAGTGTCCAGCAGAGTGATTCAGTTATGCATATACCTATATCCATTCTTTTTCAGATTCTTCTCCCATATAGGTTATTACAGAATATTTAGTAGAATTTCTTGAACTATATAATAGGTCCTTGTTGATTATCTATTTTATATATAGTAATGTGTATATGTCAATCCAAGTCTCCCAAGGTGTCCCTCATCCCCTTTCTTTCCCCTTTAAATCTATTTTCTACATCTGTAACTCTGTTTTGTAAATGGTAATTTGTATCATTTCTTTTAGACTCCACATATAAACGATGTTATATGATATTTGTCCTTTTCTGTCTGACTTATTTTACTCAGTATGACAATCTCTGAGCCCATCCATCTTTCTGCAAATGGCATTATTTTGTGCTTTTTTATGGCTAATGTTCCATTGTATATATGTACCATGTCTCCTTTATCCATTCATCTGTTGATGGGCATTTAGGTTGCTTCCATGTGCTGGCTATTGTAAGTAGTGCTGCAATGAACATTGGGGTGCATGTATCTTTTGGAATTAACGGTTTTCTCCAGATATATGCCCAGGAGTGGAATTGCTGGATCATATGGTAATGGGTAATGTGTCACTTGTTTGTGATTGAGAAGCTAAACAACAACAACATGATAGCTCTATTTTTAGTTTTTTAAGGACCTCTGTATGTTCTCCATAGTGGCTCTACCAATTTACATTCCCACCAACAGGAAAGAAGGTTTCTCTTTTCTCCAGACCCTTTCCAGCATGCCTTGTTTGTAGGATTTTTGCTGACCATTCTGACCAGTGTGAGGTCATATACCTCATTGTGTTTTGATTTGCAGTTCTCTGTCAATTGGTGATATTGAGCATCTTTTCATGTTCTTTTTGGCTATCTCTGTTTCTTCTTTGGAGAAATGTCTGTTCAGGTCTTCTGCCCATTTTTGGATTGAAGGGTTTTTTTGTTTGTTTTTTTTAATTGCACTGCATGAGCTCTTTGTATGTTTTGGAGATTAATCTATTGTTGGTTTGTCTTTTGGGGTTTTTCTTTTTTTTATGTTTTCCTTTGTTGTACAAAAGCTTTTAAGTTTAATTAGATTCCATTTGTTTTCTTTTTGGTTTCATTTTCATTATTTTAGGAGGTGAGACAGAAAAGATATTGCTACAATTTATGTCAAAGAGTGTTCTGCCTATATTTTCCTCTGAGAAAATTTTTTTAATAACATCCAGCCTTACAATTAGGTCTTTAATCCATTTTGAGTTTACTTTTGTGTATGGTATTAGGGAGTATTCTCATTTCATGTTAGCTATCCAGTTTTTCCAGCACCACTTCTTGAAGAAACTATCTTTTCTTTACCATATGTTCTTACCACCTTTGTCATAGATTATTTGACCATAGGTAGGTGTGTTTATCTCTGGGCTTTCTGTTCTGTTTCATTGATCTATACTTCTGTTTTTGTACCAGTACCATACTGTCTTGATTACTGTAGGTTTGTAGTATAGTCCAAAGTCAGAGAACTTCATGCCTCCAGCTGTGTTTTTCTTTCTCAGGATTGCTTTGTCTGTTTGGGGGTGTTTTTGTGTTTTCATGCAAAATAGTAAAATTTTTTCTAGTTCTGTGAAAAATGCCATTGGTGACAGGGGTCCCATTGAATGTGTAGATTGCCTCGGGTAGTATAGGCATTTAGATAATATTGATTCTTCCATCCAAGACATGGCATCATGGCATATCTCTCCCATTTGTGTCATCTTTGATTTGTTTCCTCAATGGCTTATAGTTTTCAGAGTACAAATCTTACGTAGGTTCCTTTCTAGGTATTTTATTCTTTTTGATGTGATTGTAAATGGGATTGTTTCCTTAATTTCTCTTTTTGCTCTTTCATTATTAGTGTACAGGAATGCAAGGGATTTCTGTGTATTAATTTTGTGTCCTGCAACTGTACCAGATTCATTGATTAGCTCCAGTAGTTTTCTTGTAGCATCTTTAAGATTTTCTATATATAGTATCATGTAATATGCAAACAGTGCCAGTTTTACTTCTTTTCCAATTTGAATTCCTTGTATTTATTTTTCTTCTCTGCTTGCCATGGCTAGGACTTTCAAAACTATGCTGAATAAAAGTAGTGAGAGTAGGCATCCATGTCTTGTTCCTGATCTTAGAGAAAATGCTTTCAGATTTTCACTGTTGACAATTGTGTTTGTTGTGGATTTGTTATATATGTGTGTGTCTGTGTGTGTCTGTGTGTATGTGGTTTTTATTATGTTGAGGTAGATTTATTATTTACTTATTAGGTTGAGGTAGGTTCCTTCTATGCCCCTCTCTGGAGTTTTTGTCATAAATGGGGGTTGAATTTTGCTGAAAGCTTTTTCTGCATCTCTTGAGATGATCGAATGGTTTTTATTCCTCAATTTGGTAATAGAGTATATCACATTGATTGATTTGTGTAGGTCCATTTCTTCTAAGTTGTCAATTTTATTGGCATATAGTTCCTGGTAATAGTCTCTTATGATCCTTTGTATTTCTTCTTTTCAGTTGTAACTTCTTTTTCATTTCTAATTTTACTGATGTGAGTCCTCTCCCCCTTTTTTTTTTTTAAATTTTATTTTATGTTTAAACTTTACATAATTGTATTAGTTTTGCCAAATATCAAAATGAATCTGCCACAGGTATACATGTGTTCCCCATCCTGAACCCTCCTCCCTCCCCATAGCATCCCTCTGGGTCGTCCCAGTGCACTAGCCCCAAGCATCCAGTATCATGCATCGAACCTGGACTGGCATCTCGTTTCATACATGATATTTTACATGTTTCAATGCCATTCTCCCAAATCTTCCCACCCTCTCCCTCTCCCACAGAGTCCATAAGACTGTTCTATACATCAGTGTCTCTTTTGCTGTCTCGTACACAGGGTTATTGTTACCATCTTTCTAAATTCCATATATATGCGTTAGTATACTGTATTGGTGTTTTTCCTTCTGGCTTACTTCACTCTATATAATAGGCTCCAGTTTCATCCACCGCATTAGGACTGATTCAAATGTATTCTTTTTAATGGCTGAATAATACTCCATTGTGTATATGTACCACTGCTTTCTTATCCATTCATCTGCTGATGGACATCTAGGTTGCTTCCATGTCCTGGCTATTATAAACAGTGCTGCGATGAACATTGGGGTACATATGTCTCTTTCCCTTCTGGTTTCCTCAGTGTGTATGCCCAGCAGTGGGATTGCTGGATCATAAGGCAGTTCTAGTTCCAGTTTTTTAAGGAATCTCCACACTGTTCTCCATAGTGGCTGTACTAGTTTGCATTCCCACCAACAGTGTAAGAGGGTTCCCTTTTCTCCACACCCTCTCCAGCATTTATTACTTGTAGACTTTTGGATCGCAGCCATTCTGACTGGTGTGAAATGGTACCTCTAGTGGTTTTGATTTGCATTTCTCTGATAATGAGTGATGTTGAGCATCTTTTCATGTGTTTGTTAGCCATCTGTATGTCTTCTTTGGAGAAATGTCTATTTAGTTCTTTGGCCCATTTTTTGATTGGGTCATTTATTTTTCTGGAGTTGAGCTGTAGGAGTTGCTTGTATATTTTTGAGATTAGTTGTTTGTCAGTTGCTTCATTTGCTATTATTTTCTCCCATTCTGAAGGCTGCCTTTTCACCTTGCTAATAGTTTCCTTTGATGTGCAGAAGCTTTTAAGGTTAATTAGGTCCCATTTGTTTATTTTTGCTTTTATTTCCAATATTCTGGGAGGTGGGTTCATAGTGGATCCTGCTGTGATGTATGTCGGAGAGTGTTTTGCCTATGTTCTCCTCTAGGAGTTTTATAGTTTCTGGTCTTACGTTGAGATCTTTAATCCATTTTGAGTTTATTTTCGTGTATGGTGTTAGAAAGTGTTCTAGTTTCATTCTTTTACAAGTGGTTGACCAGATTTCCCATCACCACTTGTTAAAGAGATTGTCTTTAATCCATTGTATATTCTTGCCTCCTTTGTCAAAGATAAGGTGTCCATATGTGCGTGGATTTATCTCTGGGCTTTCTATTTTGTTCCATTGATCTATATTTCTGTCTTTGTGCCAGTACCATACTGTCTTGATAACTGTGGCTTTGTAGTAGAGCCTGAAGTCAGGTAGGTTGATTCCTCCAGTTCCATTCTTCTTTCTCAAGATCGCTTTGGCTATTCGAGGTTTTTTGTATTTCCATACAAATTGTGAAATTATTTGTTCTAGCTCTGTGAAGAATACTGTTGGTAGCTTGATAGGGATTGCATTGAATCTATAAATTGCTTTGGGTAGTATACTCATTTTCACTATATTGATTCTTCCAATCCATGAACATGGTATATTTCTCCATCTATTAGTGTCCTCTTTGATTTCTTTCACCAGTGTTTTATAGTTTTCTATATATAGGTCTTTAGTTTCTTTAGGTAGATATATTCCTAAGTATTTTATTCTTTCCGTTGCAATGGTGAGTGGAATTGTTTCCTTAATTTCTCTTTCTGTTTTCTCTGTCCTCTCCCTTTTTTTCTTGATAGCTGTGGCATAAGGTTTATCAATTTCGTTTACCTTCTCAAAGCACCGCTTTTAGTTTCATTGCTCTTTGCTATTGTTTTCTTTTTTTCTATTTTGTTTATTTCTGCTCTGATCTTTCTTATTTCTGTCCTTCTGCTAACTTTGGGGTGTTTTCTTCTTCTTCTTCTAGTTGCTCTCAGTGTAAGGTTAGGTTGTTTTTTCAGTGTTTTCCTTGTTTCTTGAGGTAGGCTTGTATTGCCATAAACGTCCCTCTCACCGCTGCTTTTGCTGCATCCCATAGGTTTTGAGTTATCGTGCTTTCATTGTCATTTGTTTCTAGATATTTTTTTATTTCCTCTTTGATTTCTTCACTGACTTCCTGGTCATTCAGGAGAGTATTGCTTAATTTCCATGTGTTTGTGGTTTTCACAGTTTTTCTTTTTTTGTTCTGTAGTAGTGTCTAGTGTTATAGCATTGTGGTTGGAAAAAATGCTTGATAAAATTTCGTTTTTCTTAAGTTTACCAAGGTTTGATTTGTGGCCCAAGGAATGATCTGTCCTGAAGAATGTTCCATGTGCACTTTAAAAAAAAAGTGAAATCTACTGTTTGGGGATGAAATATAAATATAAATTAGATCCATCTTATCCAATGTAGCATTTAAAGCTTGTGTTCTTTATTTTCTATCTAGATGATCCATGGGTGTAAGTGAGGTGTTAAAGTCCCCCACTGTTTCTGTGTTACTGTTGATTTCCCCATTTATAGCTGTTAGCATTCGGCTTATATATTGAGATCCTTCTACATTGGGTGCATATATATTTACAATTGTTATATCTTCTTCTTGATCCTTTCATCATTATGTAGTGTCCTTCCTTGTCTCTTATAACAGTCTTTATTTTAAAGTCTATTTTGTCTGATAAAAATGCTGCTACTCCAGCTTTCTTTTGGTGTCTGTTTACATGAAATACCTTTTCCTATCCCCTCATTTTTGGTCTGTATGTGTCCGTAGATCCGAAGTGGGTCGTTTGTAGACAGCATATATACAGGTCTTGTTTTTGTATCCATTCAACAAGTTATGTCTTTTGATTGGAGCATTTAACCCATTTATATTTAGGTAATTATCGATAGTTGAGTTCAGTTCAGTCCCTCAGTTGTGTCCAGCTCTTTGCAACCCCATGGACTGCAGCACGCCAGGATTCCCTGTTCATCACAAACTCATGGAGCCTGCTCAAATTCATGTCCATCATCTCAGTGATGCCATCCAACCGTCTCATCCTCTGTTGTCCCCTTCTCCTCCTGCCTTCAGTCTTTCCCAGCATCAGGCTCTTTTCCAGTGAGTCAATTCTTTCCATCAAGTGCCCAAAGTATTGGAGCTTCAGCTTCACCATGAGTTCTTCAAATGAATATTCAGGACTGATTTCCCTTAGGATTGACCGATTTAATCTTGCAGTCCAAGGGACTCTCAAGAGTCTTCTCCAACACCACAGTTCAAGAGCATTCTTTGGCACTCAGCCTTCTTTATGGTCCAACTCTCACATCCATACATGACTACTAGAAAAACCATAGCTTTGACTAGACGAACTTTTGTCGGCAAAGTAATGTCTCTGCTTTTTAATATGCTATCTAGGTTGGTCATAGCTTTTCTTTCAAGGAACAAGCCTCTTTTAATTTCATGGTTGTAGTCACCATCTGCAGTGATTTTGGAGCCCAAGAAAATAAAAGCTGTCACTGTTTCCATTGTTTCCCATCTATTTGCCATGAAGTGATGGGACCAGATGCCATGATCTTAGTTTTTTGAATGTTGAGTTTTAAGCCAGCTTTTCCACTCTCCTCTTGTACTTTTATCAAGACGCTCTTCAGTTCCTCTTCACTTTCTGCCATAAGGATGATGTCATCTGTGTATCTGAAATTACTGATATTTCCCCCAGCAATCTTGATTCCAGCTTGTGCTTTATCCATCCCAGCATTTCTCATGATATACTCTGCATAGAAGTTAAATAAGCAGGGTGACAATATATAGCCTTGACATACTCCTTTCCCATTTTGGAACTAGTCTGTTGTTCCATGTCCGGTTCTAACTTGCTTTTTGACCTGCATACAAGTTTCATAGGAGGCAGGTAGGTGGTCTGGTATTCCCGTCTCTTTAAGAATTGTCCAAAGTTTGTTGTGTTCCACACAATCAAAGGCTTTGGTGTAGTCCATAAAGCAGAAGTAGATGTTTTTCTGGAACTCTCTTGCTTTTTCGATGATCCAGCTGATGTTGGGAGTTGATCTCTAGTTCCTCTGCCTTTTCTAATCCAGCCTGAACATCTGGAAGTTCTTGGTTCACGTACTGTTAGTGCCTGGCTAGGAGAATTTGGGGCATTACTTTGCTAGTGTGTAAGATGAGTGCAGTTGTGCAGTAGCTTGAACTTTCTTTGGCATTGCCTTTCTTTGGGATTGGAATGAAAACTGGCCTTTTCCAGTCCTGTGGCCACTGCTGAGTTTTCCAAATTTGCTGGCATATTGATTGCAGCACTTTAAAAGTGTCATGTTGTAGGACTTGAAATAGCTCAGCTGGAATTCCATCACCTCCACTAGCTTTGTTCATATTGATGCTTCCTAAGGCCCACTTGACTCCAGGATGTCTGGCTCTAGATGAGTGATCACACCATCGTGGTGTCTGAGTCATTAAGATCTTTTTTATATAGTTCTTCCATGTATTCTTGCTACCTTTTCTTAATAGCTTCTGCTTCTGTTTGGTCCATACCATTTCTGTTCCTTATTGAGTCCATCTTTGCATGAAATGTTCCCTTGGTATCCCTAATTTTCTTAAAGAAATCTCTAGTCTTTCTCATTCTATTGTTTCCCTCTATTTCTTTGCAGTGATCACTTAGGAAGGCTTTCTTATTTCTCCTTGCTATTCTTTGGAATTCTGCATTCCAATGGGTATATCTTTCCTTTTCTTCTTTGCTTTCCACTTCTCTTCTATTCATAGCTATTTGTAAGGCGTCCACAGACAAACCAGTTTGCCTTTTTGCATTTCTTTCTCTTAGGGATGGTCTTGATCACTGCCTCCTATACAGTGTCAGGAACCGCTGTCCATAGTTCTTTTTTGTTTGTTTGTTTGTTTGTTTTCCTAATTTTATTTTATTTTTAAACTTTACATAATTGTATTAGTTTTGCCAAATATCAAGATGAATCTGCCACAGGTATACATGTGTTCCCCATCCTGAACCCTCCTCCCTCCTCCCTCCCCATACCATCCCTCTGGGTCGTCCCAGTGCACTAGCCCCAAGCATCCAGTATCGTGCATCGAACCTGGACTGGCAACTCGTTTCTTACATGATATTTTACATGTTTCAATGCCATTCATAGTTCTTCAGGCACTAACATTCCAGGTTCCTGTGCAATATTGTTCTTTACCACATCGGAGTTTACTTCCATCACCAGTCACATGTACACCTGGGCTTTGTTTTTGCATTGGCTCCATCTGTTCATTCTTTCTGGACTTATTTCTCCACTCTTCTCCAGTAACAATTGAGCACCTGGGGAGTTCACCTTTCAGTGTCACATCTTTTTGCCTTTTCATACTGTTCATGGGGTTCTCAAATCAAGAGTACTGAAATGGTTTACCATTCCCTTCTCCAGTGGACCACATTTTGTCATAACTCTCCACCATGACCCATCCATTTTGGGTGGCGCTACATGGCATGGCTCATAGTTTCATTGAGTTAGACAAGGCTGTGGTCCATGTGATCTGTGTATGTTCATATTGACATTTTCTTGTTTTTGATTTGTTTTTATAGGTCTTTTTCCTTCTGTTCCTCCTTTGTTCTCTTCTCTTGTGATTTATTAACTAGCTTTGGTGTTACATTCAGGTTGCATTTACTGTGTGTATACCTGTAGTAATTTTTTGGTTTGGTCATCCTATGAGGTTTTGAGATGGGAGTCTAGATGTGTACAAGGTTGTTTTAAGTTGTTGGTCTCATTCCCACCTAGGGAAGTGCCTTTAACGTTTGTTGTAAAGCTGTTTGTTTTTGTTTTATGTACTTTCTTTTTGCCCTATAAAGTTAACATTTTTATGAGGTTAAATCTGTCGTCTTCCTCGTGGGTTCTAGTTTTGATGTTTGCCTATATATTGGCTTTTTTAAGTGTGTATTATGGATTGTTTCAAACATAGAGTATTTGGCAGAAAGGTATAATGAACCCCCATGTACTTCAATCTGGCTTCAGTAATTAAGAACTCATAGCTAATCTTGTTTATACCATCTATATTATTTTGAAGCAAATTCAGACATTATCATTAAATATTTCAGTATGCACACTGACTTTAAAGGTATTTTTAACTAACCTGTAGTTTGCATCTGACATAGTTTGTCTTGCTACAATCACTGACTTTCACTGAAAGATATTTACAGTGTTAAACCAAATGCCAGCATTAGTTCAGATTATTTTTACATAATTTAGGATTTTAAAATAGTTTCCATGAGAATTTAATTATACTAAATACTTATGTTGCTCATCTCTCATGGATTAAATATATGGATCTGTAGGATATCTGTATAACATTTTTGTTTCTAAAGTTATATCTCAATAAAAAGCTTTAGCTACCTTTTTTACTAAAGTTATGCCTTATTAGGATCCATAAATCTCTTTATACCATGATATAAATTTTTTGTCTTCAGAAGGCACTGTCCTAAATTGTGAATTATATTATATATTAAAAAGATTTTGCAAGCCTTTTGAATAAAAGTTTGTATTTACCTCTCCAGAAATGTAACAGCATTTTTTTTAATCATTGGACTAGATAGAATTTTATGTTGTATGTAATTAATATATGATTGGTTTTTGAGCTATCATTTCAGAATAAGCAATATAATCTTTGGATCTTCTTTGAGGATAAATTCTGAATATAAAAGTTCATCATAAGAAATTCAGGAAATATCTCATGACTACTAATACCAGAAAGAGTACAGAATAGCATTAGCTATGATTCCTATTCAAAGAATAATGATACAAAACCAGAGTTAGTCTCAGCTGGAAATAGGATTGTTGATACATATCAAACACACAAAAGGAAAATAAGTCTGAATCTTCATCATAGCTAAGTAAAGTCATGTTTTTATAGTTAAGAGAGTCCATCATGTTAATAGTGCCAAACTATTTCATCTTATGAATGAGGAAACAGAAGAGCAGAGAGCTTAACTCAGGTTTGTCCAAAGTCACACAAATGTTTTTTTATCCAGTTTTCTCAGAAGATATACAGATTGACTATTGCTCTAGGTTTTAATGTTTGCTGAAGTTCATGTCTAAAGATACACATGAATTAAATAAAAAATGAAATCATGAAAGAAGGAACGATTTTTTTTTTTTTAAATGAACTTGCAAGTTTAGTTCTAAGTGACAATCATAGTTCTAGCTTGAGGCTTTTCTGGATGATTGTGAATAATGATGAGGTGAGATTACAGGCCTCTAGCAAAGCCTGAGGACATTAATGCTCCTAGCCAGTCATTTATCCTCCAAAAAAAAAAAAAAAATGATCCTTAGTTTGTGGAGTATTGTTTGAACTGTCAGAAGAAATCAAACCTGAGTCTGTCATTTTATCCCAAGGGTCATCTCAGGAGTCTGAAGCTTAAATGTTAAGATAAATGTTTACCCAAATGGAAACCCTTAACAGTCGTTTCATTTACTGCTGCTAAATTTTATTTTTACTGCTTTGGGGTATGTATTTTTATTTATGTGCAGAAAGAATTATGTGTAAAGAATTGTAACCCCAAGAAAGTAATATCACTATTGAAAATTGTTATCAACTGTGTAGAGCATCTATTGGGGGAAAACAGGTAAGGTTTTTTTTAAAAAAAAGAAAAAGAAGTTTAGGTAGCTCAGCTGGTAAGAATCTGCCTGCAACGCAGGAGACCCCAGTTCAATTCCTGGGTGGGGAAAATCCAATGGAGAAGGGATAGGCTACCCACTCCAGTATTCTTGGGCTTCCCTGGGGGTTCAGAGGGTAAAGAATCCACCCACAATATGGGTAACCTGGGTTCAATCCCTGGCTTGGGAAGACACCCTGGAGAAGGGAACAGCTACCCACTCCAATATTCTGGCCTGGAGAATTCCATTGACACAGGAGCCTCACAGGCTGCAGCCCATGGGGTCTCAAAGAGTCGGACACGACTGAGCGACTTTCACTTGCAGTAAATTCATCTCTCATTTTTATTAAATTTTCATGGAAATTTATGTTTCAGAGGATTCTCATTTACTACTCTTCACTGAAAACATTCTTCTTGCACAATCTTATCTTGTGAAATTATAAACTGGTTTTGTTGTTCAGCCGTGAAGTCGTGTCTGACTCTTTGCGTCCCCATGAACTGCAGCACACCAGGCTTCCCTGTCCTTCACTATCTCCTGTAGTTTACTCAAACTCATGAATGGTTAGTGTGGATATTTTGAAAGCCCTAAAATTTTGAATTTATGGATAATTATGTATTGTCAATTACCAAAACCTCAGTTTCCTTTCATCCTTACAGCTGTTTGCTCTAACATCTCTAAAAACTTTGTGACTTAAGTTGTTAAAATGACTCCTCTCCTTTAAAACATATTTACATAATAGATGGTAAGAGGGAGGAAATTAGCAAACCAAAACCTTTAATGTATGGAATAATAATGGTAATGATAATAGTAATTAAAGGAGTAGTGTTCTAATAATCATGTGATCACATGAAGAAAGGGTAACGAGGCTTTACATAGGCTTTAGTGTATGTCAGGCACTATTCTAATTCACATTCTAACTCAAAAGTCCATCATTATCCCCATTTTTAAATGAGGAAACTGAGTCAGTAAAAGATTAAGTAGTAAATTCAGGATCAGAAGCCTGAACCAGGGTTTCAGAGAGCCACAGTAAAAATTCTGTCCTTCACAGTCTCACATCACTGCATGTAAGGCTTTGTGCTGGGGATATAGTGGTAAATGAGGTAGGCACAGTTCCTGATTCCATCAAACAGAAAATTATACAGTTTACTTCATTTCCATATTACAAGGTAATGTGTGAACTTATATAGGGAACTCATATAGTCTGGGAAAATCAGGCAAAGAATCTCCAAAGAAGGGGCTTTGGGGCTGAGGGATGAGTGAGTCTCATGGTCAGGTAGAGATGGGGAATAGGATAGGCAGGGGCCACATTGTGACTTCTGTAGCCTCTAAACATCTTTGCCTTCATGGGTCCCTTCCTTTTTAAAAGTATTATAAGTCATATCTTCATTATACTGGTATGAAGACAAATATGTTAATATTATATGCTAAAACATTTTATTTGACCTAAAAGAGTTGTTTTTTTTTTTCTTATTTTAAAAGAAAGTAAAACATTTTCATTGACTCCTAAGAGTATTTTGGACCCTAGGCACTTATGCCCCCTGCGTCTAATGAATAAGTTAGCCTGGAGGTGAATATTGAGCCAGAAACATTTCAGATGGAAGGAACAACATAGGGGCTTGCTTGCTCAGGAAACTGAAAGGGGGCCAGAATGGCCAGAGTGAGAGTGCAGGGGAGGGAGGCATCAAGTGAGGCTGGTAAAGCAGACAGGGCCCTGTTGTTGTTCAGTTGCTAAGTCATGTCCAACCCTTTATGGCATCATGCACTGTAGCAAGAACTGCAGGCTTCTCTATCCTTCACAATCTCCTGGAGTTTGCTCAAATTCTTGTCTGTTAAGTTGCTGATGCTATTTAAACCATCACATCTGCTACCCCCTTCTCCTGTAGCCGTGTTGTTTATCCTAAGAGCCATAGAAAATTTTCAAAGTGGGTATTTGTGTGTGTGTGTGTTGGTGTGTATGCTTAAATTGATATACTCACATAGTTTAGTATCAATGGTTCAGCTTTTCCCTCTGAACCCTTACTTTTTATTCTACTTTTCCTTCTGATATTTATCTTCATTTATCCATGTCAAAGTAATTTGCTTCCACCTTAGATTTTTTTATCACTTTTAGACATCATATAGTAACACATACACATACATACTACAAATAAAGTTCAGTTCAGTTCAGTCGCTCAGTCGTGTCCGACTCTTTGCGACCCCATGAATTGCATCATGCCAGGCCTCCCTGTCCATCACCAACTCCCGGAGTTCACTCAAACTCACGTGCATTGAGTCGGTGGTGCCATCCAGCCGTCTCATCGTCTGTCATCCCCTTCTCCTCCTGCCCCCAATCCCTCCCAGCGTCAGAGTCTTTTCCAATGAGTCAACACTTTGCATGAGGTGGCCAAAGTACTGGAGTTTCAGCTTTAGCATCATTCCTTCCAAAGAACACCCAGGACCGATCTCCTTTAGAATGGACTGGTTGAATCTCCTTGCAGTCCAAGGGACTCTCAAGAGTCTTCTCCAACACCACAGTTCAAAAGCATCAATTCTTCGGTGCTCAGCTTTCTTCACAGTCCAACTCTCAGATCCATACATGACCACTGGAAAAACCATTGCCTTGACTAGACAGACCTTTGTTGGCAAAGTAATGTCTCTGCTTTTGAATATGCTATCTAGGTTGGTCATAACTTTCCTTCAAGGAGTAAGCGTCTTTTAACTTAATGGCTGCTATCACCGTCTGCAGTGATTTTGGAGCCCAAAAAAATAAAGGGGACATTATAAATTTACTCAATTACCCTACCCCAGCTCCACCTTTTATCTGTCATTCTTCTGTACTGTGTACTGTGGGTAATAAATACCATTATTTCTTGTCCCATTAACTATATATGCTGCTTTGGGATTGTCCCCTCTCTCAGATGAGGATAAGTGCACCCATGGTCTCCGTGGTTCTGTTCTCAGTTCTTTCATTTTTGCATTTCTAAAAATGATGCTATTTTATAACCCCAATTAAGTGTTTCTGTTGTTATGTGAAAAGTGCCTTAGCATTTTCTGTTCCCACAGCCTGGAACATCCGTTCACCCACAGGACCACATTGATTGATCCTGCCCTTCCTTAAATTCTTGGCAAAAGGGACGACTGCTCAGTAGGGCTGTTCCTGACTATCTTATTGGAAATAGCAACTCTCCTACCTGGGATTCTTGCTTTATTTTCTGTTGTATTTTTCTCTGTAGTGTTTTATTATTAATACAAATCATATGTTGTATTCCACTTAATTTTTAAAATTATTGTCACTCTCCTCATTCTTGACTACAGCTTCAAAAAGACAAGGATTACCTACTTTGTTTGATTTTTATTTGTTTGTTTATTATTCCCCCCCCCCCAGTGGCTAAAATAGTACCAGATACAGTATCATTTGAATTAATGATTAATTATAGTCCCAAGTAGTCGTCTTTGGTTGTATATCCTTACTTAGGCATTTTTCAGTTTTCTTAAAATTTCTAATTACCTATTTTTGTTTTTCCTGCATTGTTTTCCTTTATCATTCCCATTTCTTTCCAACTCTTCATTATGGGAAACATTTGTGGCCATCTCTTTCTGATATTGTTATTTTCCCTGGGAACTATTCTTCTAGATCATTTCATTCTTTGACTACACAGCTTTTATCCTAAGGCTTCCTTTCCTCCTCTTCTCAACCCATATTTTTCTCTTTTTCATTGTACATCCTCCTTTAATGAAGCATATGCCTTAGCAACTTTCTAAGGAAGAATATATGGATGATAAATTTTTTGAACTTTCACATGTTTGAATGTCCTTTATTTTATTCTCACATGAAATGTATCCAGATTCTAGCATGGATAGCGCACGGGTGGGAGAAGGGCCTGACTAGGGGAGAAGGGAAAGTGGGATTTGTGCATTAGTATTGGAAAGGGAGAAAAAGCATTAAAAGATGACACTTTTTTGACTACCTGCTCTATATGAGACACCATCTAAAAACTGACATTTTATACCACTTTTGCTGGGACTTCCCAGGTGGCACAGTGATAAACAATCTGCCAATGCAGGAGATGCAAGAGACGCAGGTTCGATCCCTAGGTTGGGAGAATCCCCTGGGGAAGGAAATGGCAACCCACTGCAGTGTTCTTGCCTGGGAAATCCCATGGACGAGATGCCTGGCATGCTATATATTCCATGGGGTCACAGAGCATTGGACGTGACTGAAAACACATACAAACACACACCACCTCTACAACTAATTTTTTTGTAAATAATATTTTTAATTATTGTGTTTAAAATGCTAGAAAGGTACCACCTTTGACTAATGTGCTGAGGATATCCAGTTGCTGCCTATCTAACTGCTTGCCATCTGAATTCTAATTTGTCTGGGATTCTAAGGTACAAATCATTTTCCCTCTGAACTTGGATGGTGATGCTTCACTGTCTTTTAAAATTTATTTAATTTCAGCCTGTTAGTCCTTTGTAGCTCATCTGCTTTTTCCCTCTGGTAACTTTTGGGGTCCACTCTTGTTTTTCTTGTTTTTCAGTTCTCAGTGACGTGTCTTGGGGTAGGCTTTTTCTGTTCATGTTGTGTTCAGTGAGCACTTGTCATCTGAGGTGTTTACTCCCTAGAAAATCATCTTTTACTATTTCTTTAGAAGTGTCCTTTTTTTTTTTTCTTGTTTTTCTTTCCTTCTGTAACTTTTGATATTCTGTGAAGGAGGACATGAGCAGAACATCTAATGTTTCTTCTTTACAATGATATTTTCTATTTCTTTTAAAATCTGTTTCCAGGCAATGCTCTCAATTCCTAAAACCAACCCCTCCCCCCAAAAAAAAAGTTTCAGAGGATGTTGAAATATAAAATTATGTATTCATTTTCTTAAAAGAAGTAGAAACATTTATGGTCTATCTCCCATCATGAACTAGAAGTCATTGAATGTTTGTAAGCAGAAAAATGACTAGATCAAATGTCATTTTACAGAGGTCACTCTAGCTATAGTTTGAAGTATAGCAGCATAAACAGGTTTTCCTGGAAGTAATTATATGATGCTTCTAACACCTAGTACATGATATAGGTAATAAACTCTTTATTAAAATAATGACCTAAATAGTATATTTTTATATATAGACTGATATTTAGTGAAAATATTGATTTTAATATATTTATTATCGTATTATACAAACATAAAATATTAAGGGATTGTATTTATATATTATCCCCATGCCAAAAAAAATTTGTTCAGAAATTGTTGCATCTCTACTTATTTTCTAGCAGTACTTTCTATCTATTGCTGAATGCCAACCTCTCTTAGAATATAAATATGATTTTACATAGAATATCAATAAATGAGTCTTAAACCAGCCTTTGACTTCTAGAAGTTTATAATCATTTATTTGCAGGATTTTAAAATGACACAGCTGTGAAGATCAAGATACTATCTCATACAGTGGCAGTGATAATTAAATGAGATAAAATATATGATTTCATTTTCCCCTTTTTTCTTTGTACTGTGAGCCCATTTTTAAACCATCTCTAGAATATCTCCATTACTAGAGTCAATTTGGTAATCCATATCCCCTAATCTGTATTTGTTTGAAAATATTGGTGCTTTAAAGGGGACTGTTGCCAACTTATGGAATATATATATAAATACATATAAGAAGTGTTCTTCCTGTTTTCTTCAGCTCTTTTGTGTACTTGATTAAAAAGTACTGGTAAGCTTTAGTGCTGTTAAAGAAATATACATTGATTATTGCTAAATCTTTATACTGTGAATAATTTCTTTATCAAAATTATAGCTGTATAAATTCTAGTCACTTAAATGCAGTTTTTTCAGTATTTCCCACCTTAATTATTATGCTGTCGTGTGATTCCTCTTTCGTGTTATTGAACAGATTAAGGAAAATGCATTTAGACAAGTTGCTTTCATATGAATCTGTCTTAAAAAGAACTACAAACGTATAAAAATTATAAGTGGTGGCAGAGGTTTATTATAGGGTCTCTCATTTGCTTCCTGTCTTTCACATAACCTGGGAAAGGGAAAGGGGGAAATTTTAAATCCATAAACTAATAAATTCAGTAGATTTCAAGAAAAATAATAAAAATTACAATAAAGAAGTTTCCAGATTCCAAATATCTTCAACTGTGTGATTATTAATTAAAGATACTTCCAAACCACTATGCATTTTTCAAAATTAAAATATATTGTCCACCTTTCATGTTTCCTTATATAAATAAAAAGATTGTAATTTCAGATATTATTATACCTATTTGTTGCCTTTATTGTAAGTGGAAATTTTCAGTATGTTCTTGTCTCTTTCTGTGTGTTCAATGCGTATCTACACAGACACACACACGCACGCGCGCACGCACATACAGTGTGAGCATGCACACATACAGTGTAGACATGCATACACACAGCTGAGGGAGTAGTAAAAACAAAAGATATTTTATTAAGTAAATAACACTCCTCAAAGGTTTTATTCAGTTTAAATAATAGATCAGAAGTTCATTTTTTAGGGCACTAGCTTCTACTTTACATGGGAATGATTTTTAAATCCATATTATACTATTTTTTTCATAATTTGAATGTTATGATTTCTTGGTAGTGCTACAGAAATCTTTCGCTTGCTTTTTTTTTCTATTCACAGTATTCAGAGTGGTCCATGTGACCTAGATATTGAAAATTGAAGTAGAGTGTGCTGCATTGCTGATATTTACTGTGAAACCTTGGAAACATTCTGCTTTCACATGCTAGAATTACGGGGTGCACACTGTTTAATATTGCTGGTATTTTAAAAGGTCTCTGAAAGTCGGCACAATTATTTTTAAAGCTGACATTAAAATATTGTTTTAAAATATTCAAATAATAAAAGAGAATACATTTGTATTCCAGTTAAAAATACACACATAATCATTGTTCATTTTAAAGTTTTAAATCTGCTAGGTAAGACTCATTATGGATCTTTTCCCCGTTATTAACCTTGTGTTTAGAATTACAGTAATCTACTTGTTTTGAAATCCAACCCAATAAGGTGCAGTTAGTCCTTTGCTATTTCCTAATTTTGGGTGAACTGTTAAATTAATTGAAAAATAAAATAGTATCTAGAATCTGCAGTATAAAATTATGCTCATTAAGAGAAGTTATTTTATCATCTGTCAGATTAATGTAGAGCATCTCTTCCAAGAAATCAGGTTTTGCATTCAGGAAGCCATGTTCTCCCATCATGGAAAGCTGTTTCACCCTTTAATACTTTTGTGTAAAAAATAAAACCTGGAAAGGAAAGCACTGAATGAGTTAAATCACCTGAACAGTGACTAACTTTCAAGTCATACATGTACTGAAAGGACCTGATTTGTCTTCTCTTTACTCATTGTAAAAATTTTGTACAAAAGAAGAAATAACTGATTACATCACGATTCTCAGCTAAGAAAATTAAAGCACAGATGTGCTAAAGATCAACTATGTAGTTTTATTTGTCTTCTTGATGACAGAAGGATTAGCTTATCAAACTAATTCATAGGTTTCTTTATGTAGTCAGGGAAGGCTACCAAGTACTAGGGCAGATAACCAGAATCCATATTGAGAAGTCTAAGACCATAAACTGGAAACTGGGTGTGTAGAATCCAATCTGAAGTACAAGGAGAGGCGGAAATAAGTAAGGAGTACAACCAGGTTAGGCAGAAGCTGGGCAGAATGTGATGCAATACACAATAAGCAAATACACAAGAGTGGCCCAGAACCAGGGCTCTGATAGAAAGTAAGGGCATAGAACATTTTAATACCTAAAGTGGGAATGGGAAGCATATCAGGACTAGAAACTTCTTAAAATTTAGCAGTCATCTAGCTTTGATTTGTCTCCAGCTCCTGGATGAATTTTCTCTTCCTTTTTTCCAAACCATTATTTCTCTTTCATAGAATAGTCTTCTAAAAGCTGTATAATGAAGGCCAGGAAAAAATATCATTTGTCAAGTAACCTGGAAAATTAAACACACACATATACACACACATATATTCTTCATATTTTCTTTCTTGAAACTTCACAATGCCCTTAACCTTATTGTGTAGAAGTTTCTTAGCAGTCCAAGAAAAAAGAAATCTGTAAACCCAAGCTTTGCTAAACTTGTTAGACCTGGAACACTATTTTGCATCACATCAAATCCCACGCTTTGGAGCTATGTTCTCCAAGACACCAGTTTGGAAAACTAGCTATCCTTTTTTATGAGAATTTCAGTAAACTGTTGGCAAAGCCATTTTTAAAAGGTAAGGTATATGCTGAATAAATGAATGAATTTGTCAGTATTTGCTAACATAGCTGTTTCGACTTTGCACAGGATCCAGTCTTTGATATAGGAAGGGCTCACATTATTTGTATAGTCAAACAAATAGGAAATCACCATAGCTACTCATTTTTAAAGGTCACTTAGTTTGTTGCGTTATATAAGCTAGACTCCACAACACAGAACCACTGATCTATATTTTGAGCAGCAGTCACTAGACATAATAAGAGCTCCAAATCATATTTCACAACAATTATATTGTGCTGTTAGTAATTCCTTATAAAGAGGACTCCAACTAAAAGGCTCCTGAAGTGATCTTGTCTCACCAAGACACACAGAATGGCCAGTAGCCAGGAGATTTATACTTTCTGTTCTGAATCTGCCATCAGCTGTCTATGAGACATTATAGACATTATCTGAAAAATGAGGCGATTGCCATTTCCCAGCTTGATGTTAAAAATGAACTTCTAAAATATTCTAAGTTCTGTGCTCATTCTATATCCAATATTAATGTGAATTCCCAAAAGATGGATATAGTATTGAAAGTTTCTCTGTTACCTTGTATTTTAAGTGATCCTCCAAACATAGATTGGGAAATACAGGACTAAAATATATTCCAAAATTTCTTGCAATTCTGAAATGTTATGTTCAATGATTTTAAGTTATCTATTTACACATTTCTCCTTACAAAAAAAGAGGATTATATATTTATAAGCAAAAAAAAAATCTTAGGTTGCAGAATTGTCTTGTAACAACTCCACATTTAATTAAAAATAATATATGTATGATTTTAGAGTATTTAGAGTGTTAAAAATTTTTAAGTTATAATAGTATTGGTCTTTATGGTTTCTAGATAAAATACTCTGAATCATGCAAATATTATTCTCTACATTAAAAATTTGGATGTTAAACTCAAAGGAAATAATAGCTAAAGAAGAAATAGTTTTTCCAAAATAGGAGCAGTGTTGGGTTATGTCACTTGATTTAGTGTCATGTGTCATTGTATATTCTTCTAACACATTTCAGAATGTGACATTGTAGTAACTTTCTGTTATAAAAAAGCAAAAATAATGGAAGGATATTTTATTTCCTTGGTGGTAGAGTAGAACACAGAATGATTCAGGTTTTCTTAAGGAAAATTTACTTGCAAAAATTCTTTGGGGTAGGAGACGTTTTGAAGAGACTCACTGACAAAATTTGGGACAATATGAGCAAAAGGTTTTCCTTAAATTAGAATGACAGCTAAAACAAGAAACAATGGAGTTAGAAAACCATCAATCGTATGCTAAAATTAATGAGTAAAATTTTACATAAAATATTTTCAAAATCTTTCCCCATGTATAACTTTTTAATTATAAAGGAAACAAAGGAAAGTAATTTGGCAGTGGAAAAACTGATGGATATCACATTAACAAACTGATCAAATATAATACTACCAATATTATATTAAACTGACATTTCATGTGCCTCCTGATGTGATGCACTTGAACAGCACACAACTTTGCCTCTGTACTATTCCCACCAAAATGCATAACACAAAGCTAATCAGGAGGAAATTCAGGGAAAAAATGAAGGACATTTAACAAATAACTGGCCTGCATTCTTCAAAATAGATTCAATAGATTCAAAAGATGAGACCTTATACTTATAGACAGAGTGCCTGAAGAACTATGGGCAGATGTTTGTGACATTGTACAGGAGGCAGGAATCAAGACCATCCCCAAGGAAAAGAAATGCATAAAGGCGAAATGGTTGTCTGAGGAGGCCTTACAAATAGCTGTGAATAGAAGAGAAGTGAAGGAAAAGGAGAAAAGGAAAGATATACCCATTGGAATACAGAGTTCCAAAGTATAGCAAAGAGAGATAAGAAAGCCTTCCTCAGTGATCAGTGCAAAGAAATAGAGAAAAACAACAGAATGGGAAAGACTAGAGATCTCTTCAATAAAATCAGAGATACCAGGGGAACATCTCATGAAAAGATGGGCACAATAAAGGACAGAAATTGTATGGACCTAAAAGAAGCAGAAGATATTAGGAGGTGGCAAGAAATATACAAAAGAACTATACAAAAAACATCTGCATGACCCAGATAACTACGATGGTGTGGTCACTCACCTAGAGCCAGATATCCTGGAATGTGAAGTCAGGTGGGCCTTAGGAAGCATCACTACAAAACTAGTGGAGGTGATGGAATTCCAGTTGATCTATTTCAAATCTGAAAAGATGAATCTGTGAAAATGCTGCACTCAATATGCCAGGAAATTTGGAAAACTCAGCAATGGCCACAGGACTGGAAAAGATCAGTTTTCATTCCAATAACAAAGAAAGGCAATGCCAAAGAATGTTCAGACTACTGCACAATTGCACTCATCTCACACGCTAGCAAAGTAATGCTCAAAATTCTCCAAGCCAGGCACCAACAGTATGTGAACCGAGAACTTCCAGATGTTCAAGCTGCATTTAGAAAAGGCAGAGGAACCAGAGATCAAATTCCCAACATCCACTGGATCATTGAAAAAGGAAGAGAGTTCCAGAAAATCATCTACTTCTGCTTCATTGACTATGCCAAAGCCTTTGACTGTTTGGACCACAACAAACTCTGGAAAATTCTGAAAGAGATGGGAATACCAGACCACCTGACCTGCCTCTTAAGAAATCTGTATGCAGGTCAGGAAGCAACAGTTAGAACTGGACATGGAACAACTGACTGGTTCCAAATAGGGAAAGGAATACATCAAGGCTCTTTATTGTCACCTTGTTTGTTTACCTTATATGCAGACATGAGAAATGCTGGGCTGGAAGAAGCACAAGCTGGAATCAAGATTGCTGGGGGAAATATCAATAACCTCAGATACGCAGATGACACCATCCTTATGGAGAAAGCAAAGAACTAAAGAGCCTCTTGATGAAAGAGAGAGGAGAGTTAAAAAGTTGGCTTAAAACTCAACATTCAGAAAACTTAAGATCATGGCATCTGGTCCCATCACTTCATGGCAAATAGATGAGGAAACAGTGAGAGACTTTACTTTTTTGGGCTCCAAAATCACTGCAGATGGTGACTGCAGCCATGAAATTAAAAGACACTTGCTCCTTGGAAGAAAAGTTATGACCATCCTAGATAGCATATTAAAAAGCAAAGACATTACTTTACAAACAAAGGTTCGCCTAGTCAAAGCTATGGTTTTCCCAGGAGTCATGTATGGATGTGAGAGTTGGACCATAAAGGAAGCTAAGCACTGAAGAATTGATTCTTTTGAACTGTGGTGTTGGAGAAGACTCTTTAGAGTACCTTGTACTGCAAGGAGATCCAACCAGTCCGTCCTAAAGGAAATCAGTCCTGAATATTCATTGGAAGGACTGATGCTGAAGCTGAAACTCCAATATTTTGGCCACCTTATGTGAAGAGCTGACTCATTGGAAAAGACCCTGATGCTGGGAAAGATTGAACGTGGGAGGAGAAGGGAAAGACAGAGGATGAGATGGTTGGATGGCATCACTGACTCAATGGACTTGAGTTTGGGTAAGTTCCAGGAGTTGGTGATGGACAGGGAAACCTGGTGTGCTGCAGTCCATGGGGTCGCAAAGAGTTGGACACAACTGAGCAACTAAACTGAATTCTTCGCAAATGTCCAGATCAGGAAAGACAAAGAAAGGCCAAGTAGATGATCCATTTTAAAGGACACAAAAGAGTCTTCCCGGGTGGTGCAGATGGTAAAGAATCTGCCTGCCATACAGGAGACCCAGGTCGATCCCTGGGTTAGGAAAATCCCTTTGAGAAGATATGGCTATGCGTTCCAGTATTCTAGCCTGGAGAATTCCATGGACTGGGGAGCCTGGCGGGCTATAGTCCATGAGATTGCAAAGAGTTAGACACGACTGAGTGACTGAACTGAACTGATGCTGCTGCTGCTGCTGCTGCTGCTAAGTCACTTCAGTCGTGTCTGACTCTTAGCGACCCCATGGACTGCAGCCTACCAGGCTCCACCGTCCATGGGATTTTCCAGCCAAGAGTACTGGATTGGGTTGCCATTGTCTCCTCCAGGACCCATAAGCTATATAGTCTTTATACACAAATCAATATTTGGGGTTTTTTCCAGAAGTTAAATACAGCTTTTTGGCTGACATTGAAGTTGGCAAGTCCGAGTAAAATCCAGAGGACTGAATTGTTTTATGGTTTAATTTTTTTAAGATATTTTCCATTTAATAGATAATAAGAAGACAAAGACTATAATAGATTCAGATAACAGCTGGTCTAATTTTTGAATCCAAGAGTCTAAACCAAAAACAAATATTTAAGAGAGGTTAACTAAGAGGGACATCTTTTTTTGGGGGGCAGGGGGGTGTTAGTTCTAAAAGGTATTGTAGGTCTTCATATCTGCTTCCCTAGTGGCTCAGAGGGTAAACCTGGGTTCGAGAACTGGGTTCAATCCCTGGGTCAGGAAGATCACCTGGAGAAGGAAATGGCAACCCACTCCAGTACTCTTGACTGGAAAATACCATGGACAGAGAAGCCAGGTAGACTACAGTCCATGGGACCGCAAAGAGTCAGACACGACTGAGCGACTTCACTTCACTTCACTTAGGTCTTCATAGAACGGTTCAACTTCAGCTTCTTCAGCGTTACTGGTGGGGGCATAGGCTTGGATTACCGTGATATTGCATGGTTTGCCTTGGAAACGAACAGAGATCATTCTGTTGTTTTTGAGATTGCATCCAAGTACTGCATTTTGGACTCTTGTTGACCATGATGGCTACTCCGTTTCTTCTAAGGGATTCCTGCCCACAGTAGTAGATATAATGGTCATCTGAGTTAAATTCGACCATTCCAGTCCATTTTAGTTTGCTGATTCCTAGAATGTCGATGTTCTCTCTTGCCATCTCCTGTTTGACCACTTCCAATTTGCCTTGATTCGTGGACCTAACATTCCAGGCTCCTATGCAATATTGCTCTTTACAGCATTGGACCTTGCTTCTGTCACCAGTCACATCCACAACTGGGTATTGTTTTTGCTTTGGCTCTATCCCTTCATTCTTTCTGGAGTTACTTCTCCACTGATCTCCAGTAGCATATTTGGCACTTACCAACCTGGGGAGGTCCTCTTTCAGTATCCTGTCATTTTGCCTTTTCATACTGTTCATGGGGTTCTCAAGGCAAGAATACTGAAGTGGTTTGCCATTCTCTAATTCAGTGGACCACATTCTGTCAGACTTCTCCACCATGACCCGTCCGTCTTGGGTGGCCCCATACAGCATGTAGTTTCATTGAGTTAGACAAGGCTGTGGTCCGTGTGATCAGATTGGCTAGTTTTCTGTGATTATGGTTTCAGTGTGTTTGTCCTCTGATGCCCTCTCGCAACACCTACTGTCTTACTTGGGTTTCTCTTACATTGGACATGGGGTATCTCTTCACGGCTGCTCCAGCAAAGCACAGCCA
Source organism: Bos javanicus (assembly GCF_032452875.1). Lineage (NCBI taxonomy): Eukaryota > Metazoa > Chordata > Mammalia > Artiodactyla > Bovidae > Bos > Bos javanicus. The sequence continues at coordinate 47,857,777 of NC_083869.1, read as the reverse complement.
CTGCTCCTTACCTTGGACAAGTTGCCCCTCCTGACCTTGAACATGGAGTAGCTCCTCTCAGCCCTCCTGCACCTGCGCAGCCGCTGCTCCTTGGACATGGGGTTGCTCCTCTTGTCTGCCACCCCTCACCTTGGACGTGGGGTAGCTCCTCTCGGCCACTCCTGCGCCATCGCAGCCTGGGGTAATTATATGTGAATATATGAGTATGTTTGAAGCAGGATTTTTAAATTATTTTGATGCTTCTGTGTAATGACTTTTTTTTTCCTGGCCATGCCATGCAACATGTGGAATCTTAGTTCCTGACCAGGGATTGAACCCATGTCCCCTTGCTGTGGAAGCACAAAGTCTTAACCGCTTTACTGCCAGGGACCTCCCAGGAAGGAATATTCTTAACATTATAAATATTAAGAGAGATGAAGGATTTTTTTTTTCCTCACAGAAAATTTAATAGCTTTCTAAGAAATGTAAATGTATAAGCATTTCAGCAAATTATTTTTTTCTATTGAATCTTTTTTTAATTCCACCAAGAATTTTATAGTTTACATTCAAAATGTGTTGAATAAAATATGTCCATAATATTCTTGCCCCTTTAACAACCATATAACTTCTCTGAGAAATTTGTCCATGTCATCATGTAAAATTATTTAGAGAATTAAATCTTGGCACTCTTATCTACATAAGGGGGGATTCAGCACCAGTGTTGACCTACTTTTTTTTCTCATTCAGGTTTCTTTAACAAGAGAATAACTGTCTCACACCAAGATTTGAAGCCAGAATTTTATTGTAATATATTAAAGAAGAGAAACTCATTTTTCTTGTGTTTCTTTAATCTGGATATCAGGTTATACCCTATCAACAGCTACCAGATGGAGAGAAAAAAAAAAATACTCTAGGAAGCTATGCTATAAATACTAGGTTAATTCCAGAACTTCAAGATTTTCAAAATTTTGCTAAAGCTTCTCTAAACTGTCTGATCTTTTAGTAAGAAAATCCTAGTTTACAGTGGGAAAGAAAGGTATAGAATCTCAGGTTGAGGTCTGTATACATCAGATGGTTTCATCATCCTCTTAAACTTTCTGTTAAAGCCATTTTTGGTTCTCTGATCTCCTCACTGGTTGGGTGGGTTCAAAGAAATAGTTCAATTGAGAATAGAAAAGTAATTTTCCCCCATAATACCGATGTTGTGATGCTTTTATACATCTAATGGCCTTCCCATTTAAAAACATCAATGTGTTAAATTTACCCTTACTGTCAGTGATTGAATGCGCAGTTGGAAAGCTCTTGGCATTCATTCATTCGTTGAGTATAATTCATGCACATGTGTGTCAGGTTCTGTAGTTGGATTAACATGGCAGACCTAGAAGATACAGTTCACATTCTCTTGTTGCTTAAGACAAGCAAATTGAACCATAACAATGCATATAATAAATGTGATAAAGTAAGCACAATGTGTTATGTAGTAATAGCTCCTAACCCACACCAGTAGTTGTGAAAGTCAGTGATTTTGACTACCAAAGATGGAGTTAGTAAAATATGAAGTGAATTTCATATCACGTCAGCTTTTTTCAAGATAAACGTTAATCTTACTAACATTACCAATTTATTGAATGTCTATGATATGTTAAATGTTACAGGAAATACAATCTATCATCTGCATTAGATATCTTAAATAATAATATTGAGGATTTTTCCCTAAGAAAGCATTTGTTTTATTCCTTCTGCTTATTGGACTCTCAATGATTAGCTTGTATACACCACTTCATACCACACAACTCACATGTATCATAGGCTTTCAGAGGTACCCAAGGAAAACTATGTATTCATTAGTAAAAATTCATCCTTTACTGCTGTAAACCCTACCAGTGATTGTTGGATCATTTCATCCTTATGTGTGAAGAACAATAAATCTTGATTACACTGTGAGCCCTCACTAGTAGGAAAAGTATTGTGATGTAATATTTCTGAAAAGTAGTAGTAATAAATTTGAAGAAACAACCTTGAACAGAGAGGGAGACTTCCAAATACAAGAAAAAGATAATACAGAAATTAAGATGAAAGATAAGAAAGTGAGAAAGGTTAGCAAAGAGGACATGAATTTCAGTGAAATAAGGTAAATGGGAAAAAATGTCATGGGCTGAAGAAGTTTGAGGAGTTTAATAGTTGAATATCATGCTGAAGGACTTAATGGAAAGTCACTTGTCCTTGAAGTTGGGATGTTGGGCAGTCTTTATTATTTTCGACAATTCGGTCTGTGATCTTCACTAACTCTGCTAGCACAGTAACTGAGGAAAATTAACAGTCTTTGATCAGTTGTCCTGATTAGCTCTCTTTAGTGTAATGGAACGGAGAAGGCAATGGCACCCTACTCCAGTACTCTTGCCTGGAAAATCCCATGGACGGAGGAGCCTGGTGGGCTGCAGTCCATGGGGTTGCTAAGAGTTGGACACGACTGAGTGACTTCACTTTCACTTTTCACTTTCATGCATTGGAGAAGGAAATGGCAACCCACTCCAGTATTCTTGCCTGGGGAATCCCAGGGATGGGGGAGCCTGGTATGCTGCCGTCTATGGGGTCGCATACAGTCAAACATGACTGAAGCAACTTAGCAGCAGCAGCAGCAGCAGCAGTGTAATGGAAACCTATATCTTATCTGTAGTTGCATACTGGAATAAACCATAGTTTAGTTGTATATAATCATCTAATTTTTAATAGAATTATGTGTTGATATGGCTACGAAATAAATTTTTAACTTTGTTAAGAAAAGGCTTTAGTGGAAAATGACAAATTAGTTCTATAATATCACAGGAAAGCAAGCAGGCCTAATTTATGAATAATTTCAACTATTCAAAGTTTTCAGGAAGCAGGATCTCTTTGAGAAGATTTTGTTTATTTCTTTTTTATTTACACTCATGATCTTGGTAGATCTCAGTCATTGGGGGAATAATACCTCTTGTTCAATGATACCATTTCATTACAGTGAGAAGTACCTAGTGAATAACCAAACTTATGACCTAGAAAAATAATGATTCTTATTGATTTCTGTCTAATATGGGGCGAAATTAAAACATGTTCATCTGTATTTACTACTGAAAGTAGAAGTTTTACAAGTACTGTTTTTGCTTTCTGGGTGAACGTATGCTGGAAACTTTAGGACTTTGAAAATTTCAAACTGATGGTATCGATATAACATAAATGTTGATAAGAGCTTAAATTTTGTTTGTTTATTTTTGTCCGCGCTTGGTCTTTGTTGCTGTGCATGGGCTTTCTCGAGTTGTGGCAGGTGGGGGCTACTCTTCCTTCCCGTGCACTGGCTTCTCATTGCGCCGGCTTCTCCTTTTGTCAGTCATGGGCTCTGGAGCACACAGGCTTCACTAGTTGTAGCACGCAGGCTTAGTGGTTGTGAGACTCGAACTTAGTTGCTCCGGCCACGGCATGTGGAATCTTCCCAAGTCAGGGATTGAACCCATGTCCCCAGCATTGGCAGGCAGATTCTTAACCACTGAACCACCAGGGACATCCTGGCTTAAATTTTAAAATGAACAAGCTTCTGTCTACCTGCAAGTCCACTTTTTAGGAAACTCTGAAACCAATTACATTTATTGAAAAATCCCGGATTAAAGTATGAACCAAGTAAAATACACTCAATTGACATCAGGTGACTATAATCCTTTTTTCATATTTAGCCAATTAGAATTATTCTTAATACTGTAACATAGGCTTTGTGTCTTTCCTCCACATTCTCCTTTTTCAGAGCATTCCTTGTACATGCTGAATCTAGGCTTACCTGATGACATTACTAATATAACATACTGAGATATCTGATAGGGTTGGAGTGACTTATCAGATTCCAATTTGCCACACCTAGAATGTTCCAAAGCTTAGATCATGGCACACAGGCCTATTTACTTGTTCCAGACTAAAAAATCTCTTTGTATATGTGTGTATACACATGTATGCCCATGTATTCTTTTATTGCAAAGAAAGAGGGTAGAACAATTCTGAATGTATATGTAGTGTTTAACAGTCTTCAGTCATCATACTATCTTTTACAATGTAAAAGAGCCTTGAGCAGCACTAAGCAATATAAGACCAGGTTCTATTATTTCTTGATATGGGTCTAAGGAATCCTGGTTCCTTACTTCTTTTTTAACCTCGATAAATTTCTTTGTTAACCGGTGCTTGTTGAACACTTTGTAAGTGTAACCTAAAGTTTAAATAAATGACATTAAAGAGAAGAAAATGAAACCGGGGCCCCTGTTGATCTTCTGTTGAAGTGTTTTCTCATAGTAGGAGCAACAGCAGGTGACCAGTCTGCTCCTTTGCCCTGGGATTGAGGTGTGGAGGACAGAGTACATCCTCTCAAGAGTCTGGGATACTAAAGAAGATGATCTTTCAGAGAGATGTGCAAATTGTTGCAGCAGATACAAAATAATAATAATACAGATTATACTGTCCTCCTGAATGGTCATATCTAGCCTCATTTCAATTACAAATACATGTCACTATACTTATATTTTAGAGCATTTCTTTTTTTGACTCCTAAATGTGCTTTTTTCTTAACATTAGAAAATAATACTGTTTTAAATACTTGATCGTTATTGCAGCATAATGATTTTACTTTGAATTCAAATTAACTTCTTAGCTAACATTATTTAGTGCCTGTTGTATACAAATACTATATTAAATATAGATCCTGAATGCCACAGCCCTGGCCTTTCATTTTAGCATCCTTTCCAAAGTATAATGTTGTTGTTCATTTGCTCAGTCATGTCCAACTGCAGCACGACAGGCTTCCCTGTCCTTCACTATCTCCTAGAGTTTGCTCAGATTCATGTCCATTAAGTCAATGATGCCATCCAACCATCTCATCCTTTGTCATCCCCTTCTCTTTCTGCCCTCAATCTTTCCCGGCATCAGGGTCTTTTCCAATGAGTTGGCTCTTTGCTTCAGGTAGCCAAAGTATTTGAGTTTCAGCATCAGTCCTTCCAGTGAATTTTCAGGACTGGTTTCCTTTAGGATGGACTGGTTGGATCTCCTTGCAGTCCAAGGGACTCTCGCGTCTTCTCCAGCCCACAGTTCGAAACCATCAGTTCTTTAGCACTCAGCCTTCTTTATGGTCCAACTCTTGCATCTGTACATGACTACTGGAAAAACCATAACTTTGACTATATGGAACTTTGTCAGCAAAATGATGTCTCTGCTTTTTAATATGCTGCCTAGGTTTGTCATAGTTTTTCTTCCAAGGAGCAAGCGTCTTTTGGTATAATAGTGTAATTAATAAAAAGTCTATAAGCACCAGCTCCAGAACACCATGTTTTAAGAGCATATCAGGTCTGTTGCTGAATTTTTATTAGTAACAAGATTTTAGGGAAGAGATATTTTTAAATCATATGTTTTTGTATCAGTCGAGATTCTTTATTACAAATATTAGTAACATAATCCTTTCTGACCAGTTTAACATTAAAGGAAACATTAAAAGGTATTAATTTTTAATTATATTTTTGTTTGTATTTCTATATTTCTAATTATTATGTTATTCTATAAATTATAAAATATATATTATATAACTATTATTATATAAAAAGTAATATAAAATAATTATATTATGTAATTATTAGGTAGATTTTATATTTATATAAATTTAATTATAATTAAATAAGTAGCTAACAGACTCCATTAGAACCAGAGAGCTGGCTCTGAAATTAATAACATTATTTAAGCATCTTCTAGGAGCTCCTCTAGCAAAGAAAAAAGAAAACAGTCTTTCCAGTGGCTCCCAGCACTTATGATGCATCCATCTAAACACCACTATTATCCACAAAGTACCTCATGTTTCCACCACCAAATCAAGTTTTCGATAAAGAGTTGCATCCTCTGGCTGTTTGCTCTCAATTTCAAATCACACTCTGAATTTGATTACTGGAACTAAAGACACTTGCCTAGCTGCAAGACAGTCTGAGAATACTAGTTTTCTAGTCTCTGCCTTGAGAAGATTGGAATCATATTGTAGAAAGTTAACCAGAGATAAAGTGTTCAAAACTTTCTGGCAGCCAAGGTGACCAGTGTCCATAGATGACAGTGAACTAGATTAATTTTCATCTTAAATCTTCATTGTAGCATTTACAATCTTTAGGGGTCAGATATAGGTCATTGTCTTTATGTAGTAAATGTATCCCAATTTTTACCTTCAATAAGCAATAAATTATTTTTCCAGTAAATCAATTCCACCAGATTTTTTTTTTTTTTTTTACTTTACAATATTGTATTGGTTTTGCCATACATCAACATGCATCCGCCACGGGTGTATATGTGTTCCCCATCCTGAACCCCCTCTCCCACCTCCTCCCTCCCCGTACCATCCCTCTGGGTCATCCCAGTGCACCAGCCCCAAGCTTCCTGTATCCTGCATGGAACCTGGACTGGCAATTCGTTTCTTATATGATATTATACATGTTTTAATGCCATTCTCCCAAATCATCCCTCCCCCCCCGGCCACAGAGTCCAAAAGACTGTTCTATACATCTGTGTCTCTTTTGCTGTCTCGCATACAGGGTTGTCATTACCATCTTTCTAAATTCCATATATATGCGTTAGTGTACTGCATTGGTGTTTTTCTTTCTGGCTTACCTCACTCTGTATAATAGGCTCCAGTTTCATCCACCTCATTAGAACTGATTGAAATGTATTCTTTTTAATGGCTGAGTAATACTCCATTGTGTATATGTACCAGTTTTCTTATCCATTCATCTGCTGATGGACATCTAGGTTGCTTCCATGTCCTGGCTATTATAAACTCTATGACCCACCTCCCAGAATATTGGAAATAAAAGCAAATATAAACAAATGGGATCTAATTAAAATTAAAAGCTTCTGCACAACAAAAGAAACTATAAGCAAGGTGAAAAGACAGCCTTCAGAATGGGAGAAAATAATAGCAAATGAAGCAACTGACAAACAACTAATCTCAAAAATGTACAAGCAACTCCTACAGCTCAACTCCAGAAAAATAAATGACCCAATCAAAAAATGGGCCAAAGAACTAAATAGACATTTCTCCAAAGAAGACATACAGATGGCCAACAAACACATGAAAAGATGCTCAACATCACTCATTATCAGAGAAATGCAAATCAAAACCACAATGAGGTACCATTTCACACCAGTCAGAATGGCTGCGATCCAAAAGTCTACAAGCAATAAATGCTGGAGAGGATGTGGAGAAAAGGGAACCCTCTTACACTGTTGGTGGGAATGCAAACTAGTACAGCCACTATGAAGAACAGTGTGGAGATTCCTTAAAAAACTGGAACTAGAACTGTCTTATGACCCAGCAATCCCACTGCTGGGCATACACACCGAGGAAACCAGAATTGAAAGAGACACGTGTACCCCAATGTTCATCGCAGCACTGTTTATAATAACCAGGACATGGAAGCAACCACCAGATATTTTTAAATATCTGTTTATTTATTAGGCTGCATCAGGTCTTAGTTGTGGCATACCAGATCTTTGTTGTGCCACGTGGGATCTTTTGGGGCAGCACATGGATTCTCTAGTTGTGGTGAGGGGCTCAGTAGTTGTGGCCCACCAGCTACTTAAAACCCATGTCCCTGGCATTGCAAGGCAGATTCTTAACCACTGTTGGTGGTGGTTTAGTTGCTAAGTCATGTCTGACTCTTACAGCCCCATGGACTGTAACCCACCAGGCTCCCCTGTCCATAGGATTTCCTATGCAAGAATACTGGAGTGGGTTGCTGTTTCCTTCTCCAGGGGATCTTCCCGAAGCAGGGATCAAACCTGGGTCTCCTGCATTGCGGCAGATTCTTTACTGACTGAGCCACTGGAGAAGTCCCTTAAACATTGAGCCATCAGGAAAGTCCCCACCAAATAGTAACTCCTCTACCATCATTCATTCTTGAACTGAAGGAAAAGAGCATGTCTGTGGTTGTAAGACAAGATTTCTCATCCTCAGCACTGTTGACATTTTGGAATGGATAATTTCTTCTTGTTGGGGGCTTTCTTGTGCCTTCTAGGATTTTAGTAGTATCTCTGACCTTTACCCAAGTAGCATAGGTACAAGTAGCATATATGTGTACACACACAAAAACACACGTGCGCACATATACATATACACCCGTAAAGATAATTAAGATTTCTTTGGACATTGACAGATGTCCCTTGGGCTACAAAATCACTGCCAATTGGATCCCCTATGATACAACCATGTTTTTACTTAGTGGAGAGCTTACACAAATAGAAGCCACCTTTGACTACTCTGGGTTTCTTACAGTCTTACCATTGATATTGTAATTATTTGTCTCTCACTGCTTCCCCTGAATTTTTTTCATCAAAACGTAAGAAACTGCATCAATCTAGAAAGGAGATTAAGAAATTATCTCTTCTGTGTAGCTTCCTCAAATACTTCTCTTTTACTTTGTCTTTTGTCCCTTCTGCACAGTGTAAATACTCTACATCCTCTCCCTTCTTCAAGGGTATTCTTGACAGTGGATACCTCCATGAAGGAAGGGAGAAGGAAAGTTAGTTCATATTTTCAATTTAAACTTTGTGCTCCAGAAGTTTGGTTAATTGAGTGACTACATATTTCTTAAGTTTATCATGGGAACGAATGAAATACAAGTATCCATTTTGTCACTACATTAAATTTACTTGAAAAAATGTTCCCAGAATACAGAGATTAGCTATTATGTACTCAAGATTTGCTATTGAGCCTGGAAGCCCTCTTTAAAAAGCCTTTCTATATTCCCTTTTGCAATTCAGAGCATATGCAAGGAAATATAGATAAGCCATATAAATTGCCTTTTTCTTTTCATGCTTACTGCAGTATTCATTACTTTATATATATTTTCACTCCTTAAAAAAGTTTATATGAGAAAAAATGGTTTTTTATATTAATCCTTAACTCTTCAAGCAAAGATAAAAAGTAAAAAAAAAAATCAGTTTAATGACATTTGGTTTCCTGATAAATTTCATGAAACATATTGCTACTTTTTCAAATTAACCTCCAAAATTGCTAACCTTTTTAAAAGTTTAGGAGCATGCCTCTCCAAAATTGAAAAGTAGCATGTAATTTCCTTGTTTTAAGCTTTTCTTTTATTGCTTAATAAGTTATAGCTTTGCAAGTTATGAGAGCATGATTAAATTTCTTTTTGTATTGCTGCTAAATAGAATAAATAATTCAACTTTTTATCAGAATAATTTCAGTTTTTATACTGTATCATAAATAGCTCATCAGCTGTGTTAAAAAGATTTTTTCACCTTACCAGAAATACTTAAGGTTTTCCTATTATTAAAAAAAGAGAAATGTTGATCTCATTCCATCTTGAAATAACTCACTAATTCTAAAAAATACATTTTTATTTATTAATTTTAGCTACCTTTATTTGAATTATCTCCAGAGTGTCCGTTATTATAATTAAACTCACTTAGAATTTGTTATAGCTTAGATATATTTTAATAGTATATATAGGAAAAGTACTTACTTACAAATGTGTAATTAGGTAATCACAAACATATAATTTTTTGCTATCCATTGACCTATTTGGAAAGCAAAAAATATTTTGTGGCTTACATCTTCCTATTTTTAATATTAGTGAGATTAGTAGTTTACATAAAACATTAAATAAAAAGAATTTGGAGAGATTAAGGTACATCATATAAAATTAAGTTTAAGAAATTGCTATTCATAATTTATTATTTATGGTTAAAATGAAAGGAAATATTTGAATGGAAATAAAATGTAATAATAATGGAAAAAGAAAAGTAACATATTATTGCTCAAGTCTGAATTACCATTAAGGTTTTTTAGAAACTATTGTCTTTATTATAAAAATAATGCTATTTTGAAAATAGAGGCGTAAGTAGAAAATCAGAATAAAAACATCCATTTTTAGCAGTGTTACAGATTGCTCTGAAGGGCTGTCTTATTTCAAAACAACCAAATCTTACATAAAACTTAATATTGTGTCATTGTTAGATTCTATAGGTTGAAGTAAAATTTCAACAGGCAGGGAAAGCAAAAACTTGGACGAAACTGAAGCATGACCAATAAACGTACAAGACAAGGATATTGTCTTAATGGCAAATGAAACTGAAAAACACTTAATCCAGGAAGAAACCTGTAGGCCAACAGCAAGATAAGAAACTGAAGGAAATTGTGCTCACTTAAAACTCCCAAGTGGGCTTTTTTCCCCTCCTGTTTTGTTTCAAATTATGTCAACCATATATGAGTTCATAATCAAAGTCCAGCAAACACATAAAGAAATAACCCACCATTAATGAGATTTAGCAGTATTGAACTAAAAAAAAAAAAAAAGACTGCCAGTTGTTTCTCCAGCAAAAACACACACACACACAAACAAAAAATGTTAATTTAAGATCAGCAGAGAAATGCAGTTTGGACTCTGCAACCATGATGAGCCACATGTAAGTCTCCACAAAGCAAGAGAAGGAAAACTCAACTCCTCTGTGGAGGGGGAAAGGACATTAAGAGGGTTATAGTAAACTAAGAATTTATGATTGGTGGAGTTGTTGCCAGGAGAGTTCTCTTGGATTCTGCTGTCATCTCAGAGCATGAGAGCTCCCTCTTCTGGTATCCTAGCTCTGTTTAATCGAAGCTTCTGTTTATTAATTTTTACAGTAGAAATGGCAGATTATAAATTTAGACCCTAAGGACTGCAGATATTGAAATTACCAGATATAGAATATTGAAAGCAAATCTGAAATGCTTTTAAAAAAATAATCCTACAGAATTGAACTTACAAGTGGAAAATGTAATCATTGAAATGAAAAAGAAATCCTCAATGGATAGGTATATTAGTATCTAGTCAGGAAAATATAAGCCATTCTAATTATTTTGTGGGCTTCCCAGATGGCTCAGTGGTAAAAAATCTCCTGCCATTTCAAGAGAACAGGAGATATGGGTTCAATCCCTGGATCCAGAAGATCCCCTAGAGAAGGGAATGTCAACCCACTCCAGTATTCTTGCCTGGAAAATTCCATGGACAAAGGAGCTTGGTGGGCTACAGTCTGTGGAGTTGCAAAGAGTCAAACACAACTGAGTGACTGAGCACACAATCATTTTATATGTAGACAATTTAATACAGGGGATCGGTTACATGGGTATTTAGAAAGGACCAGAAAAACAAAGAATAAATGGCAGATCAAATAAAAAAGAAACGTAAGTAATAGCCAGAGCTCAGAAGCTATTAGCATTTCTTGGTTGGAGCCTGTAATCCTAGACTCCCTGAGCTGCTGTTTCAATCACTTTTGGGTCCACCAAAGTTGTATTACCTGAACCATGGCCAGAATTATCAAAAAATCACTTCCTCTTCCCAAAGTGCTAGGTTCCAGAATCACCTTTTCCCTATTGCCAAATACCAACTCTTTTTTTATAATCTGCAACTGGTGCCTTTTATTCGAAGAATTTAATAAGAAACTTGTCAGGTGAACCAGGCATATTCAACTCCTCACCCCATACAGTACAAAGGAGAACATAGAACATTAGAAACAAGAGGACGTTAAGAGTCAACAGACCTTGGTGGTTCAGTGGTAAAGAATCACCTACCAGTGCAGGAAACACAGGTTTGACCCCTGGTCCAGGAAGATCCCACATGCTCTGGAACAGCTAAGCCCATGTGCCACAACTATTGAGCCTGTTCTTTTGAGCCCAGGAACCACAACTACTGAGCCCATGTACTACAGTTACTGAAGCCCACACACCCTAAAGCCCATGCTGTGCAACAAGAGAAGCCACCATGATGAGAAACCCATGCACTGCAACTAGAGCATAGCCCCCACTTATTACAACTAGAACAAAGCCCACTCAGCAACAAAGAACCAACATAGCCAAAAATTTTAAATGTAAGGAAATAAATAGTCAATAAACAAATTGTTGGCAGAATGGATTATGCGTGTTTGAACACAGCTGAAGGGAGAATTGGTGGATTAGATGAGATGTTTTAAACTGACAGAATACATGGGAAAAGCAAATACATAAAAAACATGAAATGCAGAAATTTGGAGGCTTAAATGGACAACGTTGAGACTAATCAAAGTCTCCCACAGAGAAAATAGAGGAAATGAAGGTTAGACAATATTTGAAGAGCTAATAACTGATAATTTTTCAGAAATGGTGAAGAACAGAGTCTATAAATAGCAGAAGCACAAAATATAACAGGCAAGAAAAATAAAAAGAAACCCATACATTGAGATTGTATGTTAAAACTGTAAGATATCAAAGACAAGAAAAGATACTAAAAGCAGCCTGGAGGGATAAAAACATATTACCTGAAAAGAAACAATGAAAGGGACAACAGACCCCTCAGAAGAAACAATGGAAGCTAGAAATCAATTGAGTATCCTTAAAGTGCTGAGAGAAAATACTTGTCAATCTAAAATTTTGTGGCTAACAATACTTTTTTCAAGCTGAAGTTCTTAAAAAAAAAGGTAGAAAACCAAAGGCAGAGTTCACCACCAACAGACATAAACTAAAGAAACTTCTAAAAGGAAACTAAGAAAAAAAATCAGTAAAATGACAGGAAAAAAGGAAATAATTTCAAAGGCAAATATATTGTGCTAGAAGGAATGATTTGAAAAAAATTGGCAAATAAAATAAATCCAATAAGATCTATTTAAAAATACCATTCTGCTAAGTTGCTTCAGTCGTGTCCGACTCTGTGTGACCCCAGAGACAGCAGCCCACCAGGCTTCCCCGTCCCTGGGATTCTCCAGGCAAGAACACTGGAGTGGGTTGCCATTTCCTTCTCCAGTGCATGAAAGTGAAAAGTGAAAGTGAAGTCACTCAGTCGTTCCTGACTCTTAGCGACCCCATGGACTGTAGCCTACCAGGCTCCTCTGTCCATGGATTTTCCAGGCAAGAGTACTGGAGTGGGGTGCCATTGCCTTTGTAGTAGTGATAACGGATATTATTTAAAGTTTCAGAGGTTGAAGAAAATGGAAAGAGTGTAGTATTAGACAATAATAGCATGAAAGCCTGGGGAGGACTACAGCAGGGATTATCAGCATGCATAGTAAAATTTCCAAGGAAATTAAAAGAGTATAAAAAGAGTGTATAAGGGGATTTCCCTGTAAGTCCAGTGGTTAGGACTTGGCACCTTCACTGCCAGAGCCAGGATTTGATCCCTGGTTAGGGATAAAATCCAACAAGCCACTCAGGACTGCAAAAAAAATGAAAGTGCATGATGTCCAGTCCAACAGAAGGGAGAAAGCAGAAATAGTTCCAAACAAGAACTGTAACAATCAATTTTTAAGATAAAAAGTTTTTTTTAATATAAATTTATTTATTTAATTTATTTTTTTAAAAAACAGAAACAAGTGAGACCAACAGAAAGCAAAAGGTGTAGGGCAGTTGAAACAACTCTAAATACATTAGCAATTACAATCAGTGACACTCTTAAAACATAGAAAAAGTTGAAAATAAAAGCATAGTAGAAAGTTATGCTAGGCAAACACCAAACAAAAGCTGGGGCAACTGGGGCATCAATTTTAATGTGACAGGCATGGCTAGAGATAGTCACTACATAATAATGAAAGGTTCGATTCACTAGAAAGATATATAACATGCTCCCTGGTTTCAAGCTCTGTTACAAAGCTGTGGTAGTTAAAACAATGTAGTATTAGCACATTGTGTTTTTTAACAGCTGTGGAGATCGATGGAACAGAATAAAGGTCCCAGAAATAAATCCATGCATGTGTGGTCAATTAATTTACAATAAAGGAGCCAGGAATATGCAATGGGTAAGGCTAGTCTATTCAATAAATGGTGTTGGAAAAATTGGAAAGTTACATGAAGAAGAATGAAACTGGACCACTATCTTATACCATACACAAAAATTAACTCAAATTAGATTAAATATTTGATTGCAAGACTTGACACCATAAAAATTCCTAGAAGTTGACATACACAGTAAGCTCCTTGACGTAGGTCTTGGCAATGATTTGTTGAATTTAACACTAAAAACAGCACAACAAAAGCAAAAATAAACAAGGGGAACTACATAAAGCTAAAAATCTGCTATTCACCATAACGTGCCATCAACAAAATGAAAATGTAACCTACTGAATGGGAGAAAATTATTGCAAATCTTACATCTGATAAGGTACAAATGTACAAGAACTCAATAGCACACATTTTTCAAAATTGAAAAAATTGAGAGGAAGATCAATTGGAAGATCAATAGACATTTTTCCCAAGAAGACATAGAGATGACCAACAAGTACATGAAAAGATACTCAACATCATTAATATGGGCTTCCCTGGAGACTCAGAGGGCAGAGTCTGCCTGCAACATGGGAGACCTGGGTTCAATTCCTGGGTCAGGAAGATCCCCTGAAGAAGGAAATAGCAACCCAGTATTGTTGCCTGGAGAATCCCCATGGACAGAGGAGCCTGGTGGGCTACAGTCCATGGGGTTGCAAAGAGTTGGACATGACTGAGTGACTTCATTTTCTCTTTTCATCATTAATATACAAAGAAATGCAAGTCAAAACCACAATGACATATCACCTCATGCCTGTTAGAATGGCCGTCATCAGAGACAAGAAATAATGTGTTGACTAACGTGGGGAAAATGGAACCCTTGTGCACTGTTGGTAGGAGTGTAAATTGATACAGCCACTACAGAAAACAATATGGAAGTTCCTCAAAAAATTAAAAATAGGATTACCAAATGATCCAGCAGTTCCACTATTGAGTATTTATTTGGAGAAAGTGAAAACATTCATTTGAAAAGATATATGCACCCCCATGTTCACTGCAGCATTAGTTACAGTAGCCAAAAGATGGAAACAACCTAAGTGTCCATCAGTGGGTGAATGGATACAGAAAATGTGGTACATACATATACACACACACACACACACACACTGGAATATTATTCCACCATAAAAAAGAATGCAATCTTGCCATTTGAGACGACATGGATGGAACTGAAGGGCATAATGCTAAGTGAAATAGGTCAGAGAAAGACAAATACTGTATGACCTCACTGATACGTGGAATCTTAAAAAAAAAAAAAAATCAAGCTCATAAATATAGAAAACAGATTGGTGCTTGCATGAGGTAGAGTTTGGGGAGTGAGAGAAATGAGTGAAATTTAAACAAAAACAAGTATTAGAGAACTGACATGCCTAAACTTTCCAACAATCAGGGCAAACTAAAGAGATAAAAGGAAAAAATATATGTAATAATGTTAATCCTCCATGCCCATAAAAACATGAGTTCAAAATATATTAGAATTCAATAAAACCAAAGGAAGAAATATATCAATTCAGAATCATAATAAATTTTAACATACATTTGACTGATTGAACTGGGTATCCAATAGACAATATGCATTCTTCTCAAGTGATTAGTCATTTTAAAAAATTGGTCATGTTTTTAACCACAAATTGTCAATAAATTTCAGAGAATTATCTTACAGAGCACATCTTCTGAAATATAAATAAAAGTCAATAGCTAGAAGATAAATTTTTTAATGATTATACATTTGGAAATTTAAAGGAAAAAGATCTTTGAATAACTCATGAAACAAAAATGAAGTAATACTAACTGGACAAAAACTAAACATATCAAATATACAGGATACATAACCTTAAATGCTTATTACATTTAGAGAAAAAGACCTTAGAAATGGAGGGAAGTTGAAAACTGATGACCTGGGCTTCCTTCCAATTTAATGAGTTAGAAAATTAACATTAGCTTTAGAAACAAAAAGTAAGAATAAGATAACAAAGAGCAGAAATAAATGAAATAGAAAGTATACATTTAGTAGGTAGGGTCAACAAAGCCTGAACTTCCTTCTTTTAAAAGACCTACAAAACATGAACTTCTGGAAGTTTAATCAGTTAAAATTAAAGAGAAAAGGCAAAAATAAATGATATTATCAGTTTTTTGAAAAGGTACACACCTTAAAATCAAGTAGAGATTAAAGAAGGTAAGAGAATAATAACTTATGCCAATAAGTTTTGGAAACTTAGGTAAAATATACAAATTGCTAAAAATTACAGTTTACCAGAAATGACTCAAACAAATTGAAAGCCAAAATAATCTTGTAATCATTAAAGAATTAAATACTTTGTTAAAACCTTTTCATTAAAAAATAAAAAAACACTCTTCTGGCAAAGTTACAACTGACCTGTGACATTTCTAAAAAAAAAAAAAATCATTTCAAACTTACACACTATTTCAGATAATAGAAAAAAAATAAATACCCCCAATCTCGGCAGATAAATCTATATCAAAGTCTTAATATCCAAGCCAGACAAAGGCAGCAAGAGAAAATAAAAGTGCGATTCATTCTCACTCATAATGTTAATATCAAACCTTAAAACATGAGTAAACTGAATACAACAATGTATAAAAACAAAAAAATCCATCAGGATTAAGAAGGGTGTCAAAAGAATGTGAGTATGGTTTAACATTAAAGGGAAAAATCTGTATGTGTCATTTAGCATATTAACTGATTAGAGAGAAAAAGTCACCTCAATAGATTTTTTAAATATTTAGTTGACTCATTCACCTAAATTACAGGAGGAAAAAAAACCCTCTTCATGAAATTGGAAAAAAAGGGAAGATTCCCTAACTTGATAAAGTGTGAAAAAGTGTTAGTTGCTCAGTCATTAGTTGATCACTCTTTGCGATCCTATGTTCTGTATGTAGCCCACAAGGCTCCTCTGTCCATGGATTTTCTTGATAAAGGGTGTCTATCAAAAATATGCAGCAAATATTATTCTTACCAATGTAATATAGACATTTTCTTTAAAATTAGACCAAGAGAATCTAGCATTGTAGTGGAGGTCAGAGTCCCTGCAGCAAGAACAGAAAAGAAGTATCAAGTACAAGCAAGCATTTGAAAGGGAGAAATAAAACTGTGCTCATTTGTAGATGACATGATTGTCTACATGGAAAACTCAAAATAATTAACAGGCAAGCTATTAAAAATAACATGAGAGTTTAGCAAGGAGAGTGACTATAAAATCACTATACAAAAATAAATTGAATTTCTAACATTAAAATAAAAAGTTTAAAAACATGCTGTTTACTACAACCACGAAGACTAAAAGTACACAGAAATAAAATGAACAAAAGTATAGGAGATTTCTGTGAAAAAATTGTAAACTTTATTGAACAACAGTAAAGATCTCAGTGGAGAGTTACAATAATATACTAGATTCACATACATCACTGTGATTCCAGAGAAAACCTATAACAGGGTTTTAAAGAATTTTGGGAGTATCTACTTATATTAACCTCTCTTGGAGTTCCTTTTTATATTTCTCTAATAAAGCATTTGAATGCAGAGTTCCAAAGAATAGCAAGGAGAGGTAAGAAAGCCTTCCTCAGTGATCAATGCAAAGAAATAGAGGAAAACAACAGAATGGGAAAGACTAGAGATCTCTTCAAGAAAATTAGAGATACCAAGGGAATATTTCATGCAAAGATGGGCTCAATAAAGGACAGAAATGGCATGGACTTAACAGAAGCAGAAGATATTAAGAAGAGGTGGCAAGAATACACGGAAGAACTGTACAAAAAAAGATCTTCATAACCCAGATAATCACAATGGTGATTACTCAGCTACAGCCAGACATCCTGGAATGTGAAGTCAAGTGGGCCTTAGAAAGCATCACTACGAACAAAGCTAGTGGAGGTGATGGAATTCCAGTTGAGCTATTTCAGATCCTAAAACATGATGCTGTGAAAATGTTGCATTCAATATGCCAGCAAATTTGGAAAACTCAGCAGTGGCCACAGGACTGGAAAATGTCAGTGTTCATTCCAATCCCAAACAAAGGCAATGCCACTCATCTCACACGCTAGCAAAGTAATGCTCAAAATTCTCCAAGCCATGCTTCAACAGTATGCAAACTGTGAACTTCCAGATGTTCAAGCTGAATTTAGAAAAGGCAGAGAGAGGAACCAGAGATCAAATTGCCAACATCTGCTGGATCATCAAAAAAGCAAGAGAGTTCCAGAAAAACATCTATTTCTGCTTTATTGACTATGCCAAAGCCTTTGTGTGGATCACAATAAACTCTGCAAAATCCTGTAAGAGATGGGAATACCAGACCACCTGACCTACCTCCTGAGAAATCTGTATGCAGATCAGGAAGCAGCAGTTAGAATTGGACATGGCACAACAAACTGGTTCCAAATAGGAAAAGGAGTACGTCCAGGCTGTATATTGTCACCATGCTTAATTAACTTATATGCAGAATACATCATGAGGAATGCTAGGCCGGATGAAGCCCAGAATCAAGATTGCCGGGAGAAGTATCTATTACCTCAGATATGGAGATGACATCACCCTTATGGCAAAAAGTGAAGAACTAAAGAGCCTCTTGATGAAAGTGAAAGTGGAGAGTGAAAAAGTTGGCTTTAAGCTCAACATTCAGAAAACTAAGATCATGCCATCTGGTCCCATCACTTCATGGCAAATAGATGAAGAAACAGTGGAAACAGTGGCAGACTTTACTTGGGGTACTCCAAAATCACTGCAGATGGTGATTGCAGCCATGAAATTAAAAGATGCTTACTCTTTGGAAGAAAAGTTGATGACCAACCTAGACAGCACATTAAAGGCAGAGACATTACTTTGCCAACAAAGTTCTGTCTAGTCAAGGCTATGGTTTTTCCAGTGGTCATGTATGGATGTGAGAGTTGGACTGTAAAGACGGCTGAACACCGAAGAATTGATGCTTTTGAACTGTGGTGTTGGAGAAGACTCTTGAGAGTCCCTTGGACTGCAAGGAGATCCAACCAGTCCATTCTGAAGGAGATCAGCCCTGGGATTTCTTTGGAGGGAATGATGCTAAAGCTCAAACTCCAGTACTTTGGCCACCTCATGCGAAGAGTTGACTCATTGGAAAAGACTGATGCTGGGAGGGATTGGGGGCAGGAGGAGAAGGGGACGACTGAGGATGAAATGGTTGGATGGCATCACCGACTCAATGGACATGGGTTTGGGTGAACTCCGGGTGCTGTGGTTCATGGGGTCGCAAAGACTCAGACACGACTGAGGGACTGAACTGAACTGATGCTATTTAAATCTTTTTCCTGCCTGAAAGTAATTTTTAACTCTAGAATGCTTTTCTTTTGACATCTTACATTTCACCAGTAATGCATTTTGGGGGTCACCTAAAACAAAAAGCTTTCTTAACAGCAGACAGCATTTTCATCTAATATGTTCAACCTACCTGATATTAATAACCATGTAAGAATTAATGGAAACATCCAGATATTCTTACAATAGACATATTTCTTCAGTTAGTCTATATCTTATCAAAGCTTAATAGCCTGAAACCTAATAGATATATTGGTAAATTGTCAGATAAAAGCAAATATTTACAAATCATTATTCTGAAAACAGATAAGTTAATATTCATTTGTCTTAGGTTTTACATGTGTTCAAAGGATATA
This sequence comes from Bos javanicus, assembly GCF_032452875.1. Classification (NCBI taxonomy): domain Eukaryota; kingdom Metazoa; phylum Chordata; class Mammalia; order Artiodactyla; family Bovidae; genus Bos; species Bos javanicus. The sequence continues at coordinate 47,838,318 of NC_083869.1, read as the reverse complement.
GATAACAGTATGTATTCTCTAAAAGATTATTTCTGTTGACCTTTTATGTATCTAATTTTTTTCAGTTCTCTGATGTATTGAACTATTGAAAAACAAATAGAACATTTAACAGTTTTTTACTATAAGCCTCCCTTAGTCTGATATATATGTTATATAAATTTCTGTTTAATTTTTGCTCACAAAGTAGAAATTTCTTCGTTGGTTTTCTTCTGAATATAAAAAAATATTGCAAATATCTATTCTAGTAATATGGACAAAATTTTATATTACAATGGTTTTCTGGTTTTCTGAAAAACATGATGTATAACATTTTATTATTACCATAGCTATTTCTGTAATAAGAGCAATGTAGGCAGTACATAGTAACATAGCATAATTCCAAACTCCAAATCTCTGTTATGGGATTTGATTAGTTTTTATTAAGAAAATCAACTGGGGAACTGCCAAATAGGATTATTTCCCTTTTTTTATATTTTAGACCAGTGTTTTTCAGTATGTTGCATTTAGACTTCCACTTGGAAGTGGAAATCCTGTTAAAAAATGCAGATGCCTAAATGCTACCCTATAGTTTCTCAGAGTACTGTCGAATCTGGCCTGCACATCTGCATTTTAACAAGTATCACTGATGATTCTTAAGCACTCTATAGTTCTGGAACCACTAATGTACACCATAGCCTGAGAACTGAAAAAACTTTTGTTCTCTGCTTTTTTTGATATGTTTCATCTTCCAAATTACTACTTTGTTACTGACGTATAATTAATATATAATACTATATTAATTTTGGGTATACAGCATTACTCAGTATTTGTTTATATTGCAAAATTGTCATTTTGATAATAGCCATTCTGACAGGTATGAGGTGATTTCTCATTGTGCTTTTGATTTGCATTTCTTTGATGACAGAAATGTTGAACATCTTTTCAAGTTACTGCTTAATGGTGTCATATTATATTTGCATTACAGCACTTTTATACCTTGGTTTAAATCAGACAGCATCTTAAACCAAGGGAAAGTAGCCTCAGCTCTGGCTCTGAGCTAAATGGTCTTCGCTATACTAGTTTACCCGAGGAATTTCTCTTCATCCTTTACAGCCAATGGCTGCCGTTTGTCAGGTCTAGAGTATAGGTAGCATTTGTAAAAATCCGTCCCTTTCTTTCTCATTACAATGAGTGTAGGAAGTACTATCTATTGATTTATTTAAAGAAATATTTAAGTTCAGTATTAACTTGCAGGATAATGTTTTACAATGAAAGATTCACTTTCATTCTTTCATTCAGTGTAACTGCACATTAAAGTCCTTTTTAACTAAGTTCAGAAAAATTCACTTCCTTTCAGCCTGTTAAGTACAGCCTGTAATTCTCAACTAGGAGTTATGGTATATTTCTAAATTTAATTTTAACTCTGTATTACTGGGATTTAGTTAGTTCCAGAAACCTAATAGGCTACAAGCCTTTTGATATCCTTTTTGTTAAATAGAGATGAAGGGAGGTAAAGATAAAGACCTTCTTGCAAATTATTCAGCTCTCACTCTGTAATAGTTTCTGGAAAAAAGAAAAAGCAAACTATCAGCATGTTTTAGATCACTGAGAAGTTTGACAATCTGTGAAGAATATTCCTATGTAATCTTTTTAAAAGTATGTCCACCTAATCTGTTTTCCATAGTTTTTAGAATCTCCTCTTCAATCCCTATGATACAAACATAAAGAAATAAATCACCTCAAGGGAGTCTGGGGAAGAGTAGATATATGTATATGTATGAATGAGTCCCTTCACTGTTCACATGAAACTATCACAATATTGCTAATTGGCTATACCACAATGCAAAATAAAAAGGTTTTGGAAAAAAGAAAGAACTCACCTTGAGAGTCAAAAATCTGAAATTAAGGAAAGTACAGTACCCAAACTTTTTCTTCCCCTAACCAGTTAAAATAACAAAGTAGAAAAGCAATGTGGTCTGTGGTTTACATCTCCCTAATCCAAAGACATTACTAGCCCTTATGTCCTCTTCACAAATTAGCAGGAAGTAGATGCTGAAGCCATGAAAAACAGATTGTGCCCCCCCAGCAGTCAAAACAACAAACTGCTCATTTCATTGATTCCTATGCATTATAAACCAGTGCTTCTAAGTTATCTTAACAGGTTAACCAGATGTATCAGATTTGGAGCACCAATGGCAGAGATGTCTCTTTGTCCAGGATTCTGATTTCTTCTCACTTTCATCCCAATTTGGGAAATCTGATTTTCTTAGTCTCAGAAGTTCACCGGCTTTAAAAGAAAAAGTTCAGCCTCCTCCGAGATGAACTACAAATGCAGCAGATGTTCTGAAATTCATGTTCAACCTGACACACATGAGGGATTAGTAGCAGTGATGGCAGAGGAGGGGAGGCTGGCAGATTGAAAGTAAGAAAAGAAGTTGTTGAGGATGCTGAGGATCCACTGAGGATGCATTGTAGTTTTGAATTGGAAGGAGAAGGTTGTGCTTCTAACTTTAAGGCAGGCATTTAGGCAATATTAACTATTACTGTCTAGTATATTATTTATACTTTTTACTGCTGCATGTTAAAAATCTTTTACAAATAACAAATGCGTTTTTGCATTAACAAACATGTCAGGTCATATTTTTGCTTTTATTCCATACTAAATTCATCAAGCAGCTAGATTTTTTTTTCAGTATGCTTTTATCTTGTTAGCTAAAATTATATTAGCTTCATAAATAATGAAGGTAGCCTTTGCTCTTTTATATTTTCTGGATACAACTATATGAAACCTTTGCTCTTTTATATTTTCTGGATACAATATATGAAATAAAGTTCTATATGTCTTAAAATGTGTTTGAGCCTATCAGCATAACCTTCTGGTCCTGGGGTTTCTTCAGAGGGGTGCTCTTTGACTATTACTTCAATTTCTGTATTACTTATTCAAGCTCTTTATTTCTTCTTGTAACAGTTACAATATTTTATATTTTCCTGGAAATTTACTTCATCTCTATTTTCAAATATTTTAATATATATTTGTTCATAGTAGTCCTTTTTAAATCTTGTGGTGTCTGTAGTTATTTCCTCTTTTTCATTCTGTGTTTTTCTTTGCACATTCTCTTTTGTCTTTTTTCTGTCTTGTCCAAAGTCTGCTTATTGAAGTAATCTTTTCAGATAATCAGCTTTCAGCTTGCTGTTCTTGTTTGTTACTGTTACAGAGGTTGTTGATCTTGTTCTCTGCATCACCTGCCCCTGTATTTATATTTCCTTCCTTTGTGTTTCCTTGAGCTTTCTCTGTGGCTTTTTCAAACTTCTTTAACTGGATGCTTAACTCATTTAATTCTAATCTTTATTTTTTTTGAAAAATGTTTAAACTATGGACTTCCTTCCAACTCCTGCATTAACCTGTGTCCCTTCTTTCTTTGGATCACTGAACATTGGATTCTCACCTCCTGTGCAAAGCAACCCTTTTCACTTGACTTTTCTTATCTCCTCCACTCCTTTGCTTTTAGTCCTTGTCTTAGTATTGGAGTCTGGAATTCAAGGAACAGAAACCCATTCATACTAAGAGAAAAGATGAGTTACTATGAGATATCAGTGAGCCGTAACTGGAAAGCCATCAGATACCAAAGCAGCGCTCTTTGTCACTCTTTTAGAGGGACATGGCCTCTTGGAACCTCCGCCTCTCCCACACATCTCTGTTCTCTTCTGTGTCTCTAACGTCTAACTTCCTTATACTCTACCTAATAAATGCTTCCATTATCTACTCATAGTTTTATTTTATCTAACTCATTACTGCTGTGCTATTCCTTGTGGGTTTTTTTTTAATCATTACTCTTTCATCTGAGTTTCCACTGCTAATCAACCAATTATTTCCATATTTCTTATTTCATCCTCCTGACAAAGAGAATCCAATTGGTTCAAGTCATTTTTTCTTAATAGGTCATTAACTAATCCATATGCCTGCTATATAGCTAGTCACCTGTATTAAGAGGTATGTGCAAACATTTTCCCTTAAGGATGTACTGGTAGAATAGTCCCCAGCTATCTCTAGTAGTTCTCTCATTCTTACTTATTCCGTTTCACTCTATTAGCTTCTTCTCCTCATAGTTTAATTTTGTTTGGTCATAAAAAAATTCTCATTTGATCCTATTTTTGTTCTAGCTACATCAGCTCATTCTCCTTTTCACCTCATCCATTGTATTCAGAAGAGCAATATTTGCAATGTTCACATCATTACCACCCATTAACTTCTCATCCCACTGAAACTGGGCTTCCTCTTTTATTAAGTTCCTGGAAGTGCTCTCACTAAGGACACCAGTAATCTTCTAATTGTCATATGCTGTGAAAATTTTTCAGTCCATGTTTCAGTGCCCTTGCTTCAACATTTGACATTCATGGCAACTTTCTTCTACGAACATTCTACGCCTTTGGTTTCTATGAATTTATATCCCATGGTGCTGCTTGTAATCTTCTGACTACCCTGGCTGTTTTTCTTTTTGCAGGTTTTTTCTGTGCCCTTCACTTAAAATGTTGAGATTCCCCAGATTTCATACCTAACTATGACTCCCTTTTCTCTGTGTTCTCTCCACTTTTATGGTTTCAACTATCATGTATAAACCAGTCTTCCAAAACTCTGATTTCTAGTCTAGACTTTCCCACTGAACTTCAGATTCATTTATCCATGAATGATCTTTGGGCATCTCAAAGTCACCATAACCTAAACAGAATGTATCATCCCTGCTCCCTAATATGTTTCTCTTATATATTTTGTTTCATTTGTTAGTATAGGTATTTATCATTCAGACAAACTAGAAGTGTGAAAGTCTTCATAGTCCAGGGCTGGGGAACATAAGATACACAGGGTGCTATTCCTCCATTACATGCTCATTCCAGACATAGGATTCGTGAGCACATGCTGATATTGCCTCATCCCATTCTCATAAAAGTCGTATGGCTCTCATGGTTGTTCATCCTAATGAGGCTGGATGACATCACAGAATCCTTTTCTACATGATGTTGTAGGCAGCTACCGTCAATCAGTTAGAATTACTATCCTTATGACTCTTCACACAGCTCTTTGTGCAGTCACCTTGAGGAGCATATCAAGAGCTTTCTCGTTCTCTTATCTTCTGGGTGGGTTTGCTGAGAGGCGTGTACAGGAGATCAGAAAGTGGGAGAAGACTGATATTGAGATATTTATTGCCACAGATTGGCTGCACTGAAGGACAAATTTCTGTCAATACTCACTTCAATGCCAGAAACTGCTCTTTTCTCACTTAGGTGTGATAATGGGTCCCTGGTTTTGCCAGCCCCGGAATTGTATACTATCCCTTGCCATTTCCCCTAAATGTTGCCCACATCTTTGCAGGTAAAGTTTTTCACCAATTACCCAATTTGAGTACACTCTGTTTCTGCTGAGATATGTGCTATATCAGCTAACATGTGAATTAAAACTCATTTGCCATCCCTTTCCTACACTCCTTACATTATCCTCAGACCCCACACATCCATGTAATAACTAAGATTTGCTTATTTCAGATCCACTCAGTTGTATTTCTTCTCTCTATTCTCACTCTCAAAATCCCAGTTCAGGCCCTCAGTATCTCTCTATAAGATAAAAATGTATGAAATGAAAAAGGATTGATATTGAGACAAACTGTTTAACAAAGTTTGCCAATCCCTGGCAAACTGATTACATGGCCTACTGGGTTATATTTGATTTTATTAGTATTATTCTCTGATTAATTCATCCGTGTGTATCCTGTGACCCTGATACTTTTGTCTTCTGATCCTTATGTTTTAAAAGATCATTGATTTGGGAGGTGTTGCTTTATTTGTAAATATAAGATGCTTTTATCTAATGGAAACTCAGATGGAATCCTTTTATATAAAATGAAAGTAGAGCTAGCTTTCATTAAAGTAAGGTTAGCACCTCAGACACAATAGGAAAATTACTGCTCAGCATCTGTTACCAAAACTTAGTAAGTATTTGTCTTCTATTTATTTTCTCTAGCTCTAATGCTACTGCCATCCTGGTACTGTGCCAAATTAGCATGTATAAATATTCTCACCCAGCCTTAGCCATGGTACATTAATAAAGAGGCTGGTCCATAATACTAACATAGAGTTTGTTCTCCCCATATTCACCAAGACAATCAGAAACTGGTTAAAATGAAATCCTGGCTCCCATTCTATTTGTACAGGATGGTTTTTTAAGAAAGATTCTTACGATAGAATTTCCTTATTCTCATTTTTCTATGAAAGAAATTTGATGAATGAAATATAGCAACGTTTACAGTTTGTCAAAATTCCCCATTCTAATATAGGCTGAATATTACTCTCTGATAAGTATGATCCCGTTGGTCCAATACCATCTATATTGTACAGCAAAACTTACTGAACTTGAAGTTAACCAAAGGAAAAACCTCCATCTTCCATTTGATCTTATTTTATTATTTTTAATTGGAGGAAAATTGGTTTACAATGCTGTGTTGGTTAATGCTGTGTTGGTTTCTGCCATACAATGCAAATCAGCCATAATTATACATATATCCTCTTCATCTTGAGCCTCCCTCCCTTTCCCTCATTCAACCCCTTTAGGTCATCACAGAGCACCAGACTGGGTTCCCTGAGTTATACAGCAACTTATCACTAGCTATCTGTTTTACACATGGTTGTGTATATGTCAGTGATACTTTCTCCATTCATCCCACTCTCCACTTTCCCCACTGTGTCGGTAAGTCTATTCCATACATCTGCATCTCCATTCCTTCCCTGTAAATAGGTTCATCAATACCTGATCTGATTTTTAAATTCCTTTAAGGATATTAGGATCCTAATTCTGTTCTGCAACCATCAGCCATCCTTCCATCTAAGTGTTTCCTCATCCTAGTTAATGGAAAATGTTTATTTGGATAGGACTGCAGAGAAGAAGCCTTTTGATCTGCCAGTAGAGAATTCTAATAGGAGATAGATCTTGGACACTGAGTCATAAAATCTGTAGTCATTCTATCAATAATAAATATATATTACTTTTGAAATGTCATCTAGCTCTCATTTTATACCATTTGGCCCACAAGCTTTTAATGACTCTGCCAAATACCTTATTAAAATCAAATTTACTAGGTTTATAGTATTTTTCAGATCTGACAAGCAAGCAATGCTTTCAGGAAATGATTGAGGTTAGCCTAACATGACTTGTTCTTGGTGAAACTGACCTAACTCATATTCATCCATTTTCCTTTCTAACCATGTATAACTATATGTTCACTAATTCTTTCTAGAAATTATGCAGGGTTTAAAAAGCACAATTTAAAGCCTGACCGGTTCATAGTTTGAGATCTCTACATTCTTTTCCTTTTCAAAAAAAATTAAAAAGTTTCATTCATTATCTAGTTTCTCATCGTCTCTTCTAGTTTCTGTAGTTCTTCAAAGACTACCATCATCCATTCAGTCATTTCATCTCTAGATTCTCTCATTCATCTCTTTCAGGCAGTCATGTAGGTCATGATGCCAAAGAGAGATCAGTCAAAGCAGGTTGAGTTCTGCTGCTTCACCTGTTTGAACCTATGATTAATTTTAATTTTTAATTTTTTTGTTTTGAAATAGACTAACAAAAGGGTTATAAAAGTAGTACAGAGCATTTCCATGTAGTTTTACCTCGTCTCCCATAATGTTAAACCTTACATAAGTATAATACAGTTATCAAAATAAGAAATTAATATTGATGCAATATTATTAATTAAACTATATATTTTATTGTGATTTCATCAGTTTTTCCATTAGTACACTTTTTCTTTTCAAGATGCAGTCCAGGATCCCACATTACACTTATTTACATATCCTCTTAGTGTGCTGCTGTTGCTGCTGCTAAGTCACTTCAGTCGTGTCCAATTCTTGCAACCCCATAGACGGCAGCCCACCAGTCTCCGCCGTCCCCGGGATTCTCCAGGCAAGAACACTGGAGTGGGCTGCCATTTCCTTCTCCAGTGCATGAAAGTGAAAAGTGAAAGTGAAGTCGCTCAGACATGTCTGACTGTTAGCAACCCCATGGACTGCAGCCTACTAGTCCTCTTAGTCTAGTCTCTTCCAAATCTGTTAGATTTCATTAATCTCTCCATACCCTTCATGAGCTTGACACTTTGAGTACCAGCTAGTCAGGCATTTTTCTTAATATCCCTCAGCTTGAATTTATATGATGTTTTATCTAATTAGGTTGACATTATGAATTTAGGGGTCAGATATTTGGAAGTGATTTTCCCTTCTCAGTGCATTATACCTGGTGGTACATGATTTTGATATGTCTTACTATTGATGATATTAACCTTGATAACTTGATTTAGTGGTTGTCTATCACATTCCTCTACTTTAAAGTTGCTGTTTTCCTCCTTTGCAATTAATAAATATTTGAAAGGAAATATTTTATACTATGTAAATAATCTTATTTATCCTATACCTTCATCTATTTTTTTAACATTCATTGATCACATCTGCTACAGTTATTAATGGTTTTATAATGATATAGTTGACATAACAATAAATGACACACATTAAAGAGTACAGTTTGATGTTTTAACATATGTGAAACCATCTCCACAATTTAGATCATTAACATACCCGTGTCCACCAGAAGTTTTCTTATATTCCTTTCTAATGTCTACCTCCTTTTTCTCATCTCCTCGATGTCCCCAAGCAATAACTAATCTGTTTTCTGTCATTCAGTTCATTTCAGTCGCTCATTCGTGTCCGACTCTTTGGGACCCCATGAATCGCAGCATGCCAGGTCTCCATGTCCATCACCAACTCCCAGAGTTTACTCAAACTCACGTCCATCGAGTCGGAGATGCCATCCAGCCATCTCATCCTCTGTCGTCCCCTTCTCCCCCTGCCCCCAATCCCTCCCAGCATCAGAGTCTTTTCCAGTGAGTCAACTCTTCACATGAGGTGGCCAAAGTACTGGAGTTTCAGCTTTATCATCATTCCTTCCAAAGAATACCCAGGACCAATCTCCTTTAGAATGGACTGGTTGGCTCTCCTTTAGAATGGACTGGTTGGATCTCCAAGGGACTCTCAAGAGTCTTCTCCAACACCACAGTTCAAAAGCATCAATTCTTCGGCACTCAGCTTTCTTCACAGTCCAAATCTCACATCCATACATGACCACTGGAAAAACCATAGCCTTGACTAGATGAACCTTTGTTGGCAAAGTAATGTCTCTGCTTTTGAACATGCTATCTAGGTTGGTCATAACTTTCCTTCCAAGGAGTAAGTGTCTTTTAATTTCATGGCTGCAGTCACCATCTGCAGTGATTTTGGAGCCCCCCAAAATAAAGTCTGACACTGTTTCCACTGTTTCCCCATCTATTTGCCATGAAGTGATGGGATCGGATGCCATGATCTTCGTTTTCTGAATGTTGAGCTTTAAGCCAACTTTTTCACTCTCCTCTTTCACTTTCATCAAGAGGCTTTTTAGTTCCTCTAACTTTCTGCCATAAGGGTGGTGTCATCTGCATATCTGAGGTTATTGATATTTCTCCCAGCAATCTTGATTCCAGCTTGTGCTTCTTCCAGCCCAGCGTTTCTCATGATGTACTCTGCATATAAGTTAATTAAGCATGGTGACAATATACAGCCTTGACGTACTCCTTTTCCTATTTGGAACCAGTCTGTTGTTCCATGTCCAGTTCTAACTGTTGCTTCCTGACCTGCATACAGGTTTCTCAAGAGGCAGGTCAGGTGGTCTGGTATTCCCATCCCTTTCAGAATTTTCCACAGTTTATTGTGATCCACACAGTCAAAGGCTTTGGCATAGTCAATAACGCAGAAGTAGATGTTTTTCGGGAACTTTCTTGCTTTTTTGATGATCCAGCAGATGTTGGCAATTTGATCTCTGGTTCCTCTGCCTTTCCTAAAACCAGCTTGAACATCTGGAAATTCACAATTCACATATTGCTGAAGCCTGGCTTGGAGAAGTTTGAGCATTACTTTACTAGCATGTAAGATGAGTGCAATTGTGCGGTGGTTTGAGCATTCTTTGGCATTGCCTTTCTTTGGGATTGGAATGAAAGCTGACCTTTTCCAGTCCTGTGGCCTGCTGAGTTTTCCAAATTTGCTGGCATATTGAGTGCAGCACTTTCACAGCATCAGCTTTCAAGATTTGAAATAGCTCAACTGGAATTCCATCACTTCCACTAGCTTTGTTCGTAGTGATGCTTTCTAAGGCCCACTTGACTTCACATTCCAGGATGTCTAGCTCTAGGTGAGTGATCACACCATCATGATGATCTTGGTCATGAAGATCTTTTTTTTACTGCTCTTCTGTGTATTCTTGCCACCTCCTCTTAATATCTTCTGCTTCTGTTAGGTCCATACCATTTCTGTCCTTTTTTGAGCCCATCTTTGCAAGAACTGTTCCCTTGATATCTCTAATTTTGTTGAAGAGATCTCTAGTCTTTCCCATTCTGTTGTTTTCCTCTATTTCTTTGCATTGATCACTGAGGAAGGCTTTCATACCTCTCCTTGCTATTCTTTGGAACTCTGCATTCAGATGCTTATATCTTTCCTTTTCTCCTTTGCTTTTCCTTTCTCTTCTTTTCACAGCTATTTGTAAGGCCTCCCCAGACAGCCATTTTGCATTTTTGCATTTCTTTTCCATGGGGATGGTCTTGATCCCTGTCTCCTATACAATGTCACGAACCTCATTCCATAGTTCATCAGGCACTCTATCAGATCTAGGCCCTTAAATCTATTTCTCACTTCCACTGTATAATCATAAGGGATTTGATTTAGGTCATACCTGAATGGTCTAGTGGTTTTCCCTACTTTCTTCAATTTCAGTCTGAATTTGGCAATAGGGAGTTCATGATCTGAGCCACAGTCAGTTCCTGGTCTTGTTTTTGCTGACTGTACAGACCATCTCCATCTTTGGCTGCAAAGAATATCATCAATCTGATTTTGGTGTTGACCATCTGGGGATGTCCATGTGTAGAGTTTTCTCTTGTGTTATTGAAAGAGAGTGTTTGCTATGAGCAGTGCGTTCTCTTGACAAAACTCTATTAGCCTTTGCTCTTTTTCATTTCATACTCCAAGGCCAAATTTGCCTGTTACTCCAGATGTTTCTTGACTTCCTACTTTTGCATTCCAGTCCCCTATAATGAAAAGGACATCTTTTTTGGGTGTTCTAAAAGATCCTGTAGGTCTTCATAGAACCATTCAACTTCAGCTTCTTCAGCGTTACTGGTTGGGGCATAGACCTGGATTACTGTGATATTGAATGGTTTGCCTTGGAAACGAACAGAGATCATTCTGTCGTTTTTGAGATTGCATCCAAGTACTGCATTTCGGACTCTTGTTGACCATGATAGCTACTCCATTTCTTCTAAGGGATTCCTGCCCACTGTAGTAGATATAATGGTTCAGTTCAGTTCAGTTCAGTTGCTCAGTCATGTCCGACTCTTTGCGACCCCATGAATCACAGCATGCCTCCTGTCCATCACGCCTCCTGTCCATCATTCTTTGCGACCCCATGAATTGCAGACACCTCCTGTCCATCACCACTCCTGTCCATCACTCTTTGCGACCCCATGAATTGTAGCATGCCTCCTGTCCAGCACGGCGTCCCTGTCCATCACCAACTCCCGGAGTTCACCCAGACGTATGTCCATCAAGTCAGTGATGCCATCCAACCATCTCATCCTCTGTCGTCCCCTTCTCCTACTGCCCCTAATCCCTCCCAGCATCAGAGTCTTTTCCAGTGAGTCAACTCTTCGCATGAGGTGGCCAAAGTACTGGAGTTTTCAGCTTTAGTATCATTCCTTCCAAAGAAATCCCAGGGCTGATCTCCTTCAGAATGGACTGGTTGGATCTCCTTGCAGTCCAAGGGACTCTCAAGAGTCTTCTCCAATACCACAGTTCAAAAGCATCAATTCTTTAGCTCTCAGCTTTCTTCACGGTCCAACTCTGACATCCATACATGACCACTGGAAAAACCATAGCCTTGACTAGACAGATCTTTGTTGGCAAAGTAATGTCTCTGCTTTTGAATATGCTATCTAGGTTGGTCATAACTTTCCTTCCAAGGAGTAAGCATCTTTTAATTTCATGGCTGCAGTCACCATCTGATCATCTAAGTTAAATTCACCCATTCTAGTCCATTTTAGGTTGCTGATTTCTAGAATGTGGACGTTCACTCTTGCCATCTCCTGTTTGACCACTTCCCATTTGCCTTGATTCATGGACCTAACGTTCCAGGTTCCTATGCAATAGTGCTCTTTACAGCATCGGACCTTGCTTCTATCACCAGTCACATCCACAACTGGGTATTCTTTTTGCTTTGGCTCCATCCCTTCATTCTTTCTGGAGTTATTTCTCCCCTGATCTCCAGTAGCATATTGGGCACCTACTGGCCTGGGGAAGTCCTCTTTCAGTATCCTGTCTTTTTGCCTTTTCATACTGTTCATGGGGTTCTCAAGGCAAGAATACTGAGGTGACTTGCCATTCCCTTCTCCAGTGGACCACATTCTGTCAGACCTCTCCACCATGACCCACCCATCTTGGTTGGCCCCACACGGCATGGCTTAGTTTCATTGAGTTAGACAAGGCTGTGGTCTGTGTGATTAGATTGACCAGTTTTCTGTGAGTATGGTTTCAGTGTGTCTGCCCTCTATGCCCTCTCGCAACACCTACCGTCTTACTTGGGTTTCTCTTACCTTGGACATGGGATATCTCTTCACGGCTGCTCCAGCAAAGCGCAGCCACTGCTCCTTACTTTGGATGAGGGGTATCTCCTCACGACCGCCCCTCCTGACCTTGAACGTGGAGTAGGTCCTCTTGGCCCTCCTTATAGATTTGTTTATATTTTCTAGAACTTTATACGAATGGGGTAATGCAGTATATACTCTTTTTTTCCTTAGACTCTTTTCACTCAAGATGATAACATTCTGATTTATTCTTGGTGTTACATGAGTCAATAATTTTGTATTTTTCAGAGTTGTATTCCACTATATGGATGCAACACGATCAGGTTATCTGTCTGTTCACCTGTGATGGATATTTGGGTTTCTTTCAGTTTGGGCTATAACAAATGCCTGTTCTGTCTTTCTTTTGATTAGCGTTAATAGAATTTATCTTTGTCATTTTGCCATTATATTTAAAATGATTTTTTAGTCAGCTTTCCTGTTTTTTAATGAAGTCTGATAACCTCTTCCTTTTAATTGGGGTATTTAGACCATATATGTTTAATATGGTTATTGATTTGATTAGGGTTAAGTGTATAATTTTGCTATTTGTCCGTTTGATCTTTCCCCTTTGCTCTATGTTCCCTTTAGGTGTGCTATAAACTTCACAATACATTTTTTGAATTGTTAACTATCTTTAAAGAAATTTGAACACAAGAAAAACATTTTATATGTTTAGCCATAATTACTATTTCTGGTATTCTGCATTCCCTTTGTCTTAGATCCAGATTTCAATGTGGTTTTATTTTGCATCTTCCTGAAGGCCTTTTGTTTTTAATCATTACTTAAATTCTTTCAACTTAGTATATCTGAAAAAGTCTTTTATCACCTACATTTTTGAAAAATATTTTTGCTGAGTATAGAATTCTAGGTTGACAGGTTTAAGGGAACTTTTTAGTACTTCAAAGATGAGAGCTTACAGTCTTCTCACATGCATTGTTTTCAGTGAGGAATTTGCCATTATCCTTAACTTTGGTCTTTTATACATAACACATTCCCTCTACCCTTCAGCTGCTTTTCAGACTTTTTTTATGTCTGACTTTCAACAATTTGATTATAATGTACTTCAAGGTAGTTTACTTCATACTTTTTGTGTTTGAGATTCATTGTGTTTCTTGGATCTCTGGGCTTACAATTTGCATCAAATCCAAGAAAATGTTAGCCATTGTTTCTTCAAGTTTTGTTGTTGTTCCTTCTTTCTTCTCTCCTTATGGGTTCTAGGTACACTTGAATTACACTTGAATCATCCCACAGATCAATGACACTGTCCTTTTTTTTTCAGTCTCTACTTTCTCCATTTCATTTTGGATCATTTCTATCATTATGTCTTCGGGTTTAGTAGTCTTTTCTACTGTGTCTAATCTGCTATTAATTGTATGCAGTGTGTTTTTCACATCATAGTTTTTGTCTCTAGAAGTTCAATTAGGGTCTTTTTTTTTCTATCTTGAATATCTTTTTATAATTTTGAACATATGGAATACAGTTACAATAACTGTGTCAATATTCTTATCTGCTGATTCTTTAAAATCTATCAGTCTGGTACTAAAGAATTTATTTACAGGACAGCAAGGGAGAAACAGACATAGAGAAATAGACTTACGGACATGGGGAGAGGAGAAGACAGGGTGAGATGTATGGAAAGAGTAACATGGAAACTTGCATTACTATATGTAAAATAGATACCCAACAGGAATTTGCTGTATGGCTCAGGAAACTTAAACAGGGGCTCTATCAATCTAGAGGGGTGGGATGAAGCAGGAGATGGGAGTGAGGTTCAGAAGGGGGGGGATATATGGATACCTATGCCTGATTCATGTTGAGGTTTGACAGAAAACAACAAAATTCTGTAAAGCAATTATCCTTCAATTAAAAAAAATGTAAAATAACAACTATTGGTCTGGATCAGTTTCAACTGATTGATTTTTTAATTGAAATTTTTATTCATTTAATTGTAGGTTCACACGTGAGTAGAAGAAATAATACAGAGAAATCTCATGTACCCTTTACCCATTTTACCCCAATAGTAACATTTTGTAGAACCATTGTAATAGCATAACCAGCATATACTGATACAAAGCACTGATTTTATTCAGATTTCCCTGGTTTTACTTGTATTCCTTCATGTGCGTGCATATGTTGTTTAGTTCTATAGAATTCTATCCCATGTGTAAGTTTGTATGTCTACCACTATGGTCAAGGTAGTTCCCTAACCACAAGAACCCCTCACATTGCCCTTTTATAACCATGCCACTTCTGTTTTATGTCCACCTTACATTCCTAATTCCTGCAACAAATAATCTTGTCTCCGTTTCTAAAATTTTGTCACTTTTTTAGAAATGGAGAAAAGATTATTTTGTCACTTCAAAAATGTTAAATAAATGAAATCATATTGTATATAACCTTTGGGGATTGACTTTTTCACTCAGCATAATTCCCTGGGATTTAATTTAAGATTAACTGATTTTATTCCTCACTATGTGTTTTATTTTCCTGCTTTATTTCATGTCTGATCATTTTTATTTCATGTTAGACACTGTGAATTTTTCCTTGTGGGGTCCTGGGTATTTGTGAATGCTTTTAAATATTCTGCAGCATTGCTCTGGAATGCAATTAAGCTACTTGGATAGCAGTTTGATCTTTTCAGATCTAGCTTTTGAAACTCAGTAGGTGATACCAGAACAGTGTTTAGTCTAAGTCTACATATTCCCCATTACTGGGTAAGACACTGCTGAGTATATACTCTATATCTCATGAATTATGACGTATTCTAAAGTTCTGCCCAGTGTGAATTCCAAGTGCTATTCTCTCTCTCCTTTCAGGGGATTCTTTCCTTAGTTGAGTTCAGTCAGTTCAGTCGCTCAGTCATGCCTGACTCTTTCCTGTCCTTCTCCAACTCCCAGAGCTTGCTCAAACTCATGTCCATTGAGTCGGTGATGCCATCCAACCATCTCAGCCTCTGTTGTCCCCTTCTCCTCCTGACTTCAGTCTTTCCCAGCATCAGGGTCTCTTCCAAGGAGTCAGTTCTTGGCATCAGGTGGCCAGAGTATTGGAGTTTCAGCTTCAGCATCAGTCCTTCCAATGAATATTCTGGACTGATCTCCTTTAGGATGGACTGGTTGGATCTCCTTTCAGTCCAAGGGACTCTCAAGAGTCTTCTCCAACACCACAGTTCAAAAGCATCAATTCTTCTGCGCTCAGTCTTCTTCACAGTCCAACTCTCACATCCATACATGACCACTCAAAAACCATAGCCTTGACTAGACGGATCTTTGTCGGCAAAGTAATGTCTCTGCTTTTTAATATGCTCTCTAGGTTGTCATAGCTTTTCTTCCAAAGAGCAAACGTCTTTTAATTTCATGGCTGCAGTCACCATCTGCAGTGATTTTGGAGCCCAAAAATACAAAGTCTCTCACAGTTTCCATTGTTTCTCCATCTATTTGCCATGAAGTGATGGGACTGGAGCTGAAACTCCAATACTTTGGCCACCTCATGCAAAGAGTTGACTCATTGGAAAAGACTCTGATGCTGGGAGGGATTGGGGGCAGGAGGAGAAGGGGACAACAGAGGATGAATGGTTGGATGGCATCACCGACTCGATGGACATGAGTTTGAGTAAACTCTGGGAATTGGTGATGGACAGGGAGGCCTGGCTTGCTGCGATTCATGGGGTCGCAAAGCGTTAGACACGACTGTGCAACTGAATTGAACTGAACTGAACTGAACTGATGGGACTGGATGCCACAATCTTAGTTTTCTGAATGTTGAGTTTTAAGCCAGCTTTTTCACTCTCTTCTTTCACTTTCATCAAGAAACTCTTTAGTTCTTCTTCTCTTTCTGCCATAAGAGTGGTGTCATCTCCACATCTGAGGTTATTGATATTTCTCCCAGCAATCTTGATTCCAGCTCATGCTTCATCCAGCCTGGCATTTTGCATAATGTACTCTGCATAGAAGTTAAATAAGCAGGGTGACAATATACAGATTTGGCTTACTCCTTTCCCAATTTGGTGCCAGTCTGCTGTTCCATGTTCGGTTCTAACTGTTGCTTCTTGATCTGCATACAGATTTCTCAGGAGGCAGTTAAGGTGGTCTGGTATTCCCATCTCTTTAAGAATTTTCCAGTTTTTTGTAATCCAAACAGTCAAAGACTTTGGCATAGTCAATAAAGCAGAAGTAGATATTTTTCTGGAACTCTCTTGCTTTTTTGATGATCCAGTGGATGCTGGCAATTTGATCTCTGGTTCCTCTTCCCTGATAGCTCAGTTGATAAAGAATCTGCCTGCAGTGCGTGAGACCCTGGTTTGACTCCTGGGTTGGGAAGATCACTAGAGAAGGGATAGGGTACCTATTCCATTATTCTTGGGCTCCCCTTGTGGCTCAGCTGGTAAGGAATCCACCTGCAATGCAGGAGACGTGGGTTCAATCCCTGGGTTGGGAAGATCCCCTAGAGAAGGGAAAAGCTACCCACTCCAGTATTCTAGCCTAGAGAATTCCATGGACTGTATAGGCCATGGGGTCACAAAGAGTCAGACACAACTGAGCAACTTTCACTTTTCTCAGCCTTTTCTAAATCCAGCTTGAACATCTGGAAGTTCACAGTTCACATACTGTTGAAGACTGCCTTGCAGAATTTTCCAAGCCAGGCTTCTTTCCTCAGCCTGTGTTATTTTCCTCATATGCATTGCACTGATTAATATACTGTGATTGATACTCAAAGGGAATTCTCTCCAGATTTCTTCATTTCTCTCTCTGTAGCTCTTCCTTCTCTGGCATTCTGCCCTGTAGATTCACATTGCCTTGATTGTCACTGACTCTTCGGCTACATCTCCTCAACTTAGTCTGCTGGGCTCCAACTGGGTTCACCGTCTTTGCACACAGACTGGAAACTCACCCAAGGCAATAAGCTAGGACAGTTTTAGAGCTCATTTCCTTTGCTTCCTATTTCTGAAAAGTCACTGTCCTTGATTGACTGATACCTAATGTCTTAAAAACCCTTCCTTCATGTATTTTATCTGTTTTTTGGTTGTTATTATTTCAGGCATGAGGGCAAATATGACCCCTGTTGTTCCATCTTGGCTACAAGCCAGAGTTCTCTCTGATTTATCCTTAATCAAATTAGTTTTTCATTTTGACATAAGATTTGTTCTCTTTGTTGAAAACAAAATAGAAATTTAATTCTCTTTTAATTTCATTTTATTATTTTTGTGTTTATCAAAGTAAAAAATTTTCTCTTAATCCTATTCTTGTTCCAATCATAACTTTAAAAGTTCCTTTTGTATTTTTAGGATTTTTCTAAAGCTCAATTCATTCTGAACTCGATAAAAATTTTTGTAGTCTTCTCTGATGCCTTTTCATTTTCCCCTTCCTTTCCTTCTACTTTTCTTCCTCCTTTGCACTCATTAAGTATTTACTGAAAACCTATAATGTGCCAGAAGTTGTGTTAAGCAGTGAGGATCATATCATGAAAGGGTAGACAAAGGCCTTGTTCTGTTGCTTAAATGCAATTAATTAGAGAAAGACAGTAAACATAGAAACAGGTTATTTTATTTAAGAATGTGGGCTGTGATTAAAATAAACAAGATGGCGTTTTGAAGTGATGGTTGAACTCAAGTATTAGAAGAGTTTAGAAGATGGAACAGCAACTACTAAAACCCAAACAAGTTTGGGCTTATATACACAGTCAAGGAACTGGAAGAAGGACACAATTAGAGTCATTTACAAAGAAGAGAGTGGTACAAAATGCAGTCAGGGAAGTATTCAGAAGTCAATCACATAAGGTCTTAAAGGCTGAATCTAATAGGTTTATATGACTTTTATTTTACTTTTGAAATATTACCTCTTTATACCTAAGCCACATGGAAAGCTCTCTGTGCAACTCCTTGAGCATCATTGGTTCCTTCAGCTTTCTGCTTTCTGCTTAGGCTAAATATGTGGTCATGGTCAGTACGTCCTTTTATTTTTTAATTTCAAAACCTTCTTTGCATTCCTTGTAATAGATGCTAAAAATGTGCATTTATCTCTCTTTGAATACTTTGAAATATGCTTTTCCAAAGTCTAAGATACCTGTGTGACCATGCCCAGTGTACATTTCCTACGCTATTACAGTCTCCAACATGACCCATTTCTCCAGTCATAATTGTTGTTGTTGTTCGTTTGCTCCTGCTGCTAAGTCACTTCAGTCGTGTCCAACTCTGTGCGACCCCACAGATGGCAGCCCATTAGGGTTCTCTGTCCCTGGGATTCTCCAGACAAGAACACTGGAGTGGGTTGCCATTTCCTTCTCCATTGCATGAAAGTGAAAAGTGAAAGCGAAGTCACTCAGTTGTGTCTGACTCTTAGTGACCCCATGGACTTCAGCCTACCAGGCTCCTCCGTCCATGGGATTTTCCAGGCAAGAGTACTGGAGTGAGGTGCCATTGCCTTCTCTGAATAAGCGTATCCAACTCTTTGTGACCCCATGGACTGCAGCATGTCAGGTTTCCCTGTCCCCCACTATCTCCCAGAGTTTGGTCAGATTTATGGTCATTGAGTCGGTGATGCTATCTAACCATCTCATCCTCTGCTGCCTCTTTCTCCTTTGCCTTCAGTCTTTCCCTGCATTGGTCTTTTCCAATGAGTCAGCTCTTTGCATCAGGTGACCAAAGTATTGGCGCTTCAGCATCAGTCCTTCCAATGAGTATTGAGTTGATTTCCTTTAGCATTGACAGGTTTGAACTCCTTACCGTCCAAGAGACTCTCAAGAGTCTTCTCCAGCACCACAGTTCAAAAGCATGAATTCTTTGGTCCTCATCCTTCCTTCTGGTAAAACTCTCCCATCCATACATGACTACTGGAAAATCCATAGCTTTGACCATATGGACCTTTGTTGGCAAAGTGATGTCTCTGCTTTTTAATACACTGTCTAGGTTTGTCATAGCTTTTCTTCCAAGAACAAGTGTCTTTTAATTGCATGGCTGCAGCCATGGTCCACAGTGACTTTGAAGCCCAAGAAAATAAAATCTGTCACTATTTCCACTTTTTCCCCTTCTAGTTGCCATGAAGTGGCCCCCATACTTTTGTCTTCTGATCCTTATGTTTTAAAAGATCATTGATTTGGTGGATTTTGACCACTTCCAATTTACCTTGATTCATGGACCTAACATTCCAGGCTCCTATGCAGTATTGTTCTTTACAGACTACTTTCACCACTGGACAGATATATAGCTGAGCATTGTTTCCACTTTGGCACAGGTACTTCGTTCTTTCTGGAGCTATTAGTAACTGCTCTCCACTCTTCTCCAGTAGCATATTGGACACCTTCCAACCTGGGGGGACTCATCTTCCCATGTCATATGTTTTTGCCTTTTTATACTGTTCATGGGGTTCTCAAGGCAAGAATACTGAAGTGGGTTGCCATTTCCTCCTCCAGTAGACCATGATTTTTCAGAACTTTCCGCTATGACACTGGCCCTTGGATGGACCTTCATGGCATGGCTCATAGCTTCATTGTTTTTACAAGCTCCTTTGCCATGAGAAGGTTGTGGTCCATTAAGGGGAATCATAAATAAACCTGTTATTATTGTTGTTGCTGTTCAGTCACTAAGTTATGTGCTACTCTTTTGCAACCCTTTCAACTATAGCTCACCAGGCTTCTCTGTCCGTGAGATTTCCCAGGCAAGAATACTGGAGTGGGTTGCCATTGCTTTCTTCGGGGAATCTTTCAAACCCAGGTATCAAACCTGCATCTCGTGCATTAAGGGGTAAAGTCTTCAGCCCTGAACAACCTGAGAAACCCACACCTGTTGTTATTAGTCACAGCTTAATACAAACAACTAGTTTTAAGTTCAGTTCAATTCAGTCGCTCAGTCGTGTCCGACTCTTTGCAACCCCATGAATCACAGCACACCAGGCCTCCCTGTCCATCACCAACTCCTGGAGTTCACTCAAACTCACATCCATCGAGTCGGTGATACCATCCAGCCATCTCATCCTCTGTCGTCCCCTTCCCCTCCTGCCCCCAATCCCTCCCAGCATCAGAGTCTTTTCCAGTGAGTCAACTCTTCCCATGAGGTGGCCAAAGTACTGGAGTTTCAGCTTTAGCATCATTCCTTCCAAAGAACACCCAAGACTGATCTCCTTTAGAATGGACTGGTTGGATCTCCTTGCAGTCCAAGGGACTCTCAAGAGTCTTCTCCAATACCACAGTTTAAAAGCATCAATTCTTCGGAGCTCAGCTTTCTTCACAGTCCAACTCTCACATCCATACGTAAAACCACTGGAAAACCATAGCCTTGACTAGATGGACCTTTGTTGGCAAAGTAATATCTCTGCTTTTGAATATGCTATCTAGGTTGGTCATAACTTTCCTTCCAAGGAGTAAGCGTCTTTTAATTTCATGGCTGCAGTCACCATCTGCAGTGATTTTGGAGCCCAGAAAAATAAAGTCTGACACTGTTTCCACTGTTTCCCCATCTATTTCCCATGAAGTGATGGGACCAGATGCTGTGATCTTCGTTTTCTGAATGTTGAGCTTTAAGCCAACTTTTTCACTCTCCTCTTTCACTTTCATCAAGAGGCTCTTTTGGTGGTGTCATCTGCATATCTGAGGTTATTGATATTTCTCCCGGCAATCTTAATTCCAGCTTGTGCTTCTTCCAGCCCAGCGTTTCTCATGATGTACTCTACATAGAAGTTAAATAAGCAGGGTGACAATATACAGCCTTGACACACTCCTTTTCCTATTTGGAACCAGTCTGTTGTTCCATGTCCAGTTCTAACTGTTGCTTCCTGAACTGCATATAAGTTTCTCAAGAGGCTAGTCAGGTGGTCTAGTATTCCCATCTCTTTCAGAATTTTCCACAGTTTATTGTGATCCACACAGTCAAAGGCTTTGGCATAGTCAATAAAACAGAAGTAGATGTTTTTCTGGAACTCTCTTGCTTTTTTGATGTTCCAGCGGATGTTGGCAATTTGATCTCTGGTTCCTCTGCCTTTTCTAAAACCAGCTTGAACATCAGGAAGTTCACGGTTCACATATTGCTGAAGCCTGGCTTGGAGAATTTTGAGCATTACTTTACTAGCGTGTGAGATGAGTGCAGTTTTGCAATTCTTTGGCATTGCCTTTGTTTGGGATTGGAATGAA
The DNA here is from genome assembly GCF_032452875.1 of Bos javanicus. NCBI lineage: Eukaryota > Metazoa > Chordata > Mammalia > Artiodactyla > Bovidae > Bos > Bos javanicus. The sequence goes on along the minus strand of NC_083869.1, from coordinate 47,816,485 downwards.
AACTGACCTTTTCCAGTCCTATGGCCACTGCTGAGTTTTCCAAATTTGCTGGCATATTGAGTGCAGCACTTTCACAGCATCATCTTCCAGGATTTGAAATAGCTCAACTGGAATTCCGTCACTTCCACTAGCTTTGTTCGTAGTGATGCTTTCTAAGGCCCACTTGACTTCACATTCAAGGATGTCTGGCTCTAGGTCAGTGATCACACTGTCATAATTATCTTGGTCGTGAAGATCTTTTTGTACAGCTCTTCTGTTTATTCTTGCCACCTCTTCTTAATATCTTCTGCTTCTGTTAGATCCATACCATTTCTTTCCTTTATCGAGTCCATCTTTGCATGAAATGTTCCCTTGGTATCTCTAATAATCTTGAAGAGATCTCTAGTCTTTCCCATTCTGCTGTTTTCCTCTATTTCTTTGCATTGATTGCTGAGGAAGGCTTTCTTACCTCTCCTTGCTATTCTTTGGAACTCTGCATTCAGATGCTTATATCTGTCCTTTTCTCCTTTGCTTTTCCTTTCTCTTCTTTCACAGCTATTTGTAAGGCCTCCCCAGACAGCCATTTTGCTTTTTTGTAGTAGTTTTCAGAGGCAGTTATAAACAAGCATCCAAAATTTTATCAGGCTATCAGCCTTTATCACCAAGACTTCTAGCCATTGCTTCTTCCAATCCATTCTTAACACAACAAAAAAGAGATACCTTCTTAAAATGCAATTAAAGTCATATTACTCCTATGCTTTTATTCTTGACAACTCCCCATTGCAATTAAAATAAAATTCACAACATGATTATGAAAAATAAGGCCCTACATGATTCCCTCCCTGCTTATTTCTCCAGCATCATCTCATGCCACTCCCCACTTCACTCATTACATTCCACCACCATGGATCTTCCTTCAGTTTCTGGAACACACCAAACTCGTCCACCTCTGGAGTTTTGCGCATGCTGTTTCTGCTACCTAGAAAACTATTCCCCTTATTCCCTTCTCATGCACAGTTTCTCTCTCATCTTTCAGGCAGGTCTCACTTAAATTTCATCTCCTCAGAGAGGACTTCTTCAGGAATCCCTCTAAAGGAAATCTTTCCCACTCCTTACCCTTGTTCTCTCTTAGATCCTTTTTTATTTCTTTCATAGCACCTCACATGGCTGGTAGTTATTTTATTTATATATTCATTCATTGATTTTTGCTCTTAACTTCTACAGCATAAGCATCCCAATTGTAGTATCCCTAGAACCTAGAACTATGTCTGATGTATAGTAGGCCCTAATAAGGATTTGATTTCATTTGATTTTATACCCAGTTCATATACTTTTGTACAAATGAATGAATAACCATATTATAAGCCAATCATAAAACTTAGAAAAGGACTCTTTTCAACAAAGACTTCTTTAATTCTGAAGTATTAAAAAGTCCAGTGAATGAAAGGGATAAAAGTATTGTAAAATTCTCATTATCTGAATTACTGGTTCAGTTTGAGCCAAGTACTCACACACATCTATAGCTGAACAAATGAAAAAGATTAAAAACAGTAACATCTCACAACATGCATTTTGACAACGTATAATTTCACTTTTAATTTTTAATGACAAGTCTTTGTTTTTTGTGAGATTAATGAAGAGTTGGTAATATGAAATTTCCCAGTGGCTTTCTGGCATTTTATGTGTATGTGTGTTTATTTATATACTTATATGTATGGTCATATATATATGAAGTAGATTGAGGCTTCCAAATTTTTTTCTAGGAAAGTAGAATTTATATAGTCGTGAGCTGTTGTGGTGTCTGATAAAAAACAAGATTGAAAATATGAAATAGTATGGGATTTTATCTATCAATCAGCACTAATTTTATAATACAGTTAAATCTAAGTACTTGTATTACAACATCCTGCCTTTTTTTTTTTTTTCCCCAAAAATGACAATGTCTATTGGGAAAAAAAAAATTGGGGTAGGGGAAGAGTTCCTTATGGCCCAGTAATTAGGACTCAGCACTTTCACAGCCATGGCCCAGGTTTGATCCCTGGTCAGGGAACTGAGATCCTATCAGCCATGCAATGCAGCAAAAAAAAAAAAAAGAAAGAAAGAAAAGATATTGTCTATTGAACTGTTCACACTTAAAATATACAAATTATTGCTACAGTTGTCTTTTGAAGTGTTCATGCCTGAAACATTAGAATTATCATTGCAGCCACATCTTTGGATTTAATTATTGTTTATTACTAGTAAGAAATGACCTGATAATTTAAATTTGAAATTTACTCGAAGCTTTCATGATTATTTTTTTTATAATCTAGGAAAATTCCTTTTATTTGTCTCTTTTGTTTTTATTGTAAAAATTCATAGGTATGTTTTATTGTTGCCTGATGTGTTTAATTGATGGCGTATATGTCAACATCTACTTTCTAATTCAAATCTGAATATCTTTCTGACCAAAAAATGATCAATAAATAATATTACTGCTCAAGTATGAACTAGAATTAATAAAGGCTCCTAAAAGTTATATAGCTTATTCCAGTAACTGTGACTCTCTAGGTCAATAGAAACTAGTTTATTAGTTTACAGGTTAATCTGGGCCATCAATATCCTTCTTGAAAACTATAAAAATAAAGATATTAAAACATATCCCAATTGAAGTTTAGAAACAGAAAGCTTCAATAAAGTCTTCAAACAATACCCATAGTTAGAACTAAAAACATCTTTTATCTTTTTATTCTGCATCTTTGCCTCTGTATCAGGTTTCCATGGAAATTTTTTCATTAACATTAGATTGATTTTTCCAGAAATAAAATTGCTCACATCATCTCATCTCCTAATATTCCTAAAGCCTCCTAAGCCAACTTTAGTGTTTTAACCTCTTAAGTTGCTCCAGATTCCCAGCATTTCTGCCATGCTGAGTGTTCCTGAAACTCACATGTAACACACTCTGTGTTCAGTGTTAGTATCAAGGTTACTGCCATGTTTTCACTCTTGGTCCAAAAAAGAATTTTAAATACCTTAAGTCATCAAGGAAAAACATTGAATTATAAGCTGAAGAATTCCAAGGACATTTATATAACAAAAATCAAATGATTTTATAAAGGCTTATACTTAATATCCTAGGTTTTTTGCTATAAGATATTAAAATCCAAGTTAATAGGCAGTAAAAACAGTATTTGATTTGAGTAATTGGACTGTATACACCTCTGTATGTTAAAATTCATACCTGATTCAGTTCTGGAAAGTAGAACTTCAGCTTTTGTAGAGTGCCACAAATAAACATAATTTTGTCCTACATACTTGATTGCTTCATGCCTCCTGAGTGAAGCTCCCAAGTGGTTTCCAAAAGTTATTCCTCAGGTTTTGAGGGAGCATACCTTGTGTTACTTGTTTTTGAGCACCTAGATATACAGTAGGTACTCAGTACATGTTTCTTTGAACTAACATGTAATTTTAGTCTCTGAAGATAACATACTAAAGCCACCCAAGGAAGAAAGGTTGAAAATTCATGGCATTTGACATGGAAAGGAACCTAGTTTTACCATCAATAGAACCAAAAAGTACTATATCTTTATGTATGATTTTAAATGTAGCTTAAATTTTTATTTTTTTTAAGGAACATTCTTTTAAAGAAAAAGAAATACAGTTTTTTAAAATTCTACATCCTTTTTTCAAGGCCAGATGTTATTCTAAGATTCAACAAACATAGCATGACTCTGTAATATTGCTTGCACAGTTTCTCACGCTTTTACACATTGTTCTTACAGTCTGATGGTGCTTTCCAGACCTCACTTCAAATAGCAGTTATTAGTTAAGTGACCTTTTAAAGTTAGGAGAAGGATACCTAACTTTGGAGCCTCGCTTTCTTTATCTGTATAATGGGACCCATAATACTTACCCTGGCATTGTCAGAATTAAATGAATCATTAAAGTGGCTTTCATTGCCTGGTAGATGCTGGATGTCTTTTAAATAGTAGTACGTTAATCACCCTCCAATGCCTAGGAAAATTCATAGGAATTTGATTTTTTTTTTTCCCTGCCTTAAGCAAGTCTGTGCATCACAGCCAGCTGAAGGTCTGGTTTCTTTCAGTTGGACTGTGGTATTTTAAATCTTTAGTCTTGTGCTGGGAATGTTCATTGTTAATGGTTTGTCTTTGATTCTTGCCTTTTCAGTGAACAGCATTCTGTCCTGTTGATCTCTCCATAGCAGTACATTAGTGATCCCTATTCTAAATATTTTCACTTTTACAATCTCAACTCACTTAATATTATGTCTTAGAAATTTTTCCATATCACTGCAAGACCACCTCTCTTAAGTGTTATAGTATCTTCCATATCATGAATTTTATTTACCCATTCCCTACTTATTAGGCATTTAGGTTGTTTTGTATTTTTCACTCTAATGATCAGTGCTGGTGAATATCATCTTACATAACTTTTTGTGCTCATATTTGATTATTTTTTCAGGCATTATGAAGAAGAGGAGTTGCTATTTCAAAGGATATGTACATCTTAAGTTTGTATTGATGCTATATGTTACCTTCCTAAAAGGAGGTAACAGTTGGTCCTTCTAGCAGTAGTTTAACATTAGCTGTTTTCCCATAATCTTGAGGAAACTTGCTATTGCCAGTCTTTTAAAAATGTGCATCTTACATGTGAAAAGTGGTACTTCTTTATTGCTTTATCTTGCATTTTCTGATTACTGCTAAGATTGAGCATCTTAAGCTCACAGGTCTTTCACATGTCCTCTTCTCAGTCTATCTGTATTTATGGTCAGTTTTTCTTTTAGGCTTTTTATCTTTTTATTGCTTTTTGGAAGTTCTTTATGGATTCTAGATACTAATGCTTTAGACTGTTATTTATGTTGCAGATATTTTCCCCAGGCCATCAATTGTCTTTTCAGTTTTTTGGTGATCCTTTTGCTGAACAGAAGTTTTAAATTTTGATGTAGTCAAATTTAACAGTCTTTTGCATTGTGGCATTTGCTTTTTGTATCTTCTTTAGAAGATTTTCATAAATATGGTACAGATACACGTATTAATTTATATTATATTACTGCATTTATATTTTAATTTGATTTAGTTTTTGTTTTGACTTAAGTCTTGAATCATCTGAAATGCATTTTTGTGAATCACATGAGTTATAAAAGTAAATCATCTTTTCCCCCAAGAATATAGTTGTCCCAGCCCATATATTGAATTGGCCATCCTTTCCCTACTGATTATAAAATGCCACCACAAAAAACAAAAATGCCACCTCTATCATCAATTTAATTTGCATATCTATACAAAAAAAGATCTTCACGACCCAGATAATCACGATGGTGTGATCACTGACCTAGAGCCAGACATCCTGGAATGTGAAGTCAAGTGGGCCTTAGAAAGCATCACTAAGAACAAAGCTAGTGGAGGTGATGGAATTCCAGTTGAGCTCTTTCAAATCCTGAAAGATGATGCTGTGAAAGTACTGCACTCAATATGCCAGCAAATTTGGAAAACTCAGCAGTGGCCACAGGACTGGAAAAGGTTAGTTTTCATTCCAGCCCCAAAGAAAGGTAATGCCAAAGAATGCTCAAACTACCGCACAATTGCACTCATCTCACACACTAGTAAAGTAATGCTCAAAATTCTCCAAGCCAGGCTTCAGCAATACGTGAACCCTGAACTTCCTGATGTTCAAGCTGGTTTTAGAAAAGGCAGAAGAACCAGAGATCAAATTGCCAACATCCGCTGGACCATCAAAAAAGCAAGAGAGTTCCAGAAAAACATCTACTTCTGTTTTATTGACTATGCCAAAGCCTTTGACTGTGTGGATCACAATAAACTGTGGAAAATTCTGAAAGGGATGGGAATACCAGACCACCTGACCTGCCTCTTGAGAAATCTGTATGCAGGTCAGGAAGCAACAGCTAGAACTGGACATGGAACAACAGACTGGTTCCAAATAGGAAAAGGAGTGTGTCAAGGCTGTATATTGTCACCCTGCTTATTTAACTTCTATACAGAGTACATCATGAGAAACGCTGGGCTGGAAGAAGCACAAGCTGGAATCAAGATTGCCGGGAGAAATATCAATAACCTCAGATATGCAGATGACACCACCCTTATGGCAGAAAGTGAAGAGGAACTCAAAAGCCTCTCGATGAAAGTGAAAGTGCAGAGTGAAAAAGTTGGCTTAAAGCTCAACATTCACAAAACGAAGATCATGGCATCCGATCCCATCACTTCATGGCAAATAGATGGGGAAACAGTGTAAACAGTGTCAGACTTTATTTTTTGGGGCTCCAAAATCACTGCAGATGGTGACTGCAGCCATGAAATTAAAAGACGCTTACTCCTTGGAAGGAAAGTTATGACCAACCTAGATAGCATATTGAAAAGCAGAGACATTACTTTGCCAGCAAAGGTCCGTCTAGTCAAGGCTATGGTTTTTGCAGTGGTCATGTATGGATGTGAGAGTTGGACTGTGAAGAAGGATGAGCGCTGAAGAATTGATGCTTTTGAACTGTGGTGTTGGAGAAGACTCTTGAGAGTCCCTTGGACTGCAAGGAAATACAACCAGTCCATTCTGAAGGAGATCAGCCCTGGGATTTCTTTGGAAGGAATGATGCTGAAGCTGAAACTCCAGTACTTTGGCCACCTCATGTGAAGAGTTGACTCATTGGAAAAGACTCTGATGCTGGGAGGGATTGGGGGCAGGAGGAGAAGGGGACATCAGAGGATGAAATGGCTGGATGGCATCACTGACTCGATGGACGTGAGTCTGGGTGAATTCCGGGTGTTGGTGATGGACAGGGAGGCCTGGCGTGCTGCGATTCATGGAGTCACAAAGAGTCGGACACGACTGAGCGACTCAACTGACTGAACTGACTGATGGGGTTTTTGGTGGCCAGTCTCTTCTATTATAAAGACTTCCCTGGTTGCTCAGACAGTAAATAAAAATGCCACCTTTATCATCAACTGAATTTGCATATCTATGGGGTTTTTGGTGGCCAGTCTCTTCTATTATACTACTTGCCTATTCTAACACCAATACTACAGCTAACTAATATATTTAACTGATAGAGCATTTATCCCCTTTCTTGATTTTGTGTTCTTGTTTTGTCTTGTTCCTGTTTTATACCCTGGTACCTTCTAAATTGCACTCATCTCCCATCCTAGTAAGGTCATGCTTAAAATCTTGCAAGCTAGGCTTCAGCATTATGTGAACCAAGAGCTTCCAAATGTCCAAGCTAAGTTTAGAAAAGGAAGAGGAACTAGAGATCAAATTGCCAACATTCGCTGGACTATAGACAGAGCAAGGGAATTTCAGAAAAACATCTATCTCTGTTTCATCAACTACACTAAAGCCTTTAACTGTGTGGATCATGGCAAACTGTGGAAAGCTCTTAGAGAGATGGAATACTAAACCATCTTACCTGTTTCCTGAGAAACTTGTATGCAGGTCAAGAAGCAACAGTTAGAACCCTGTATGGAACAACTGATTGGTTCAAGGTCAAGAAAGGAGTAGGACAGGGCTGTCTGCTGCCACGTTGTTTGCTTAACAGGGTGAGCACATCATGAGAAATGCCGGGCTGGACTCAAGATAGGCAGGAATCAAGAAAAGCCGGAATCAAGATAGGCAGGAGAAATATCAACAACCTCAGATATATAAATCATACCACTCTAATGGCAGAAAATGAAGAGAAAATAAAGAGCCTCTTGATAAGGGTGAAGGAGGAGAGTGAAAAAGCTGGCTTAAGACTGAAGACTGAAAAAACTAAGATCATGCCATCTGACCCTATTACTGCAAGGCAAATAGAAGGGGAAAGGTGGAAGTAGTGACAGATTTCCTCTTCTTGGGCTCCAGAATCACTGCAAATGGTGACTGCAGCTATGAAATCAGAAGACAGTTGCTTCTTGGCAGGAAAGAGATGACAAACCTAGACAGTGTATTGAAAAGCAGAGACATTACTCTGCCAACAAAGATCTGTATAGTCAAGTGGTTATGTATGGTTGTGAGAGCTGTACTGTAAAGAAAGCAGAATGCCAAAAACTTGATGCCTTTGAACTGTGTTGCTTGAGAAGACTCCTAAAAGTCCCTTGGACAGCAAGATCAAACCAGTCAATCTTAAGGAAGATCAATCCTGAATATTCACTGGAAGGACTGATACTGAAGCTGAAGCGCCAGTATTTTGGTCATCTGATGTGAACACACGACTCATTGGAAAAGTCCCTGATGCTGGGAAAGATTGAGAGTGGAAGAAGAGGGTGTCAAAGAATGAGATGGCTGGACAGCATCATCAATGCAATGAACATGAACTTGGACAAACTCCGGGAGATGGTAAGGGACAGGGAGGCAAGCTGCAATCCGTGGGGTCACAAAGAGTCAGACAAGACTGGGCAACTGAACAACAACAACTACCTTCTAAATCCTTTCATCTTTGGTTTAATAATTTTCCAGTTTGGGTTCGCTAGGAAAATGATCATGTTGTCTTTACTTTTATTAATCATACCTCATTTGTCTGACTAAATATTCAAGACCAGGCCAATTCCATATAAACACCTAGGAAAGGACACATTTTTATCAACTGCTCCAGGAGGTTTTTTCCTTCTCTACCTATCCCTGTCTCAAATTAATCCTCCATTCGTGCAAGATGAACTGTTCGAGTTTTCTTTCTTTCTTCCTCTTTTTTTTTTTTTTTTGTATAAACAATTCTTTAAGTTTGTTATTCCAACCAAGATGTGAGGCTCGGGTGGTTAGCAAGGTAGAAAAGAGATTCAAAAGTAAAATAGCCCATTATATTAACTTTCTCTGACCTGAAATGGAAGTTTTCTTTCTTCTTCATTTGTTTGAGCATTTGATCACTTTGCCTTATAATTTTTTTAAAGTCTATGTTTTGTCTTCCCGGCATTTTAACTTCTTCAGGTTAGACTATTTCTCCTGCCTCTCGTATACTCACAGTTCCTTTCCTTGCCCTCTGATACCTGTACTGCATGTTCTTTAACTTCGTGTGTGTGTGCTTGGTTGTGTCCAGCTCTTTGCAGCCCCCTGGACTGTGGCCCACCAGGCTTCTCTGTCCATGGGATTTCCCAGGCAAAAGTATAGGAGTGGATTGCCATTTCCTTCTCCAGAGGCTCTTTCTGACCCAGGAATGGAACTCGTGTCTCTTGTGTCTCCTGCACTGGCAGGCAGATTCTTTACTGTGGCACTACCTGGGAAGCTCCTTTAACTTCATATAAACTGTTATTCCAGCTTAGATTCTATGTTCCATATTTTAGTAACACATTTGGCATATCTCAGACTTCATTGCCCCTCTGTCTTTTACTCACCCCTCTTCAAAACCATGGTCCTATTTTATTTTTGTTTGTGGTTTTCTTACATTTTTTTTTAAACTTATTAACTTGAGATTATTTCAAACTTACCAAGAAGCTGCAGTAGGGCAAAGAAATCTATTCGCACAAATTCAGCAATTAACATTTTGCCATATTTACTATATCATTCTCTCTTGCCCCACTGTATGTGAGTGTTTGTGTATGTTTTTTAGAATAGCTTGCTAGTAAATTGCAGAAATCATATAATCTGTTTTTTTTTTCTATGCTTATATACTCAATAAATCAGAGTCTGGTTCCGTCCATACTGCTGTCTTGTCTGATAACTCATGTTCTGGTGAATAAGGTCACATTTTGGATTCTGCCTTAAATTTATGATTGTTGAACTCAAATTGGCTTTCACCGCTACCTATATAAAGGTGACTCTTTTTTAAATTTACGAACACAGGCATGTTTGGGGATATCATATTCTTGTGATGTTCTATGGAAATTTTATCAGATGATACATTGTGTGTGATTTCAGTTGTTTAGAGCCGTTGAGCTTTTTTTATGGCCAGCTATTTTTATTTATTTACCAAATATTTACATAGTGCTTACTATGTGCTGGACACTAAGTACTTTACAAATCCTTACTTATTCAATTTGTTCAGCACTGTGTGGTAGAGCGTATGGGGTTGCACAGAGTCGGACACCACTGAAGCGACTTAGCTGCAGCAGCGTGGTAGGTATTAGTATTACCTTCATTTTGCACTTGAGAAAATTGAAGAACAGACATGTAACTTACCCTAAGTCATACACCAAGTACTGAGCCAAAATTATAATATCAGCAGTCTGGTTACGGAATTGGTGCTCTTAATCATGATTTCTAGGGTTTTCCTTGCAAGATTCTGCTCTTTTCCATCTTATTCAACCTCATTTTTTAAGAGGCTGGTATTAAAAGCTATGCTTTCAACTTAATTTACATGGAAATATTCTTTCTCTTTTTTTATTTATATTTCATTTACTTACAAAACATTTTATTAAATGCCTAAATACCACCAGCAAATGTTACTGACTCAGACAGCTTTGAAAACAACACAACTGATAGTCAACAGCATATGATTCAAGTGATAAGAGCACAAGTAAACATTTGTCTGTTTTCAAATGGAAATGCTGTTTTGATTAATTCAGTGATTTGTTTATGTGGAGGTCAGTTAAGAGACTTTCCTCTGTAGTTGAAATCAGGCTATGTTCTTCAAGTAAATAAAAACAAAATCACTGAAAAGTTATTTTCCATCTGACAGATGTCACTATCAGTGAATTACTACATAGGAATGAAATTGCATTTATAAATTAAGAAACTTGTACACCAGCAAAGCTGATGTTAGAAATGTCATGGATCTCTGATACAAAAACTGTTTTCAGCTTTATGTGCATAGAGATTCATCCAATACTAGGAAGACTGACATGTTTTTTAATTTGTTTATTTTTGGCTGTGCTGGGTCTTTGTTGCTCTGTGCAGCTTTCTCTAGTTGGCTCAGAGTGGGAGCTGCTCTCTAGTTGTGGAGTGCAGGCTCCAGGAAGTGCCAGCATTAATAGTTGCCCCACACAGGCTCAGTAGTTGTGGCACACAGGCTTATTTGCCTCACGGCAGCAGGAATCTTCCCAGACCAAGGATCAAACCAGTGTCCCTGGCATTGCAAGGCAGATTCTTAACCACTGAACCACCAGGGAAGCCCTGACATGTTTTTTAAAGCTGTATTTCTGATACTCCCTAGCACAAGTTCTCCACTTCAATTCAGTCAACTCTGTTCCATGAGTATCTTCTCTTGGTAAACATAGATACATTGAGTTGAAGACATTGAAGTCATCTTTATAGTCTTTCTTGCTTTTCTAGCTTATATAGAAATGACAGCATTAGAAGGATCAGAAGAACATCTAACTCGGAGGAGGTTCTTCAGAGTTTCCCAATGTCAGACACAAATTTAAATTTTAAAATTAAATGAAGTATTTTAACACTGTCATAAAAACAGCATGCCCACTCAGATGTATACCAAATTATAACACATAAACACATCATGAAACAAAAACTGTGCTGCTTGTTTATATTTTATGAACTGCTGACTAAAGCCTTACCTCCAATTTCCATGTAGATATTTAGACTTCTTAAGAGTATTGTTTTTAAGTTTTTAGCTGGCCTTTAAAAAAAATTGAGTCCATTGTTATATGTGTGCTTAGTTGTTCAGTTATGTCCAACTCTTTGCAGCCCCACAGACTGTAGCCTGCCAGGCTGCTCTGTTCATGGAATTCACCAGGCAAGAATACTGGAGTGGGTAACCATTCCCTTCTCCTGGGGATCTTCCAGACCCAGGGATTGAACCTGGGTCTCCTAACTGCAGGCAGATTCTTTATGGTCTGAGCCACCAGGGAAGCCCACCATTGTTATATATCCAAATCAAATTATGCAAGCAAGAGAATAGCTACAGTGTATGTATGCTCCATTAAAAAAATACAAATACAATTTAGAGTCATCTTTCTACCATATATCCTTATCACTCCTTTACAGTTCTGCAGTGGCAAATCAGTGTGACAATATTATACTAAAGTAAGTCCTCTTGCTTAATTTAAGTTTTGGGTGGTTCTTGCCCATATTTTGTATTCATGACCAGAAATGTGAGTAAAGATTAGATAAGTCATTCAGTAGTGGAAACGAGATTTTCTTTACCTCCCTTCAAGCTTCTAGACCATTTTGACTGCAACAATCTTAAATACTGCCAAAGCCAAATTCGCTATTTTTTTAAAGTTGCCGTTTATAATAGCTTTTCTGTGATAATCACAATTGTCTCAATATTATAAAGCTAATAAATAATACTATAATAATAAAGACCATATTATAGTCTTTATTTATATAATGGGGGTTCCATTTAGATTTTTATTAGACAAAAGAGAGCTAAATAATTTGAAAACAACTGATCTAGTTCAGCCCATTAATCTTAACAAATTGAAAAATTAAAGCATATGCAGATGACACCACCCTTATGGCAGAAAGTGAAGAGGAACTCAAAAGCCTCTTGATGAAAGTGAAAGTGCAGAGTGAAAAAGTTGGCTTAAAGCTCAACATTCACAAAACGAAGATCATGGCATCCGGTCCCATCACTTCATGGAAAATAGATGTGGAAACAGTGGCAGAGTTTATTTTTTGGGGCTCCAAAATCACTGCAGATGGTGACTGCAGCGATGAGATTAAAAGATGCTTACTCCTTGGAAGGAAAGTTATGACCAACCTAGATAGCATATTGAAAAGCAGAGACATTACTTCGCCAACAAAGGTCCGTCTAGTCAAGGCTATGGTTTTTCCAGTGGTCATGTATGGATGTGAGAGTTGGACTGTGAAGAAGGCTGAGCACCGAAGAATTGATGCTTTTGAACTGTGGTGTTGGAGAAGACTCTTGAGAGTCCCTTGGACTGCAAGGAGATCCAACCAGTCCATTCTGAAGGAGATCAGCCCTGGGATTTCTTTGGAAGGAATGATGCTAAAGCTGAAACTCCAGTACTTTGGCCACCTCATGTGAAGAGTTGACTCATTGGAAAAGACTCTGATGCTGGGAGGGATTGGGGGCAGGAGGAGAAGGGGATGACAGAGGATGAAATGGCTGGATGGCATCACTGACTCGATGGACGTGAGTCTGAGTGAACTTCAGGAGTTGGTGATGGACAGGGAGGCCTAGCGTGCTGCGATTCATAGGGTCACAAAGAGTCAGGTACGACTGAGCGACTGAACTGAACTGAACTATATGTCTTGCTCAGTTATACAGCTAGAAAATTGTGGATACTAAACTTCCTGTTAGTTCATTGTTCTTTGTAGTATTTCTTATCTCTGAGTTCCTATAGTACATTTAGTTTATACCATGCCATTTAGCATTTATTGCCATGGTTTGTATATAGGCATTCATTTATTTATTCAATAAGTAATAATCTGTTTGCCAGGTTCTTCTAGTCAATGAAGATAGTCCCTGAACCCAGAAGTTGAGCTGAAAATAAGAAAAGTAGATTCTATTCAGCCCTCATTTGATTTTGGTTAAATAACCAGCTTGTGTATCACTGAGTGATATTATCATATCATTGAGAACTTTTCTTTATTTATGGTTATATTGTGGGGGAGTAAAAAAGTTCTCTAGGTGAGAAAAATGAAAAAGTCAACTCAAAGCGTACTATTTTTTATAACAAGTACCTGATAATGTCAGTATGTAAAAGAATATGGGGAGTACTGTTACATAAAAACAGCACTATAGAAAGATAGTAATTCTTAAGCGGGACTGGAAGAGCCGTAATGGAGGAGTTCTATTCTTAAAGAAGTTTGCTTTAAAAAAGTAGGGGGAAATCTTTCTTTGCACAGGGAACAACAGGTTCATAGGCAGAGTTCTGAACAGTTCTGGCATTTCCAAGAAAGATTAATGCAGCAGAATACTAGGAGGTCTTGAGAAGTGTAGTGTATAAGCATTTTTAGGCATCATTTATATGCTTAAACAGCGAAAGTAATGAAATGTGACTTTTTATCCTGTGTCCCAAGTATTCCTCATACTTCTACCTGTTTATATTCCTAAGTTCTTTAAAAACACTGCTTCCCCATCTCATGGTGACAATTGCAGTACCAGAATGACAAGGGCTCTGTATACCCTTACTGATTAATTACACTCATCATTCACTCAATCAATACTTTTTGCTCCAGCATGTATAAGATTTTATACTTTGTGCTAATAAGAAGTAAAAAAAAAAAAAAATAGTGATACAAAACCAGAGTTCAAGGAGCTATTGAACCCAAAGCAAAAATTAGTCTGGGATAAATCATAATGGACAGGAAAAAGTCAGTTTTCATTCCAATCCCAAAGAAAGGCAATGCCAAAGAATGTGTAAACTACCACACAATTGCACTCATCTCACATGCTAGCAGAGTAATGGTCAAAATTCTCCAAGCCAGGCTTCAACAATATGCTAACTGGAAGCTGAATTTAGAAAAAGCAGAGGAACCAGAGATCAAATTGCCAGCATCCACTGGATCTTTGAAAAAGCAAGAGTTTCAGATAAACATCTACTTTTCCTTTATTGACTATGTCAAAGCCTTTGACTGTGTGGATTACGACAAACTCTGGAAAATTCTTAAAGAGTTGGGAATACCAGACCATTTGACCTACCTCCTGAGAAATCTGTATGCAGGTAAAGAAGCAACAGTTAGAACTGGACATGGAACAACAGACTGGTTCCAAATCAGGAAAGGAGTATGTCAAGGCTGTATATTGTCATCCTGCTTATTTAACTTCTATGCAGAGTACATCATGCGAAATGCCAGGCAGGATGAAGCACAAGCTGGAATCAAGATTGCCGGGAGAAATATCAATAACCTCAGATACGCAGATGACACCATCCTTATGGCAGAAAGCGAAGAAGAACTAAAGAGCCTCTTGATGAAAGTGAAAGAGGAGAGTGAAAAAGTTGGCGTAAAACTCAGCATTCAGAAAACTAAGATCATGGCATCTGGTCCCATCACTTCATGGCAAATAGATGGGGAAACAGTGGAAACAGAGACTTTATTTTGGGGGGCTCTAAAATCACTGCAGATGGTGACTGCAGCCATGGAATTAAAAGACGCTTGCTCCTTGGAAGAAAAGCTATGACCAACCTAGACAGCATATTAAAAAGCAGAGATATTACTTTACCAACAAAGGTCCATCTAGTCAAAGCTATGGTTTTTCCAGTAATCACGTATGATTATGAGAGTTAGACTATAAAGAAAGTTGAGTGCCGAAATACTGATGCTTTTGAACTGTGGTGTTGGAGAAGACTCTTGAGAGTCCCTTGGACCACAAGGAGATCCAACCTGTCAATTCTAAAGGAAATCAGTCCTGAATATTCATTGTAAGGACTGATACTGAAGCTGAAACTGCAATACTTTGGCCACCTTATGCAAAGAACCGACTCATTGGAAAAGACCCTGATGCTGGGAAAGATTGAAGGCCGGAGGAGAAGGGGACGATAGAGGATGTGGTTGGATGGCATCACTGGCGCAATGGACATGAGTTTGAGTAGGCTGTGGTAGTTGGTGATGGACCGGGAAGCCTGGCGTGCTGAAGTCTATGGGGTCGCAAAGAGTTGGACACGACCGAGTAACTGAACTGAAACCATAATGGAAAAGAATATTCAGAAAAAGAATGTATATATGTGTAAAACTGAGTCACTTTGCTGTATAGCAGAGATTGGCACAACATGGTAAATCAACTATACTTCAATTTTTCATTTTAATTAGCAAGGGTTTTTGTCTATTATGTGTGCTAAGTCTCTTCAGTCATGTCCGACTTTGTGCAGCCCCATGGAATGCAGTCTTCCAGGCTCATCTGTCTGTGGGATTCTCCAGGCAAGAATAGTGGAGTGGGTTGCCATTTCCTCCTCCAGGGAATCTTCCCAACCCAGGAATCAAACCCATGTCTCCTGTGTCTCTTGCACTGGCAGGTGGGTTCTTTACCGCTAGGGCCACCTAGAAAATCCTTTGCCTGTTTTGGTGACTAATATATCCGTATGTTCACAAAGCTTACTCTCTCATCAGAGGAGACAAATGATAATAGGATAGATTGTAAAATATGTAGCATGTTATTCATAGTGATAAATACTAAGAAGAAAAAATAAAGTTAGGAAAGAGGGGAAATTAATTACTGGAGAGGAAAAGGGAAGATAAAATTATTTAATTTCTCTTGCCTTGATTTTCTCAGCTCTAAAAAAGAAAAAATAGTGGTGGTTACTTATAAGGTTGTGACAAAGATTAAATGAGCTGATATGTGTATTTATAAAGTCCCAGATGATAGAATATCGGCCAATATTATTTATACATTTGTTTAAAACAACTTTAGCACAGTAGTCATCTTATTTTCATTACTTATGGACTTCTTTTATTAAAGGATATAGTTACAGTTTTGAGCTACTTTATCTACAGAATAAGACTCCCTCATCCATATCTTGCTTCTTTTAGCTTCTACTTCCAATACAGTCACAGCTAATCACTTTCTTAGAGGCAAATCATCATTCTTTCATAGTGTTTCTTCTGCAGAACAATATTTGCTTATCTAGATGTCAGGTCAT
Organism: Bos javanicus; assembly: GCF_032452875.1. Taxonomy (NCBI): domain Eukaryota; kingdom Metazoa; phylum Chordata; class Mammalia; order Artiodactyla; family Bovidae; genus Bos; species Bos javanicus. The sequence goes on along the minus strand of NC_083869.1, from coordinate 47,800,094 downwards.
TTTCTATTTAAGTCATCGAGCAGGCATCCAGATGTTCCTGTGGAAAATATTCATTAATGCCTCATCACTTACATCTCAAGGTTAATAGGTCTAAGAAAATGAGACCTTTATGCTTGCTTTCCAACTAAAAGTGAGTAGAATATTGGAATTGTTATTACCAAACAAATATAAAATCTTCAATATTAATCTTTTCACACTAAGATCATTTTCACAGATTAGCTAAAGTTTCAGGTCTCCCAGTAACCTTTCTTTGCCTGCGTAACCTCTGTGCATCCTTAAATGTATCCTGCCTCCTCCTTTCCCTGAAAACTAGACTTGCCCTTTGTGTTCCTTTAGCACTCCATACCTAGCCCTATCACAACCAGTATTACTCAGCACTGAAGTTACCTGTTTACCTAACCTGCCCAATCCCTGTGCCCACCTCTCAGGCAGTAAGCTCCTTAGGCTGGGATGGGTGGTGGACACCGGGGAAACTAGGTTCTCTTTGTGTCTGTGTCCCGAGTATCTATTACAGGGCTTTACATGTAGTTGATTATCGATAAATACTTAAAACACTAAGTGTAATGCCTGGAGTACTTTTAACATATCAAGATTATAGAAACTTAGTTATTTAACCTTGGTCCCACATCCCTTAATTGTTTCTTTATCTCTCTTGGCTGCTTTCTGAGGAATAGCATTGCTCAAGCATGCTGCTACCCCTGTCCTACATTGTCCCCTGTCCTTCTTTGGCCTAAAATTAAAAAGAAAAAGGAGGCCAGATATTTGGAAAGATCCCCAAATTAGAGGAATACCCTGTGGGGTAATTATGGTCCAGGATGTGACCCCTACTCTTCCAATTGAGAAACATTGATTTTGCCATTCCTCTCAAGGTGATGGGCCTCTAGGGTCTGACACAGGCCATCTATATTTCCAAGAACTTAATTTATAAACCAGTTGACTGTTTGTTGATTGGTTTGTTTACACTGATTGAAATACTTGTATCTGATACCTAAGTCATAACTTAATGATATCAAAGCCTCTGTGAAATCCATCAAATAATCAGAAGATTGTTCAGTGACTATAGAAATGGAGCAAAATGACTTAAACTGCACCAAAGATAATTTAACCCAAGCTGAGGAACAGCCTTGCCATTGTTTCCTTGATGGCTAGGAGAAAATAAAGTAAAGGGTGATAAGGTCTCAAGTGTTTTGAAAGTGTTTACAAATTTTTTTTTCTTATTTGCTAAAAGAAAGCACTTTTAAATGTTAGGGGGACAATGTCATTTTGTAACTCAGTATTGATAATGTACAGTTTGGTTCCATAATTCTTTGATCCCAACATTAAATTCCTGAAATAGTGGTATTGCTGACAATGGTACTACGACAGAAAGAAAGAAAAAGGATTAAAGTTGGATGAGCATTCTCTGTACCCTCTGCCTCTAACTTAACAATTGTCTGGGGGTCAAATCCACTTCATTGAGAAAGTTGACTGTGCTTGTGTTTCTAGCTGGCTTACTGGCTGGCATTCCTTCATAAACTAATAATGCATATCCACTGAGAGTTCATCCTCTAACCTTGTGAAGAAGCTGTGAAGTATAGGTTAAGTGGTCATTAAGAAAAGTAAGCTGTACCTCTTGTCAAGGGCTAGAGTCTGTCCTTCAGGCCTTACCTCAAGGTCCTTTCTATTCCAGAGTTTGGAAACCCAAGTGCCTACAGAGGCCAGGCTGGTGGGAATGAAGCAGGAAGCCACTGCAGTGAACTGGAGAGCCGAGTCCTGTCTGAAGGAGCAGCCACTGATCTGTTCCAGATAATTGTTGCAAGGCAGGAATGCTGACCTAGTGTTACCACATTGTCCAGTTTCCCAGGTAAAGCAAGAAATGCAAATTTTCATATGCCTTCTGATTTAAATATTGTCAATTAATTCACTTGTATTATTATTTTCAAACTGAGCGTGCATCAAATACTACCACTGGTGAGATTTGGCCTAGAGCCCTCCTGATTGTAACTTGGTTTTATATTTTGCTCTCCAGTTCCTGTTTGTTGAATTGGAGACTTTATTTTCTACATGTTTTGCTTTTCTTCAGCATGTTAGGTAAAATATTTTACGCCCGGTTTTATGCTATTGAAACTACCTGCCTCTCTAAATTGAATGTTTTGTGTGTAAGTTTTCTTTGGCTGCTACATTTTCTCTGCCACCTTCAGAATTCCAGTGAGCAGTCACATGCTAAATGGAGCCTCCTTGAGACACTTTTCATATGACACCACTAACCATCTACAGGTATTACTACTTACTCATTTCATTCCTGATGTGTAAGCTAAATAAACACAGTAAAATATAATTTATTTCATGGAACTTAAAGATTGTGTGCTTTGGGCTCCCCCTTCTAGAATTACAGAGACCATCTTCCTCCTCTTGCATCTTGAGAGAACTTTTCAGATAATTAATTAGACTATGGTTATCTTTAACATTTAATTATATTTGCTAGAGATGTTGATTAGACTTGAGTGTTCCTAAATATTTATACATATTTAGAGACAATGTATTTGTTTCTCCAGTGGCTGAGGAGTCTTCCTGTTTTCTCTTTGAGTAATCCCATTGCCAGGTGAATTGAAGAATGCTAAACATTTTTTTAAGTAAAAGAGTACATAAACATTAGCTGTTTCAATATGTTGTGCAACCCCAAAATGGACCAAAGTCATGTTTGTTTCATTCTTAATACAGTTTTAATTTTTAAAAAGCTGATATACATTATTTTTAACAATGATTCAACCTATGGAGCTACACCTTGAGTAACCAGAATACCAATCATGCACAGATAAAATGTGAAAATCACCCCTTCAACTTGCTTACTGCACTCTTAAAAAGATTATGTTAATGAAGGCAAGTATTGTTTTTATAAATAATCCTTATGAGAGACTTTACTATACTATAAAACAGCAAAAATAGCCAAGTATGTTGATGCTTAATATATAGAAGTAAATCATAAGTAAATTTTCCCTCAGAGATTATGTCCTAGATGTTCTGGTGTGACCTACTATACTTTCAGACAGTTCTCTGAATTTTTTTAAAATAAAATATATTTGGAATCCATGATTATTTTCTTTTCGACTTTTAAGAAAGTAAAATGCATAGTAAGCATTTTCTTCATGTACATACAAACCCTCACTTTCCTTCTATATTTTCAAAAGCACAAAGGGAAGCCTTGCCTTAAAGTTGGTTGTCTCAATTGTGTTTTCTTTGTAGTCATGTAGAATGGCAAGGGCAAAGAAAGAGCTCAGTGGTGTGTAGTAATACATGTGAATTCCTGAATATTATCAGGGAGAGTTATAAGGAGAATTCAGTTTAGACTTGGAAAGCCAAATAATGACTGGAGAAACCAGGAAGGCTTCTCTGAGGAAGTGACGTTTAAACTGAGATAAACAGAAGTTGGTTTAACGAAAAACATGAGTGTGGTGGTGAGAGATGTCATTCCAAGCAGAAAAGTAAGGGTGATAGGCTGAGGCATTTTTAGAACCGGCCAAAGGGATAGCCTTAGTTTTTGTTTCTACTATGTAGGTCATTCTGGTTAATGTGTCCTTTCTGACTCTCCTTTTTGTCCACATAGAGAAATAACAGCATAATACTAGTGGGCTTCCCTGGTGGCTCAGATAGTAGACAATCTGCCTTCAATGCGGGAGACCTGAATTCGATCTCTGGGTTGGGAAGATCCCCTGGAGAAGGAAATGGCAACCCACTCCAGTATTCTTGCCTGGAAAATTCCATGGACAGAGGAGCCTGGTGGGCTACAGTCCATGGGGTCACAAAGACTCGGACATGACTGAAGCAACTTAGCATGCATGCACATAAATAATAATGTAGATATTTATTATGTGCTAGGTACTGGTTTAAGACTTTTAGTTTATTGTATCCCCAAAGCAGAACAGTTCTATAAAATCTCCATTTTATAAGGAAAGAAAATTTTTAAAACCTACCCAAGGTCACAAGGATGGAGCTACAGGACTTCCCTGCAGTCCAGAGGTTAAGACTACAAGCTCCCAAGGCAGGGGGCACAGGTTCAATCCCTGGTCAGAGAACTAATATTCCACATGATGCACAGCATGGAAAAAAAAATTTTTTTAATAAAAACAAAATAAACAGAAATGACTATCCTCAACAAAACTTAAAAAAAGAAAAGATAGAGCTACATAGCATCTCAATACTGTAGTTAATTTAAATAAAACCCTATTTTAGACTTTCAGATCACTTCCAGTGTAGTATTTGGCTGTTTGAAATAATACTGCTGATTCAGTGTGTTGGAAGACTAGGCTACGCTCCATGAAACAGCTCATCTCTGTTCCACATGGTGCTGGCTGGACTCATGTATGTGTCTGGGGCTTCAGACGGACCAGCTGGACTTCTCTCTCTCTCCATCCTCAAAGGGCCAGTTCCAGTTCTTTGTGTGACAGTGGCATTCCAAGAAGCAAGAGTGGAAGATACAAGGCCTCTTGAGGCTTAGGCCCATCCCTTAAGCTATATCACATTCTACTGATCAAAGCAAGTCACAAGGTCAGCCCGGATCCAAAGGGCAGAGTAGTAAATCTCATTTCCTAATGGAAGGAACTACAAGATATCTGTGGCCAATTGCAGCCTGCTACATTTAGCATTTAGTCTTCTAAAGGCTTCTGTGTGCCTAGAATGTGTAAGTTCTAGGTAAATTATCCTCCTGACCATTGATGGGCAGAGTTCAGTTTGTGTGTTACCTTGCCTCTGAGGACTGATGTCATCCTCATACACAGTTTTTGAACATTAACACTCTTTTACACTGAAAGGGCAAGGATGTTTGAAACCAGAGAGTTTTAACGATCAGGGCAGGAAAGATGTGCTTATATCCTGATAAATCTGTAAAACAAATGTAAATTGCACTGGGGTAGTTTGGGGTGAGTAAGTGGAGCCTGGCAGAGGCATTAGGTCTCTTACAAAAGATATATCTGAGAGGTCTGTTTTGGAAAAGGTGGCTGCACAGTGAAGATAAGAACCAAATGAAAATAACAACCAGAGTTAAAATGAAGCTAATTTATTGGAAGATTTTTTAAAAATGAAAGAAGATATAACTGTAAGATAAGGGTGCTCATAAATAAAAATGCATAGCTTAAACAAATAGGCGAAAGGTGAAACAGATGGCAAGGTTGGATGGGAGGGCTGGCTAAGTGCTATAAAGGAACTGTGTAAATTGGTATGAGGGTGAAAGATAACTGAAAGAGGCAAATATCATTTAGGGTTACCCTAACAAGCATAATTTAACTAATGGAAAGAGGATGAGTATATCCATTTATTACCCAATCAAATAATAATAATGTTGTAGCTACTCAGACATTATGCTTCAAAATGCTAATGCTCATGTTATTTCTTAATCCAATCATATCTGTTGTTGCATGTACATATTGTTTCAGAATTTAGATAGAGAGTTAGGTTTCATGTGAGCCTTTTTTCTCAAGTGTTGAACATGAGGCGTTAATCCTTGCAAATGTCAGAATGGAAGAGACTTCCTTTTTTTGTTATTGAAGTATAGTTGACTTATTGGAGGAGACTTCTAAACTTTGAATATTTCATGAGTTAACTTTATAATCATTGTGTATAAAATATATGTGATAATTTACATTTATGTTAAATATTGGTATTTTATCTAATTTACATGGTCTCATTTTGATAAATCAGTAGTTCATTCAGTATTCATTCTGTCCTACTGTGTATCCAAGTAATGCCACTGAGTACAAGATTAATGTGTGATTAATGTGATAAACATTTTAATAGAATTTACTCACAGTATCACATGACTTAAAAATCAATTCATTGTTTTCACCATTAATCAAGTTTGTGACATTATTCAGAAAAATATATGATGTTTGTTGTTATTCAGAGAAATTTATGAAAAGTAGCTACTTATTTTCATGATGTCATATTCTCTGATATCTAGTCTTCTTGGTATTTTGGGTATAACTTCTAAAATATATACTTAACACTGCATAACACAGTGAGTTTATCCTTAGGTTGACAAGAATGTCGGTAAAGCAGAGAGAGAAAAAGCCATCTATTGCCTTAGCTACATCATGTTGAAATACAGGTTTCATTTTTATATGGTTGCATTCATTTTAGTGGTTCCTTTATTAATCCAATTAAAGTGTGTATATAAGCTATTTAAATAAAACTCTGATGTACTTTACAAATAAAATAAAAAGTTATATTATTTTTCTTAGAAGCCCTATCATGCTTTTTCTACACAAAAATTATTACTCAGAGATTGTGAGATCGTTAGGGACAAAGCTAGAGCAAAAAAAAAAAAAAATCCTTTGTGTTTTTTGTCAACATGCATAGTCCCTAGCTTCTACTGACTTCTTTTTAAACCTTCTCTTTCATTTTAGATGTCTGTGTTGCTAAAAACCTTACAGGTCTACATGGTAAAAATCAGAATATAAAACTATGTTGGCTAATTGGAATGTACGTGGTCTTCATCAAGTATTTAAGCACCCAGTAGGTGAGGCAGTAAACCTGCTTTAATCAGGAAATGGAACTATTGAAAGAACCTAGAGAAACAAGGTCCCTGATGTAAGGAGTTAGTTTACATTCCTGTGGGGAAAGATTAACAAACAAATAAATGATTTAAAAAAAATCAGTTAATAAGAGGTATCAGTGAATTAACAATGTGTGGGAGAATACTTAGGATTTACAGTGTCTCTTTGAGGAGGTGACATCTAATTTGAATTCTGTATGAAGCCAATGCAAAGAATTAAATCAGGTCACTAAAATTCAGTTCAACAAAAGCCAACTGTCATAGACTTATTTGCATATTGAAAGGGGGATGGAAAATGAAAATGTTGAAAGAATGGTGGCAGATATTCTCCTCAGAACACATACACACACACACCCTACTTTTTTTATTTTTACTTCTGCCAGAAATGTTTGTAATCAATTTAAATAATGTCCTGTGTGTAAGATCTATCCCTGATCCTCAGTGTTAGTGAGACAAAAGTGCCTTTCATGTTTCCGGACATTTTTGTTTTAATCTCTGTCTTTTGGGGTTAAACCAAGCCATGTAAACAGGATAGATCATAATGAAATCTTCAGGCAAGGTGAAGGGAAAATGTTGTGGGTATGTAGTTTTTATGTTAAATTTGAAAAAAAGGATAAACTTTTGTTTTTAATGATAAAACTATAAAAACTTGAATGAGTTTTGAATAATTGGTCTATATAGAAGATAAAGTTATCAGAATCTCAGAGGCAAATAGAATAGACTATAATATTTAGCAAAAGAGGGCATGTATCGGTTTTCAGAAGTTTGAGATGCATGGCCTTCTCAGTGAACTATCAAAATGGCAATAGATTTATGTAGAGAGATATTTATCTCAGATTTATTTGTAACTGTGAAAATTTAGGAGAAAAATCTATTTCCACAAAAGGGAAGTAAATATTGAATGCCATAGTAAAATGCTTAAGTTGAAAATAAAGTGCAAAGTGGTAATAATTCAATATTTAAAGAAGGCACTATTATACATAGAAAAAATTGGAATTAGCTTAGCTTTTTTCAATAGCAATTTGGCAGTGCCTCCAAAGTTTAAATGTGCAGACCCAACATTAATATGATTGATATTCCAATAGATGAATATTTGTAAATTTATATGATAGAATACTATTCAGATGTTTAAAATGAACAAATTGGATCTATATTTCTGCAGAAGAGATAGATCTGTATATGTCAACAGAGATAGCACTCAAAACAATGTTGAATTTTAAAAAGCAAGTTGAAGAATATGTATGTATAATAGTATTTATGTAAAATAAAAACTTTTAAATACTTATAACAAAGCCAAATATTGTTTACCTGTAAAAACATAGCCTGGAAGGATTGATTGTTGCTGTTCATTCACTGAGTCATGTCTGACTCTTTGAGACCCCATGGACTGCAGCACACCAGGCTTCCCTGTCCATCTGTGGGCTTCCCTAGTGGCTCCCAGAGCTTACTCAAACTTATATCCATTGAGTCAGTGATGCCATCCAACCATCTCCTCCTCTGTCGTCCCCTTCTTCTGTCCTCAGTCTTTACCAGCATCAGGGTCTTTTCCAATAAGTCAGCTCTTCGCATCAGGTGGCCAAAGTATTGGAGCTTCAGCTTCAACATCAGTCCTTCCAATGAATATTCAGGATTGATTTCCTTTAGGATTGACTGGTTTGATCTCCTTGCAGTCCAAGGGACTCTCTACAGACCAGAATAGGAGTGTTAGTTTTCTTTAGGCCAGAGGGGAGGGGAACAGGACTAAAAAGAGAAACTGGATGGGAGTGAGGGATAGTATTGAACTTCATCTGTAATATTTTCTAAGTGTTTTTGTTTTTTTTTTAAATAAGCAAAGTGACAAATGCATTGTAAATTTGGAGCGGTAGCTCATTGTTTATTAGACTCTTTTTAATGTGTGCTTTTAAAACTTTTTAAAACAATGATTGAAAGTCATCCACGTTTGCAGTGGTTATTATTCAACGGTGAGATTAGAGTTCAATTTTAATTTTCATCACAAACATCTCTGAATTTTCCAAATTTATAAAATAAATGTTGAGGAAATCAGTCCCACTTAGAGATAAACAAATGATAATAGTCGCTGGACTTCAGCTCTCTGAGGAGTTCCTAAGGCCCTTAACAATTATGCTATGATATGCTAAGTCACTTCAGTCGTGTCCAACTCGGTGTGACCCCATAGAAGGTAGCCTACCAGGCTCCCCCGTCCCTGGGATTCTCCAGGCAAGAACACTGGAGCGGGTTGCCATTTCCTTAAGCTGCCTCTAAAATGCCAAAGTATCAGCCAAAAAAAAAAGGATGACCCTCCCAGGAACAAAAGGAAGAAGTGGGCCAGCCGTGGAAATGTAAAACCAGGTCCTATCCTGGGAAGGGAAGCTGGTACAGAAGTCTGAGTCAGTGGGTCTCAAACTTGAGCATGCCATTGAATCACCTAGAGGGTTTGTTTGTTTGTTTGTTTTAAAAGATTGCCCTCCAGGGTTTCTGATTAAGAAAGTATGGGGTCAGTTCTGTGATTCTGCATTTGTAACAGGATCCCAGCTGTTAACAGTAATGATGGTGGTCCCAGGACCATGCTTTCAAAACTGCAGGTCTAAAACCCAGCCGTCAGATCTTTGTAGTTTTGATTACTGAAATATGAGGAAGATATTTGGCAGAAATCAGTCTGATGTCATTATCTGGCAGATCCACAAATTACTTAAGGGCATGAGCCAGTCCATCTCAGGAAAGTTGGAGTCACACGCAAGAGCAGGCAAATCAAAAAGAAAGAGAAATTGGCATCAAATGATCAGAAAGCTTGAAAGTAAGGAAAATGAGAGCTAGTCCAATCTAAAGACCACAGGCCATGGAAGACTTCGCTTTAGGGAAAAGTAAGGTAATAAAATGAGTGTGAAAAAAAGACTGTAAAAATCATGTTTACTCATCAGTGTCTGTTGCTGTTTGATCAGACTGGGAGTCCAGAATGACACAGAATTCTTTCTCATCTTACACTAGCACCAGGAGCTCTACTAGGCAGGAAACTCCCTGAGAACAGGGACTGTTCTTCCCTTCCTTGCTTTCTCCATCCTTTCCTGACCCCCTCCCTCCCTCTTTCTTTTCTATTCTTCCCCACTCAGCAGCTTTTTGTTTTCCCCTCAGCAGCTCTTTAGTGCCAGACATTGCCCTGGGCTTTGGATAAAGTGGTGTCTTACCACCTTTGTGGAACTTCCCAGGTGGCTCAGTAGTGAAGAATCAGGAGCCTCAGGAGATGAGGGTTCAATCCCTGGGTTGGGAAGATCCCCTGAAAGAGGAAACGGCAGCCCACTCTAGTATTCTTGCCTGGAGAATCCCATGGATAGAGGAGCTGGAGGTTGCAAAGAGTCAGACACGACTAAGTGGCTGAGCACAAACACCACCTTTGTACTCCAGCACATAGCATAGGCCTCATACGTAATAGCTGCTCACTAACTGTAGAATGAAATATGAATAAACACATACATGATCAACAGGGATCATGGTTAAAGGAGCAATGAATGAGAGACAGAAATAAGGTGCTATGCATGCAAGCAGGTCATTTCTATAAGAGGCATAGACCCAGTGGAGTGGACCTAGCAATGTAATTAGCACCTTGAGTCACCACTGAAAATGCACTACTTGGCACTTTCCTTTATACTCCACATTTTTCCCAATAAAGTTTTGCTACTTTTCCCACTGCTTGCCAGTGTTTCCCACTCCCATCCCTATGGTTCCTGACTTTCAGCTAAATTAGTACATGCTTCATTCAGTTCAATTCAGTTCAGTCGCTTAGTCGTGTCCGATTATTTGGGACCACATGAATCGCAGCACACCAGGCCTCCCTGTCCATCACCAACTCCTGGAGTTCACTCAGACTCAACGTCCATCGAGTCAGTGATGCCATCCAGCCATCTCATCCTCTGTCATCCCCTTCCCCTCCTGCCCCCAATCCCTCCCAGCATCAGAGTCTTTTCCAATGAGTCAACTCTTCACATGAGGTGGCCAAAGTACTGGAGTTTCAGCTTTAGCATCATTCCCTCCAAAGAAATCCCAGGGCTGATCTCCTTCAGAATGGACTGGTTGGATCTCCTTGCAGTCCAAGGGACTCTCAAGAGTCTTCTCCAACACCACAGTTCAAAAGCATCAATTCTTCGGTGCTCAGCCTTCTTCACAGTCCAACTCTCACATCCATACATGACCACTGCAAAAACCATAGCCTTAACTAGACGGACCTTTGTTGGCAAAGTCATGTCTCTGCTTTTGAATATGCTGTCTAGGTTGGTCATTACTTTCCTTCCAAGGAGTAAGCGTCTTTTAATTTCATGGCTGCAATCACCATCTGCAGTGATTTTGAACCCAAAAAATAAAGTCTGCCACTGTTTCCACTGTTTCCCCATCTATTTCCCATGAAGTGATGGGACCGGATGCCATGATCTTAGTTTTCTGAATGTTGAGCTTTAAGCCAACTTTTTCACTCTGCTCTTTCACTTTCATCAAGAGGCGTTTTAGTTCCTCTTCACTTTCTGCCATAAGGGTGGTGTCATCTGCATATCTGAGGTTATTGATATTTCTCTTGGCAATCTTGATTCCAGCTTGTGCTTCTTCTAGTCCAGCGTTTGTCATGATGTACTCTGCATATAAGTTAAATAAGCAGTGTAACAATATACAGCCTTGACGTACTCCTTTTCCTATTTGGAACCAGTCTGTTGTTCCATGTCCAGTTCTAACTGTTGCTTCCTGACCTGCATACAGGTTTCTCAAGAGGCAGGTCAGGTGGTCTGGTATTCCCATCTCTTGGACAATTTTCCACAGTTTATTGTGATCCACACAGTCAAAGGCTTTGGCATAGTCAATAAAGCAGAAATAGATGTTTTTCTGGAACTCTCTTGCTTTTTCAATGGTCCAGCAGATGTTGGCAATTTGATCTCTGGTTCCTCTGCCTTTTATAAAATCAGCTTGAACATCAGGAAGTTCACGGTTCACGTATTGCCCAAGCCTGGCTTGGAGAATTTTGAGCATTACTTTACTAGTGTGTGAGATGAGTGCAATTGTGCAGTAGTTTGAGCATTCTTTGGCATTGCCTTTCTTTGGGATTGGAATGAAAACTAACCTTTTCCAGTCCTGTGGCCACTGCTGAGTTTTCCAAATTTGCTGGCATATTGAGTGCAGCACTTTCACAGCATCATCTTCCAGGATTTGGAATAGCTCCACTGGAATTCCATCACCTCCACTAGCTTTGTTCATAGTGATGCTTTCTAAGGCCCACTTGACTTCACATTCCAGGATGTCTGGCTCTAGGTCAGTGACCACACCATCGTGATTATCTGGGTCATGAAGATCTTTTTTGTACAGTTCTTCTGTGTATTCTTGCCACCTCTTAATGTCTTCTGCTTCTGTTAGGTCCATACTATTTCTGTCCTTTATCAGAGCCCATCTTTGCATGAAATGCTCCCTTGGTATCTCTAATTTTCTTGAAGAGATCTGTAGTCTTTCCCATTCTGTTGTTTTCCTCTATTTCTTTGCATTGATCGCTGAGGAAGGCTTTCTTATCTCTTCTTGTTATTCTTTGGAACTCTGCATTCAGATGCTTATATCTTTCCTTTTCTCCTTTGCTTTTCACTTCTCTTCTTTTCACAGCTATTTGTAAGGCCTCCCCATACAGCCATTTTGCTTTTTTGCATTTCTTTTCCATGGGGATGGTCTTGATCCCTGTCTCCTGTACAATGTCACGAACCTCCGTCCATAGTTCCTCAAGCATTCTATCAGATCTAGGCCCTTAAATCTATTTCTCACTTCCACTGTATAATCATAAGGGATTTGATTTAGGTCATACCTGAATGGTCTAGTGGTTTTCCCTACTTTCTTCAATTTAAGTCTGAATTTGGCAATAAGGAATTCATGATCTGAGCCACAGTCAGCTCCTGGTCTTGTTTTTGTTGACTGTATAGAGCTTCTCTATCTTTGGCTGCAAAGAATATAATCAATCTGATTTTGGTGTTGACCATCTGGTGATGTCCATGTGTAGAGTCTTCTCTTGTGTTGTTGGAAGAGGGTGTTTGCTATGACCAGTGCATTTTCTTGGCAAAACTCTATTAGTCTTTTCCCTGCTTCATTCCGTATTCCAAGGCCAAATTTGCCTGTTACTCCAGGTGTTTCTTGACTTCCTACTTTTGCATTCCAGTCCCCTATAATGAAAAGGACATCTTTTTTGGGTGTTAGTTCTAAAAGGTCTTGTAGGTCTTAACCGTTTAACTTCAGCTTTTTCAGCATTAATGGTTGGGGCATAGACTTGGATTACTGTGATATTGAATGCTTTGCCTTGGAAATGAACAGAGATCATTCTATCGTTTTTGAGACTGCATCCAAGTACTGCATTTTGGACTCTTTTGTTGACCATGATGGCTACTCCATTTCTTCTGAGGGATTCGTGCCCACAGTAGTAGATATAATGGTCATCTGAGTTAAATTCACCCATTCCAGTCCATTTCAGTTCGCTGATTCCTAGAATGTCGACATTCACTCTTGCCATCTCTTGTTTGACTACTTCCAATTTGCCTTGATTCATGGACCTGACATTCCAGGTTCCTATGCAATACTGCTCTTTACAGCATCGGACATTGCTTCTATCACCAGTCACATCCACAACTGGGTATTGTTTTTGCTTTGGCTCCATTCCTTCATTCTTTCTGGAGTTATTTCTCCACTGATCTCCAGTAGCATATTGGGCACCTACTGACCTGGGGAGTTTCTCTTTCAGTATCCTATCATTTTGCCTTTTCATACTGTTCATGGGGTTCTCAAGGCAAGAATACTGAAGTGGTTTGCCATTCCCTTCTCCAGTGGACCACATTCTTTCAGACCTCTCCACCATGACCTGCCCGACTTGGGTTGCCCCACGGGCATGGCTTAGTTTCATTGAGTTAGACAAGGCTGTGGTCCTAGTGTGAGTAGATTGACTAGTTTTCTGTGAATATGGTTTCAGTGTGACTGCCCTCTGATGCCTGTTGCAACACCTACCGTCTTACTTGGGTTTCTCTTACCTTGGGCGTGGGGTATCTCTTCACGGCTGCTCCAGCAAAGCACAGCTGTTGCTTCTTACCTTGGATGAGGGGTATCTCCTCACCGCTGCCCTTCCTGACCTTCAACGTGGGATAGCTCCTCTAGGCCCTCCTGTGCCCGCGCAGCCACTGCTGCTTGGATGTGGGGTTGGTCCTCCTGGCCGCCGCCCCTGGCCTCGGGTGTGGGGGCGTGGGGTAGCTCCTCCCGGCCGCCGCCCCTGACCTCAGACTCAGGTAGCTCTTCTCGGCCGTTCCTGCGCCATCGCAGCCTGGCACTCTCGGCCGCTGCCCCTGACCTCGGACGTGGGGTAACTCCTCTTGGCCGCCGCCCTTCAGTCATGGGGTCCTCCCGGCTTCTGCCCCTGACCTCGGACGTGGGGTAGCTCCTCTTTAATCTGCCTCACAGGCAAGGCAGCAAATAAGGCATATGCCTGAATACATAATGCTTTTAACTATAAAGTATTCTCCTACTTTCCCAATGAAAAAATCTGAAGAAAGGTTTGGAACTTGAGTAGTTTTATGTCTGTTAACACTGTTTAATTTATTTAATTTGTTGACTGAGTCATACATGAATATATAAAACTATCTAAAATATTATTTTTTATTAAAAATTTAAACAGTCTTAATACTGTGATATGAATCTTAAGTCATTTAACAGAGTTTTTGAGAGCATATTACCTTTACTTTCAGTTAAGTTGTTTAAGATTCAGCATTTTTAATCATGGATGATGCTGTCACCAGAAATTTTTATCAACAAACTACAAGCCCCACTCATGTAACACTAGAATAGTTTTTTTCATTCATCCTTTAGTGTACTTTCATGAGTTCCACAAGGTAATCACACACTGTGTATTAAATTGATTATAAAAAGTCTTGTTTGCCACAACAATGCTAGCAGTTGTGGTATCACATTTTTCACCAGAATTAAGTACTAAATCTTTTTAAAAATTTATTTGCCATATTTGTTTATTCACCAGTTCCATTAAGATGACCTCTTGTAGCATTCCACCTTAGCACTGACTGCTGCTGTTTGAGGCCAATGTGTCTTCTCCCCAAACAGTACCTTGTGACACAAAAAAAGGAATTAAGAGAATACTCCATAATAGAAGGGAATTTGTAAATCTTAAGTAAAGCAATTCCCACTCTTATAGCCCAGAACAGTGGGGGAAAGTCTTCTCATACTTGGGAATGCACGTGTGTGTTTATTTCCTTTTAATTTTCTCTTCAAAAAAAAAAAAAAAACCCTCTTGTTTAGGTGAATATAATGATTAGAAAAGTTAATTATAGGGGTTTGTAGAATTAAAGAGTAATTAAAAGTGATTGTATTAACACACAGCTTTCTAGTTGTTAGGTCACAAGAGGTGATAGATATGTTTTTATTGCCAGAAGGAGGTTGTATATATATGTAATGCCATGGTTATGAGTCTGTCTCTAGTAATTAGAAAGCTACATGTGTTGAAGAGCCAGCAGACTGGTTGATCTGGAGTAAGTAGATCAAGCTGGAAGAAGAAAAGTTGACTTTGACATGTGATTTGACAGCAAAGGACATCAAAATGGCTTGCTACACTTACCAATTTATTCCATTTTTAAAAGTGTGCAGCTTCTCAGTTTTTCATTATTAAATATAGTGTTTACGTATTTATATGTGTTTCAGGCTACCTTATTGGAATTTTGAAGACATGAAAACATCAGATGAACCAACTTGCAACATCTTGGATTCAGATTGGAAGATGAAGAGAAACTTTAAAGAATGTGGCCTATAAAGGCGGGTAGTACCTGAAAATATTAACTGACTCACACTATAAAAATGAGACCAGTTTCTAAACAATAGAGGTTGTTTTAGTCCAACATGAAGGTTCAAGACAAAATGTTGAACTAAAAACTTACACTCCTCCCCTCTCCCACTTCAGACAGGTACCAGCATTGCTGAATATGATTTTCGTTAGTCAGAAGCACTTGTTTTTACCCATGTAGACCATCCTTAGGAATTAAATATTGGTTATTTAATGTAGATTATAATGGGAAACTGATTTTTTCTACAATGGCAGATTTCAAGGACTTGGTTCCAAACTGAGCCGAAGCTTCCCAATGCATTTTGTACAGTCTGGGGAAAACTGTGCTGCATTGGCCATTTTTGAAGGCCACGATGCCCTGTAATACAAGGACATCATCTTATTGCTGATATCTTTGGGGAGTCCTAAGCAGACACAGAAAATGAATGGAGGCAAGGAGTGTGACGGAGGGGACAAGGATGGAGGTCTTCCAGCTATACAAGTTCCTGTGGGTTGGCAGCGTCGTGTGGATCAAAATGGAGTGCTTTACATCAGGTGAGCCCTTCCTATTCCCTGCATTATCTCCAAGTTTGTAGCCACCAAATAAAGAAGGTACAGCCTGTTCCTCTGAGAACGTAAAATATTGTGACTGGTAGCACCTCAAGTCAATTTGAATAAATGATCTTTGTGCTGGAAATATTGTGTTTTTATTTATATTATTTTGCAATATAAAACCTGCCTTAGGTTACAAGAGAGGATTTTTATGCATTATTTGTGTTTATATAAAGTGTCGCCCTGCTTATCTCTCTAACAAGGATAAAGAAAAAGATGAAGATTTCTAAAAGAAACCCATGAGCGTCATTACCACATTCGCAGGAGAATGTAAAATACTGAAAATAGACCCGATGTCTCCTGACAATATTATTGTCCTTCATAGTGCTTCCGCTGGCTACTCTGATGTAAGGTTGTGTTTTTCTCTATAGGCAGTTTCAATTACCAGTTTCTTAATGCCTGATATTAACTAAAAATAATTTACCTGTTTTTTCTGTGCAGTTTTTAATCTATTCCCTGCATATAATAATAAAAAAGAAAAAGTCATGATGGAGTCATCTCACAAGTAAAAATCATACAGATTACATGTAAATACCTGTTATTTTAAATTTTGATGGTCTTTGTTATGTTGAGCAAGTTGAATGAAATAACTGTTCGCAAGAACTTTTAGTCTTACTATTAAATAATTGGCACCTAAGTTCCTTACTTTGTAGTTTATTGGTAAATATGTGAGTAGGATACCATAAATCTTTCTCTGTGATGTAATTTTTTAAAAAGCTATGATGAAGAGAACTTTTTAAAAGATATCACATTGCATCATTAGATTAATTATGTTGCTTTCAGTTCATCATTATTACTTTTATTTGTATCTCAGCTTCAGTGAAATTCTTGTTTGTGCAAAGCTGTATTTATATAAATGAGGAATTTCACATGATACATACTCAGACAATTTTGTACTATAACATCTCAGAAGTCAGTTCAGATCCTGTCCTGGATTTGTTTGTTTGGTAGAAGTTATTTCTTGAGGTAAACTTAATGACCAACTGAAATTCTTTTGAACATCTTTTTTAATTTCTGTAATATTTAGGAGGTGCTCTGTATTAATTGAAGTGAAGGGATAAGAAAGCAGGGAACGTGGAGCTCACCCCATTAAAGATTAGATGGATGAGGACACGAGGGATAACTTTCCCAAAGTGTTTCTATTGCCAATCCTGTTACCAAACTTCCAGGAATACTTTATCAGTGTAATGTAGCAAGACACCGGTGTTGTGTTCCTGTTTACAGTTGTTCTAGTCTGTAAGGAGCAAGTGTTATATATTTACAACTAAGAGCAGTTAACTCCAAAAATCTTGATAATTTCAGTTTATTTGTTTTGTTTTGTTTTGTTTCTTCTTTCTCCGTGTGAAAGATAAATCAGCTTTTTAGGTTGCTGAGAGTTAAGGCAAATTCAGTCTGGAAGTCTGTCAGTTGTCTTGCTCATGACATCCCAAGTCTGAGTAGACTTTACTGTTAGTATGAGTTCGTTTTAATTCTCCCAACCCAAATCTGCACACTAGGGATTATTTTGGAAACTAACTTTGCCAGATAAGCTAAAACACCTTCAGATAAATTAAACCCAGCATAGGTTTGCTTCATGTGTATGTGTAACTGGTTAACTTACCACTTGAACGTATATAAGAGGCTAGCCCTCCTTCTATAGCTTCCTTTGCAATGTGTAGTTTGCTTATAATTTTTAGTTTAGTTTCCAGCTGTTCCTGCCTCAGGGTGGCATTGAGGCTGCACATTAAATTTCCCACCTGCTTCCAATCTTCTAAGCTTTATCTATGCCGTAAGACTTCTAACTATTTTTATGTTAATTATTACTCCCAGAAGTTAATTAAAGAGCTGCAACTGAAGGAAAGAGCCCAACTGACTGATTGAGAGGAAGTGTTTCTAAAGTGTCTGGAGTACTCTAATATTATAGAATTCAGGAATTCTTGTATTCAAGTTTAATTTACAATCAAATCCTTTAGGATTCATTCATAGACTTTCTTTAACCGTAACACATGAGACAGTTTCTTTTCACAATATTCTGGAATTCTTCACATAATAACTAGTGATTTTGTTTTATCAAAGCTACCAGACCTCCAAAACACCTTGCTGGCCCTCCCATTGGGTAGAACTCCAATCTGTAATATGGGAATTCTTATTCTTTGCATATCATCTGGAAAAAAGTGTTAGCCCAAATAAATGAATGAGTTAACAAAGTTGAGGATTTTAATTGTGATTTTTCTACATGCCTAAGGCAACCCAGTCCAGTGTTCTTGCCTGGAGAATCCCAGGGATGGAGGAGCCTGGTGGGCTGCCGTCTCTGGGGTCACAGAGAGTCGGACACGACTGAAGTGACTTAGCAACAGCAGCAAGTCACAATTATATGGTTGTCCGTAAATAAAATATGAATTGCATTCTAAAGCAGGTTTATTTATAGGCACCAAACTACTACCTGTATTTTTGTAGAAGCAGAATAGTCTACACCTAGTAGTGTAAAAGGTCTGTAAAAAGCAGTGTAAAAGATTGACTGGAAAAGGTCAATCCTCATCCCAATTTCCAAGAAGGGTAGTACCAAAGAATGTGCTAACCATCAGACAATCGCACTTATCTCCCATGCTAGTAAGGTCGTGCTTAAAATCTTGCAAGCTCGGCTTCAGCAAACCAAGAACTTCCAGATGTCCAAGCTGGGTTTAGAAAAGAAAGAAGAACTAGAAATCAAATTGCCAACATTCGTTGGATTATAGAGAAAGCAAGAGAATTTCAGAAAAACCTCTATCTCTGTTTCATTGACTACCGTAAAGCCTTTGACTGTGTGGATCATGGCAAACTGTGGAAAGCTCTTACAGAGATGGGAATACTAGACCATCTTACCTATCTCCTGAGAAACCTGTTTACGGGTCAAGAAGCAACAGTTAGAACCCTGTATGGAACAACTGATTGGTTCAAGATCAAGAAAGGAGTAGGACAGGACTGTCTGCTGTCACCCTGTTTGTTTAACCTATATGCTGAGCACATGATGAGAAATGCCAGGCTGGATGAGTCACAAGCCAGAATCAAGATAGGCAAGAGAAATATCAGCAACCTCAGATATGCCAATGATACCACTCTAATGGCAGAAAGCAAAGAAAAACTAAAGAGCCTCTTGATGAGGGTGAAGGAGGACAGTGAAAGAGCCAGCTTAAGACTAAATACTAAAAAAAAACTAAGATCATGGCATCTGCCACCATTACTTCATGGCAAATAGAAAGGGGAAAGGTGGAAGTAGTAACAGATTTCCTCTTCTTGGGGTTCAAAACCACTGCGAATGGTGACTTCAGCCATGAAATCAGAAGTTCATTGATTGCTTCTTGGCAGCAGAGTGATGACAGACTTAGACAGTGTGCTGAAAAGCAGAAACATTACTCTGCAGACAAAGATCTGTATAGTCAAGGCTATGGTTTTCCCAGTGGTCACATATGGTTGTGAGAGCTGGACCGTGAAGAAGGCAGAATGCCAAAAAATTGATGCCTTCGAACTGTGTTGCTTGAGAAGATTCCTGAAAGTCCCTTGGACAGCAAGGAGATCAAATCTGTTAGTCTTAAGAGAGATCAACCCTGAATATTCACTGGAAGAACTGATAGTGACACTGAAGCTCCAGTATTTTGGTCATCTAATGAGAACAGACTACTCATTGGAAAAGTCCCTGATGCTGGGAAAGATTGAGGGCAGAAGGAGAAGAGAGTGTCAGAGGCTGAGACGGCTGGACGTCATCACTGATGCAATGAACATGAATTTGGGCAAACTCTAGGAGATGGTGAGGGACAGAGAGGCCTGGCATGCTGTAGACCATGGGGTCTCAAAGAGTCAGACATGACTAGGCGACTGAACAGTGACAAGTAGTGTAATGCTCTGTTTACAAAATGGAAAGTATTGTTTCTGGAAATTTTATCAGAAGGCATTAAGTGAAAGTTTTGGTAAATAGTCATAAATAAAAGATATTCTTGAGTGAAAAGTATATAATAATTTCAAAACATAATATGTATGCAGGTTGTAAGATCAATACGTTAATAATGAAAGTCCTAAGATAAAAATTGCCCATTTTAAACTAATCCTCATGTAAATAAACATTAAAGACTTAACCTGTCATCTGAATTAGTACCTAATGTATAGACTTAAATTTGATCAGTAATCACGTAATACTGACTTCTGTCACCCAAAGAATAGTAACATTGAGAGCACTACCCAGTCACCAGCTGTAAGGCCTGCAAGGCACTTTTCTGCCACCTAAAACTGTTTCCTCGAGATCCCCATCCTCATCAGTCCACCGTGGCTCTTCACTAGAATTTGAGCTTGGCAACATTCTGATCTGTATTCAAAGAAACACATGAATGAGAAAGAAACAAGAGAGACTTGTTTTTACAGAGGGACAACTTGGTCCTAGAGCTGCAAGATTAAAGGAAAGAACTTGTTAGCCCAAACTTTCATAGACTTAGTGACTTTCTGGTTTGACCTCCAACACATTCCTAAATTTCAGTTTTTCTCCAACAGCTTTCAAAATAGATCTTCTGGTTCAAAATGATAATGATTACTTTCATGTAGTTTTCTTGTTCCTTCTTACCTACACTTTTTTAAGAATATCATTTTTCTCATCCTTACTCTGCTCTCGGTTGTCAAAGTACTTTTGTTTTTCTATGAAGATCTGTATTTTTCTGAGAAATATTTTGGTTCAAAAGAAAGAGCAATAGTGTTAAAGGCTATAATTTAGTAGCTAACATAATATTGACAAAGAAAATGCTTTTCCTTAGTAGGAAAATATTATCCTGTGAAGGACAGTGAGACTATAAATTATGCCTTTTTTTCATGTAATATGTGCAGTCAGAATTATTTCCTGATGTTTTTTTAAACTATTTTTACAGTCCCAGTGGGTCTTTGTTATCTTGCTTGGAGCAGGTTAAAACATACCTGCTTACTGACGGAACATGCAAGTGTGGCTTGGAATGTCCTCTTATTCTTCCCAAGGTAACCATTTCGCAATAGATGTATCAGCAATTTTTTATTTTTTAGGTGTTTCATATATTTGCTTTTCTCATTTGGCATTTCATTTTTATATTACTTCTCCAATCATATATGCATTTTAAAGTCTTAAGTTAGATACCTTTTGCATGCATTTTGGAATACGTAAAAATTGTGGAAAATAGTTCAAGTCCAAGAGTCATTTTCAAAGGTGACAAACCTATATTCCTATTAAATATTTCATCAAAATCTCTTTTGCAAAAAAAAAAACACCTGTTTTGAACCTTTTTCTTAGAGCTATACCCATGCTCACTCTTTAATAGTGCAGTATTTTCTTTCCTTACTGCTCAGTCTGCAATGTTATATTTAGCACTGGTGTTGATAAATCTGCCACAAATATTTCTAAAATCACAAAGCTGAACCTTTCTAGCCAAAAGTGAAACTGTTTTACTCTTTTGCAAGGTAAAAAGCAAAATCATTTTAAATGATTAAAAATATATACTATAGACACAGGTCATTATTCTCTGAATACCTACAATAGAGCTAATCTCAGAACTAAAGATCAATACACAACTTTTTCTTTTTTATTTGTGTCACCTCTTTCAAGAAAAAGCACTTGAAACAGCTTATATGTATATATACAATAAATATTTTTTAAATAGAGTAGTAGATTTTTTTTAATCAGTAAAAAGGTAATATTAATATAGCAATAAAATAAAGCCAAAGAAAAAATTAGCATGTAGCAATGTCAGATTTTAGGGGTTTTAACTGTATTTTATATGTTTTTTGTACTATTGTAACAGCAGGAAGTACCTAAAATTGGGAACATTATCAGATACTATACTTTTCCGTGTATTTATCTTGGCTGTCATAGAATTAGAATAATTTTCATTATTTTCCCTGCCACTAAAAACCGTAAGTTCAGCAGAAGGTATTTATTACATTATATATAAAGTTGCTTTTCTTAAATTTAAAAACTTGAGAGAGTTTTCTTCAGATATATGGGTTAATCTATGCAGAACTTTTTTTTTTAAACAAGGGGATCTTTTTACTTAATATTTTTGCAGACATATTTTAAACAAAGGCTGTGCTTTTTCCAGGTGTTTAATTTTGATCCTGGAGCTGCTGTGAAACAAAGAACTGCAGAAGATGTTAAAGCAGATGAAGATGTCACAAAGCTATGCATACATAAAAGAAAAATCATTGCAGTGGCCACACTTCATAAAAGCATGGAAACCCCACACCCTTCTCTGGTGCTCACCAGTCCCGGAGGAGGAACAAGTATGTAATATGGTGAAGGGTTTAGGAATTTTCCTCCCCCACTCCTCTAGTAACTCCTGGAGAAGGAGTCACTAGAAACCACCTTGCCAAGCATTTTCTGAGTCCACTTTTCAACCACACACAATGCATTTAAAATTATGTATGTTTTATCTTTTCACTACAATTGATAATTAGTTCTGAAAAATTCCCATGAAGTTGTCTCCCAAAATTCCCTATCCAAGTCATTTAGTTAAATGAGCAGAATAAACACCAAATAGCACCTACAAATACTATGAAGGTACATAGAGCTGAGCTAACAAAAGAGAAAGGGTCATTGGTTTTTAGGAAACAAATGTAGCCTTTTTCCTAGGGCTGAATTGGAGTATGTAGTATCAGTCCACAAATACAGCTAGCAATGTTGTCAAGAACTAGCAGTATTATGCTTTGAGTCATTTAATAGCTGTATATTGAATGCCTACTAACAGAAATCACCTTACCAGGAACTTTTTACACCTCCATCCAACACATGCATGCACACATGCTTTCAGTTTTAAAAAATTTCAAAGCTGCAGAAAAATTACATAAACAATTCATTAAATACCCTAGACTTACCAATTAATATTTTGTTTCAGGAGCTACAGATAATTGTGACAGTTCACCCATAAGTATTTCAACACACATGGATGTTCTCTTACATAAACCACAGTCTAATTATCATATTCAGGAAATTTAAAACTGATATAATAGTATTATCTAATATGCAGTCTATATTCAGATTTCTCCAGTTGTCCTAATAATATTCTTACAGCTTTTTTCAACCCAATCTCTTTTTTTAATGCAGAATGCAAATATGATGCAACTATGATGTAATTAGTTGTTTTATTTCCTTAATCTACACTGGTTCCCCAGTCTTTTTAAATCTTTCATGACACTGATATTTTTTAAGAGTCTAGGCCAGTTTTATAGATGTTCCTCAGTTTGGATTTGCCTGATTGCTTCCTTATATTTTTATTGAAGTTAAACACAGTTTGGTAGGAATACTACATAGGCGATATTATGTCTTTATTAGGAAGCACGTAATGGCAGTTTAATCCCATATTGATGACATCAAGTTTGATTGCTTGGTTAAAGTTATGTCCATTACTGAGGTACATTTTCCCTTTATGATTCACATGTAATTTGTGGAATTATACTTTGAGGCTGAGGAACTTTTCTTCGTAAGGGCTAGAATATGAACTCCAAAATATTACAGTTAACACTTGAATAGTAATTCTGGATAAAATATGGCCGAACACCAAAGCATTTGTTTGTGAAAGATAAGTAACATTGCTCTGCATAGTTAAAAAAAATAGGGATGAGGAGTGTAACCTGCAGTGATCAGAAAGCTTTATTGTAGAACTCAGATTTGAACCAGCCCTGGGAAATAGTAGGATTTAGACATATAAGGAAAATAAAATTCTTGTCCAGAACAACTATGGAATAGTTAAGGAATGAGGTGGAGACTAATGTGACACAAGTAGAAAATTAAACCTGCATAAGTAAATTGGGGCCAAATTACTGATAGCTTTAGATACAAAGAGAAGCAGTTGTGATACCATACAGGTCACTCCTAGAATTCTGTGAAGAAGGCAGGGAGAGACAAGTTTGACAATTATTAGCAGACAGCTCCTCTTCAGTAACCCTATTACCTTTAAACTAACCTTTAAATTTTAACAGGAATGATCAGAAAAATTGCTCCACTAAGGTATGTAAGAAAAAAATACTTTAGTGAATTGTTATTTCTTTTAACGAGCTACATTTTTTTAATTATAAGGTATTGCAACAATTTAAAAACATTTAATAGTAATAAGCTATTTAAAATTAACCACTGTCCTGCCACCTTGATGTAAGTGTTTTCATTTTCACGATGTACCTTGCACATGTGTTTGCACGTACTCATATATTTACTGCTGTTCTCACTTCACATCATAGCAGTTTCAGCCCTGCCTACAGAGTCTGCCTTGTTGCCTTTTTAATGACTGAAGCAGAATCTTGATCTAGGTCCTTTGTCATATTCTATACATTCTAGTTTCATTAATGAAATTAAAGATAAATATTTAATTAAATTAGTATAGGCATATAAGGTATATCTCCATCTCCTTTTAAAACTATATACTTGATTGGATTAATTTCTACTCTTTTACCAGCTTCAGACATAGCATTTATTTCAATTTTTTAATTTTAAACTATATTAAAAGGTTAGGATTTAAATACTTAAGGATTAAGAAGGCTCAGTAGTTTTCACCTCTCTTTGTTTTACGTGCGTAAAACATGTAACTTATCTCTTTTAAAAAGTCTATTTGATATACAGGAAAGCACTCGTTGAGTGCCCAACATTTACATTTCCCAACTCTTGTAATACTTGAATTCCTTACTGCCACATAACAGCAGCATGGCTTTTACTTATTTAGTATCCCTGTTATTTTTTAAATGGTAACTATTTTTCCCCAGTAGGGAAGAAATCCTTTCTAAACATCAGCTCCTTTCTAAATTCTGCTGAACATAAAAATGCCAATGTCTATATTTCTTATCATTGAACTATAGATGGCTATATAAATAAACAAGAAAAGACACAATTTGGTGGTTTTATTACTGAAGAGGACAGTCAGTCCTGTAATGATGTTAGTGATATTAATAGACAACTCTGTTCGCACTGAATGCCATGTAAGCCCCAAACATTTTCATGTGTTATTGCCTTGATTACGAACTTTAAAACTTTATTTAACAAAAAAAATGATTTCAGTTGAATTTATCTACTGCAATTCTCTTATATGATTTTTTCTCTTAATTTTCACATATTGTCCAGAAATCACTCTATCAAAGAATCTCTACCATGCCAGAAACAAAAAGTCCACACCTCCCAAGAAAAATATATATGTTCACTCTATTCTTTTACTTCTTAATTGTAACCTATCAAGACTTCTGTTTATCCAGGTTGAAAACTACTGTCTCAGAAATTGTTACATTATGATTCAACCTGCATAGTACCCAGCAGGTAGAAGTATATTTATCTAAAATGTGTAATTATCCATTCAAGTAAATACACCTCTGATTGCAAATGAATCTGAGAGTATACTTGCTGATATGCTGTAGGTCTCAGAATTGGGATGGCCAGTATATAATGCGAACAGTACCACTCCCATGTCCTGTGCCCTTAATAGAATCATTGGCATTTTCTCATGCAGCCCAGCTAGAGCTCAGCATCCTTTTCAGCACAGTTCTGTAAGCAGCCACCACCAGTTGATGAGAATTGGCATATGAAGCTAATTTTATTTGCCACCCCTGTTTTAGAAGTCACAACTTTATAAAATAGTTAAACATCTTTAGGGACTAAAAAAACTTAAAACTAGAATTCTGACATGATTGAATGAAAAATCTGTGTGATGAACCAGCCTGCTTTTGTTGCCTGTATTCTGTCTGATCTCCGAAAGAACTGAAGGGATTCCAAAAAACCAGCAAGGGAGCAATGCACTCTAAAAAGAGAATACTCAGTTGGAACCCAATACTGAAGATGGTCGCACTCTGACTAAATTTTGCATAAGAGTTCTATCCTAATAAAAGAATTGCAATCTTTTACCAAAGTTGGTTGATGAAGGCTGTTTTTACAGCAATGACTGATTAAGGGTAAAGTAATTGAAGTGTGGCAGTATTACCAACTTGATGTGAAGTTAGCATGATTGTTTAACTTCACTGTATTTACTGTTGTTACCACTCCCTTTATAAAAGATTGAGAATCCTGTTTACTTAATTCACAAAAATTAAGACTCTTTTACTGTCACAGTGAAAATGTTGGGATAAGAAAGAGTTTTTGTAGCTGTCTTGTGGAGGTTTATAGAAACATTTATAAGGTAAAAAATTTTCTGGTGAAAATGGCAGTTCATTTAAATCATCCAAAAAATAGTATGCCAGACAGATTACAATTTTCTCTTGTAACTGTATTCTTAAAAAAATTCAAATCCAAATGATAATAACACTATCATTTCCATCTGGGCTGTCAATCTTGATTTTACATATGATAAACATTATTAGAATGAGTAATGTCTGTATGTACAGATTCAGAGCCCCATCCTTTCTCAACAGATAGGAGGTAAACAAGCATAATGAGCAGTTATTGAGAACCTTTGGTCAACTAAGGAAGAATAATGTGCATTTTTTTCAGATAAAATTTATTGTAGAATACAAACCTTTTTTTTATTGCAGAGTCACAGTTTCTATTTGCAAATTTCTTTTTCCAGATGCCCTTCCTTTCTCATTTTCTCCTTTCCTTCCCTTCCTCCATTTTCACACAAAAGGATTGAGACTACTAACAGATTTTTTTTCTCTCTCTCTTTCACATCAGATGCAACTCCAGTAGTACCTTCACGGGCAGCAACTCCAAGATCTGTAAGAAATAAGTCACATGAAGGAATTACAAATTCTGTAATGCCTGAATGTAAGAATCCTTTCAAGTTAATGATTGGATCATCAAACACCATGGGAAGACTATATGTACAAGAACTGCCTGGAAGCCAGCAACAGGAACCCCACCCTGTCTACCCCCGGCAGAGATTGGGCAGCAATGAGCATGGACAGAAGTCTCCATTCCGTGGCAGCCATGGAGGCCTGCCCAGCCCCGCGTCGTCAGGTTCCCAGATATATGGAGACGGCTCGATCTCGCCAAGGACTGACCCACTCGGAAGCCCTGATGTCTTCACAAGAAATAATCCTGGTTTTCACGGAGCTCCCAATTCTAGTCCTATTCACCTGAATAGGACTCCTCTTTCTCCACCTTCAGTAATGCTACATGGTTCTCCTGTACAGTCATCCTGTGCAATGGCTGGAAGGACTAATATACCTCTTTCCCCAACCTTGACTACAAAGAGTCCAGTAATGAAAAAACCAATGTGTAATTTTTCAACTAATATGGAAATACCACGAGCAATGTTCCACCACAAACCACCCCAAGGCCCACCTCCCCCTCCTCCACCTTCTTGTGCTCTTCAGAAAAAGCCATTAACATCTGAGAAAGATCCACTTGGCATTCTTGACCCTATTCCTAGTAAACCGGTGAATCAGAACCCTGTTATCATTAATCCAACTAGTTTCCATTCAAATGTCCACTCTCAGGTACCTGTGATGAATGTAAGCATGCCTCCTGCTGTTGTTCCTTTGCCAAGTAATCTCCCTTTGCCAACCGTAAAACCTGGTCATATGAATCATGGGAGTCATGTACAAAGAGTTCAGCATTCAGCTTCAACCTCCCTGTCCCCTTCTCCAGTGACATCCCCAGTGCACATGATGGGGACTGGAATTGGAAGGATTGAGGCATCGCCCCAAAGATCACGCTCATCTTCCACATCATCAGATCACGGAAATTTCATGATGCCACCTCTAGGACCCCAGGCCAATTGCAGTGGTATTAAGGTTCCACCCAGGTCACCAAGGTCAACAATAGGGTCCCCAAGGCCATCAATGCCATCAAGCCCTTCTACCAAGTCCGATGGACATCATCAGTACAAGGATATCCCTAACCCATTAATTGCTGGAATGAGTAATGTACTAAATCCCCCAAGCAGTGCAGCTTTTCCTACTGCATCTGCCGGAAGTGGTTCTGTAAAGAGTCAGCCTGGTTTGCTGGGAATGCCTTTAAATCAGATCTTGAACCAGCACAATGCTGCCTCCTTTCCAGCAAGTAGTTTACTCTCAGCAGCAGCCAAAGCACAGCTAGCAAATCAAAACAAACTTGCTGGTAACAACAGTAGCAGCAGTAGCAATTCTGGAGCTGTTGCTGGCAGTGGCAACACTGAAGGACATAGCACTTTAAACACCATGTTCCCTCCTACTGCCAACATGCTTCTCCCGTCAGGTGAAGGGCAAAGTGGTCGAGCAGCACTAAGAGATAAGCTGATGTCTCAGCAAAAAGACTCATTGCGGAAAAGAAAACAGCCACCTACCACAGTGTTGAGTTTGCTCAGACAGTCTCAAATGGATAGTTCTGCAGTTCCTAAACCTGGACCCGACTTGCTAAGGAAGCAGGGTCAGGGGTCGTTTCCCATCAGTTCAATGTCTCAGTTACTACAGTCTATGAGTTGTCAAAGCTCTCACTTGAGTAGCAATAGTACCCCGGGTTGTGGGGGCTCAAATACTGCTTTGCCTTGCTCTGCTAACCAGCTGCATTTTACAGATCCCAGTATGAACTCCAGTGTTCTTCAGAATTCACTGACACAGAGCATACCTTTAAGAGGGGAAGCCGTGCACTGCCACAATGCAAACACTAACTTTGTTCACAGTAATAGTCCAGTCCCAAATCACCATCTTACAGGTTTAATAAATCAGATTCAGGCTAGCGGGAACTGTGGGATGCTCAGTCAGTCGGGCATGGCTTTAGGAAATTCATTACATCCCAATCCACCTCAGTCAAGAATTTCAACGTCCTCCACTCCAGTGATACCAAACAGCATTGTTAGCAGCTATAATCAAACAAGTTCTGAAGCAGGTATGGTTTTATTAGAAAAAAGTACCCAAAGGTACTAAACTTTTATACGTTTTTTTAAAATTTGTACCAAAATATTTATTATGATAAGAAATGATCCTTTCCCCGGTGTGAAATTCTCATCATTTCTTTAGTATTTATAATTTTATTTACAGAATGCTAGGGATTTGTCTCTCAGAAAAAAATAACAACCAAGAGGATTCCATGTGTTTCCGTTATTTGTTGTCAATCTGTTGTTTTGAATTTCGTTCAACTTTCAGTTGGTTCAATAACCATTGGACTCTAAACTACGAAAGAAACCATAGAAGGCAGGATTTCCTGGTTCATGAGACATGTACTTGGTCAATGCCAATATAAAAGCCGTTTCCCCTAGCTTGTGTTTGTGTTCAGGTAAATGAAGCTCACCTTGGAAGATCCAAAAAAGAGGCAAAAATAAATGGATATTTTTTTCTTCTTGCTGCTGACCAGAAATAGGTGAATGAATAGGAAGAGTTAACTAGAAGTTGTATGAAGTAGAAAGCTGTCTTCTAATGTGTTTTCTTATCCTAGTTTGCTATCCCTTATTACTATTTGTTTGAAAAAATTCAAAAATGGATATTGGCTACTTCCTTTTTTAAAAAGGTAATAATTTAAGTTTTCTAATAAAAAAGGCTTGAAAACCTGATTTCCAGAATTTTTGATCTTGAAATTATTTTGCAGTTTTCTTGTAGAACTAAACCATTATTTTTACCATTGACATTATTGTATCTCATTATCTGCTATTAATGGAGACAGATTTATTTGAAAGTAGACACAGTAGAAAGAACTATATTTTGTTCAGTAGAGTCCTCAGAAATTGCTATAAAAAAAATTTAAAGAAGCACTGTAGAGATAAATTCATGGAGACATCTGAAAATTTGACCATAAGAATATTAGAAATACCCAGAATCCAACAATAATGATTTGAGAGATTGGTGGGAAATGACAAGGTGGAAATAAAAAATGAATATAGAGACAGTATTACTCAGATATGAAAACAGTGGGCTTTTAAAACCAGATTGCTACTGGAAGTGAGAAAACTGCTGAGGCTTTTAATAGTAAGCTATTGTGTGGTTATATATAGACTGTTAGACCACCATGCTAGAAAGGCATTATGACCTACATGTCTTTGTTGTTGATAGTAAAATCAAGTGTTTTCCTTCCTGGTGTCACTACTTATACCTGCCATTCTCTACAACTTCTGTTATGTGTTATGTTTGATGTCAGTATTTAATGAAGAACTGTTCATTGACCTCTTGTGTTAAAAAGAATATAAGGTGAAAAAGATAATTGAAATGATTAGTGCCTTCTTAATAGTCTAAGAAAACTCATGAAGCTATTTTTTATGTGTTTAACAGGATACTTATTCCAAAGGGGCTTCCAGCTTCTCAGTGACTCGTATTTCTTTTTAGATAATCTCAAATAAATGAAAATTTAATCTTATGCATTTAGCAGATTAAAGTTACATAAAGTCAGTAACTATTTAAAAATACACTATATTTATTAAGCATACCTTCAATCATTTGGATGAGACATTGTTTGTCTCATTGTATTATATTTTTAAATTTTGATACCCCTTACCTCAACTTACTTTGTTTCAGGTCTAAGTTCATATTGCAAAGTGTACGTATTTTATTAATGATGTATTTTAATTTATCTATAATGGAAAAGACCGACATTTATTTATGTTCTTGTTTCTTCTGATTGTCAAGTTTAGACTTATTTTATATAGTCTTAGACATGTATTTTCTTGTTCCATGCCTCTCTGTAAAACATCAGATCTGGATTGCCAGTGCTGGGTTTGTTGAAACACATATGTTGAAAATTTATTAATATAAGGAAAGTGTTAGCATATAAATAGTCAAAAGGGATGAGAATAAATGTCTAATAATGATGTGGATGTGACCAATCATGTGTCAGATAACAGAAAACATATGCTTGATAAAAATCTAGGTCAGTTAGAATTTTTTTAAGTATTAAACTTAATAAAATTAAATACTAATTAATGTATAGATCTGATGTGCAGCTGGTAATAAAAATGGGTAGATTTACTAATGTAGCTCTTTTGATGAGCTGATTTATTGACGAGGTCTCTAATATCATTCTTTTTAGATACACAGTGAACTGTGTCAGCTGAAGGTACTGTCGTGATAATTGCTTAGCAAACATCAAATAAACACCAGAGGTGGGCATTTACAGTGAGACAGTTGATGACAGACATAACTCTCCCATCAAGATTTGCTAAGTATTCCTAGCATACTAGGAAGACATTAGAAGAAAACACACTTTATTCTTAAAATGTTGCTTTTAGTTATCCTTGAGTACCTATGATGTACTAGGTTACTTACCTGTATTATTTCTAATTTGTGCAGTCTTCCAAAGTATAAGGTGTTCTTGTTCTCATTTTACAGATGGGTAAATTGAGCCTCAGAGAACTTGAGTATCCAAAGTCATACATAATTGAATAAGGATTTGAATTCAGGTTCATCTGATCCTAAAATCTGTTTTCTTCCCAGCTGCATAAGTTCTTCATTGGAAGCATCTAGTTGTCAAAAATACTGTTTTCCCTTTCAAATCTTTAAAAATATCCAAAAGACAGTGAATTGAAGCACATCAACGCATGTTAGAAACCATGTTTGTAAACTTTTGATGCACTTTTAGACCAAAGTCACTTATTTTGCCTTCTCTCTCTGGACTCTGATATACTAGTATACAATAACTAGGATGTTTGTGTCAATGCAGATAAAATGTCCACAATATCAAAAGAACTACCCCTCATTTGTGAATTACATTTGCTAACCTTTATGTAAATGATTTTGTATTGCCTCACTCAGATAAGAATGGGTTTCCTAGTGGGTGATGTGTCAGTAGGCCTTTGTAGGAGACAGCTGTGCCCATGCCAGCCCCGTCACCCCAGTTTTGGTAGCAGAGTGAGAGTGAGAGACACCTACAGGTGACAGGGCCCAAGTCTTCCTTGTGGTCGTGGAGCCTGAACAGAACTCAAATACCTCCTGCTCACCCCAGTGCCTTTTTTCCACTGTCCTAAGCAGCAGCTCAAAAATGTTCCATTAAGACTTCATTGAAGACCAGAAGTCACTCTGAAAACATTTAACTTGATAGGTTGTTTATTTTCAAGAACTTCTTTTATAGAGAGGTTTTTATTATAAACAACCCAAATATTCATGTTCTAGGCCTATATGTGAATACCAGTCCATATTTAAAATGTATTATAACTCATATATGAGAATTGAAGGCAAAGATAGTAAAAAAAAAAAAAAATCAGATAAATACGAAATGCTTAGAAACCAGGTTTTATTAATTCTGTTCGGCATTTTGAAATTGCCTTTCCACTAAAGCTCTCTTAACACTTTGCATTGCAAAGTTTACAGGTTTCTATTAACATTTTGGCTATGAAATTACAAGTGAAGTTTAATATTTCCATGTAACAGATTTAGAAAACGACCAGTAGGATACTTGGTAACATTCCTCAAGTTGTAAAACAAAGTTCTGGTGGATCTGGCAACCAAACCCAATCAATTCCTCAGTCTCAGTCCAAACATTCAAACTGCTGAATGCAGGTATGTTATGAAATCCATCAGTCGTATATATATTTAAAGCAATTTTCAGTTTATGAAGTTAGTTGAATTTCAACATTTAAGTGGTTCCAGCATGTGTCCTGTTGTTTGGTTTAGGGAAGAATTCAAAATCAAGTGCCCTGACCGGCAGATTTCATCGGGGCCATGCCTCCTCAGGCCTCTGACCGCTGCCCACCTGTTTACCACAGAACAAAAACACGCATGCCAGTAACTGGGGCCTTTGCAGAGGACCCAGCCTTTCATGGCCCTGTGGGTTTTCACAGTTTTCAAAGAAGCAAAAAGATTTAGACTGTTCTAACCAACTTAATAACTGAAGCTTGCCTTCCTCCAAATGATAAAGTCATTAAATACAACTTTTTCACTTTAAAATGCCTTTTATATTCTCACTTTTTGGTAATAAACATTTAATCAGCTCTTCTAAACACATGAAAATAAAGTCCTGTGAAGGGGCAGAGTATGAGTTTGTACCAAAAGAGTAAATAATTCAATCATTTCTTTGCCTTAACTCTTAAAGATATACATCGACTAACAAGAATATAAATAAACCTGTGAATAAATATATGCTCATGAATATTTATATATATATTTTTTAACTCTGGAAAAGAAAGTGTTTTTTCAGCACAAAATACATTTGATTGAAACTCAGTGCAGCCTCTGAACTGGTAGGTATAAGAAACTTAGAGACCACAAAAGGATACTTCATATATAAGCTTGGCTTTTTGTTCTCTGTATTTATTTATTCTTAGAACATCCTAGTAAAGAAAGGGAAACTGTCATTCCCTTCATTTGAGGTTATAGTTGCAAAAAGGTTATGGGATAAAAATACTCCAGGATGGATTATTGTACATGTTAGCTCTCTCAGGATATGGGACGTTTGAAGGGAAGTAAGCCTCTTGTCTAATGTAGACATACAGTGAAAAAAGGCAACGATTGCTTTAAGGCTGTGACTGAATTAACAATAGTTGCTATTGAAAGTATTTCCACCCAAGTTTTTAAATGCCTAGATTCCTCATCTGATTGATGCACAGACTTCTAGGTTGAAAGTTGCCCTTTGCTCTTGTTTTTTAATCAAATACCAAAACTATATTAAATTCTTGATTATGTGATAAAAATCTATGTCTATTCTTTTAGATAAATTTTTGCAAAATGAGCCATTTCTTCTTTGCTGTAAGATATTTTTACAACAGACAATGTCTTGCTGTTTAAGAAGGTTTCCTAATATCAGGGTTACACCACTTGCTTTGTTTACATAATCCAGGTTTAATGTTTCCTCGTGTACAAAAAAAGGAATTAAAATATGTTTGATTTTAGACATTGAGTCTATGTAATCAAAAGTGAGAACTCATAGTGGTGTGATATGTTTGCTGATTCAATGGTCTATTTTGTACCTTTCAAGAAATAAATTGTCCCAGTGTGCAAATTGGGAGAATTCTATTCTATTGCAATACACTAAGCTTACTTATAAAACCACTATAAATCCTTAAGATCTCAAGGAGATGCCTAAGCTTTATTTACTAAAATCAAGTGGTCTAAAAATATTGAAGTAGCCTTTAAAAGTACCCAAATTCTAGGCAGTAAAGTTAACTCTACCAAGATCTGACTCATTAAAAAAAATGCTGAAACATATTTCCTACAGTGTCATCAAAACATTTCATTTCCATGTGCATGTAGTACTAAATCAAATCATAAACTTCTACCTTCTAGGAACTTCTATCACACAACATTAATGCTAACAAAGGAAAGAGTAGAGTAAAAGTTATTTTCTAAGAATTATACTTCTGGCAAAGTCAAAGTAACAACTCACCATTTTACAGATTTAGAATGGAACTAGACAGAAGTCTGCAGGAGTTGCCAAGATACTCCAGGGGTAGGAGCTAATCCAGGGAAATTCAGAATCTCTCTCCAAGACCCACGGGTACAGGTATAGGAGAGAGTAGTATTTATCACAGATGCCCTAGAGCAGGGCTCCTGGACTGCATAACTCCACAGGGATACCTGCCGCACTAGAGTCTGATAAGTATGCCTCCTGAAACACAGCTCCATAGATCATCCCCACAGAGCTGAGCAACTGAGAGGCCTGATCCTAAAGCAGTGTTTTTCAAACTTTTTTTTTTACATCTAATTTCTTTCTAACAAGAATTAACTTGGATTCCATTTCACCAAAGAGAAGTTTTTAATGTACAACAAAAATTTCCTGAAAAAACCCTCCATGTGATGCACTCTGCCATTCTGTCTCATCGTATCTTATCCTATCTCGTATTTTTATGACAGTCATGATCCACTGAAATTATTTCATCACCCACTAACAGAGCATGCCCCAGCATTCACATGTATAAGTTAACAGAATCAGTTTCCACAAAATAATATCATGGCTATGCATTGTACTTTTTTTTCTTTACTATTTCATTTATCAAAATATACTGATTGAGGGTATATGAAATTGATTTTACAGCCTTTAAATAGCTCTAAACATTGTCTTAAAATATTCATGAGGTAGTTAAGTCCGTATCGAGCATCTAGTATGTGCTCAGCACTGTTTACCACTGAAGATAAAATAGTATACAGTGGAAGGACACAAAGTTAACTGTTAATAACCTAGAAACTACTTGCTCTGCTCATTAAACAAAATGGGGCGAACTCCCAGTTCGAATATTGACAGTTGGAGCATATTAACTGTTATTCTAGCATACAGAGGGAACAGAAATCCTACCAACCAAGAGAATTAACCTCTTCTCTCAGCATTTGTTTCCTTACAATAACTATTAAGAAAAATGTGATAAAAAGCATTTGTAAAACAAAAACCATTGTTACTTGAGAAACTGAAAAATCTCAAGCTTTTTTTTTTTTTCATTTCAACAGCTTTTAGAGTAATCCTATGTGTTAATAGAGGAACCAGAAATGATCAGTAATAAAACACACAATTTTGTCTGACCCCATAAGAATGGCCTCCTTGATCCAGTCATCATCACTCTGACCTCATACTCCAAGGTACAGGCTACATTCCTTCCTTCCACTGGTCTTGCCTCTTCCCTAAGAGCTTGGCCCTATTGACTGCAGAGAGTATTTTCTCAGATACTGCCACCAGTTCCTCCCCACTCTTACTCCTAAGTTGTTTTGGTTTTCGGTGAAGAACAAATAGACACTAGTTCCTAGGGCTTCCTGTCTACTTCTGGTAAAGGAATGCTGGGTGTTTATATCAACATCCAAGGTACAAGACAGAGACTGGTATATCTTTGTAAATACATGTTACCATGTCATTACTAAGGCTTGGGAAACTAATGTTGGAAGATCTAGACTGCTCATAAAAGTTATCTTTCAATTTTTTAAATCAATCCTTTAAATAGGAGAATTTTTTTCTCTTTTCATGGGATTGAAAAGTATATTTACTAGACTCACCAGGGCATGATATTTTCTTCTGTCTCTAGAAGCATTCATTTTTAAGGATTATCATTGATCCTGTTTGCAATTGAAATACACTTGTCAAAGCAAATGATAAAGGTCAGATAGTGAAGGAGTACCTTCTATATGATTTATTTCTTAGGTTCTTGAATTTTGTGGCTAAAAAATCAGTATTTGGGCTTATCAATTTAGAAAAAGTTTTATAGCATGAAGTTATATTTACCAAAATTGGGACTGTAGGCCGAACTGGTGTTATGGCATTTTTAAATTATTTTTAATTGAAAGATAATTGCTTTACGATATTGTTTTGGTTTCTGCCATACATCAACATGAGTCAGCCATAGGTACATAGGTCCCATCCCTCTTGAACCTCCCTCCCACCTCCCACCCCTTCCCACCCCTCTAGGTTGTCACAGAGACCCAGTTGGAGTTCCCTGAGTCATACAGCAAATTCCCATTATAATGATATTTTTAAAACACTTGTTGGTCAATTGGAATGAGCCTTATGCCCTCCCTGTGCACATACAAAGAAATGTGCAACAGTATTAATACTTAAGGGCCAACTATGAAAGAGTTTAGCCTAATATGAACAACGGCTTTTCTCAGAGTATTAGTGACAAGAGAAAAAAAATCTAAAGAGGTAGACGGTACTTTTTTTTTTGAAAAGCAATTTTTTAAAAATGAGATGAAACATCTCAAGAATGAAATTAGTAACAGGAAAAATATCCTTTAAAAAATCCTAAAAAGAAATTACTGATGCTATTTCTGTATATACACTCATACACAGACACACATACATTATAAATTATATGTGTGTGTGAAGAATACAGTTTACATCTGAAAATCTGCCCCACAGGAAGAACTCCCACTGTTGTTTCCTAATTGTACTGGACTATCTCAATCTCTGATTGGGTGTCTAGGAATATGATCTCACACCAGGGATGTTTGTTTGGGTAGCTTTCCAGTCTTAATTTCTTACTTCTTTAAAAGTAACAGCAAACAATGAGAAAAAGAAGTTATGCCAGTTTGTGGTGCCGCTGGCTGGTGTGAGATAAAAATTCTTTCCAATTAAAGGACTTTTCCAGCTTGCTAACTTGTTCCAGGCTCCCAGCTGCCTTTTAGTTATTTAACTGCTAAATGTTCAGTGAATGGTTTGCTTTTTAAAAAAAAAAAAAAAAACCCCAAAACTATCTCCTTCATTAGATTAAGCACAAAACAGCTGCTCCCACCAAAAAAAAATCAGCTTTGAGAAAACATTTGTCCCCATATGCTTCAACAGATGATAGTTTTTTATGCAGAGATAAGTAGTAAGTTCACCAGAGAATGCCTATTCAGGATTAAGTGGTTCAAAAATAAGCAATTTCCAGTT
Source organism: Bos javanicus (assembly GCF_032452875.1). Taxonomy (NCBI): domain Eukaryota; kingdom Metazoa; phylum Chordata; class Mammalia; order Artiodactyla; family Bovidae; genus Bos; species Bos javanicus. Next base: position 47,763,026 of record NC_083869.1, on the reverse strand, counting down.
TTCCTTCCAGCTATAAAAATTGATGGGATCCTCTTTCAGTGACCCCAACAATAATGAGTGACTATAAGAATTCAGAGTACTTTGGGATGGACCTCTTCCTCTGTAAGATTATTTTAACTCTCCAGCATACCTGGGAGTCTTCTAAAGTAACTTGACATCTTCCAACCATCTCCTTTTCAGCAGCCTTTATCCCCTGGCACTGGACCAGGAGATAAAGAGTCAGTTTTCACAATACAAGAGTTAAAATACACGATACAAGTCAGTTTTCACTTTCTCTACTAATGGGTGGTATTCTCTCCTCCACATACACACTTGCCACACACAGAGAGCAAGTGATCTGATTTCTAGAAGTTGAATGCATGTTTTACAATCTTAATAGATTGATTCAACCAACATTTTTTGAATGCCAACCATGTGTTAGAGACTCTTGGATCTTGGAAATACGAGGGAAATAAGTAATCCTTGTCTTTAATGGTTTAGAAAGATGACTTTAAATACCTTCACTGCTTGTCTAAGGCGGCAGCAGGTTTAACCAGGGTTGGGAGGGCTGGAGTGGGTAGAAAATCAGCGTACAATATTTTCAGTCATATTTCTTTGTTTTGAGGACACATAGGATTCTTATTACCCTCCATATACTTTATTACCTCCTTGTCTATTTTTTAAATTATTTTGCTTCCACTTAGAAGCCCATTGTCTCCTTTTCCACTCTCAAATCCCAGATCAAAGGTTACCACTTGCTTAGTTTTTCCTAACACCTTCAGTTTTACGATTGTCCCCTTGTTATATACCTGCTATAGTTCCTAGCATATTGCCTTGTAGTTATACTAACTTTATGAAAAGAGCTTTAAAATTTCATGGTTCATAATAAGCTCTCAATAAATGTTTATTTGAGACAGACAGGTAGATCTGTGTGTTTATCACTGTGTGTTTATCACATTGTCTAAATTCTGCTTTCCTGAAAGAATAGGCAGGGTGTTGTGTTATTGTTGTTTGTCTGTATCATCATTTTTATCCTTTTGTTCAGCAGAGTATACTTGATTGTTAAATTGGGTGTGTTGAAAACTAGGGAAAATAAAAAATATGCCTTGATCCACGTATTACCCTTAAGAAGCTTGTGATACTCACCACCTTCTTGTTTGCAATGCAAAAATATACCCAGAATAACCATATTTTCTTTATTGTAATTCCTCAAGAATATTTAGATGGAGAACTTTTAGAATAATGTCCCCAAATGATTACTTTCATAAATCCTCAAAATGGATGTTTCTGTTTCACAAAATAAAAGAGTAATAACCTATAAGGAAATCCTTCATCTACAAAGCCTTGTATACACACTAGACTATTTCAGAAATGTACTCTTGACTGTGATTAGAGAAATGATGATCTGTACATTTAAATATGTCATTATTATTTAGCAGATAGGGGAAAAAGCCATAGATGGTGATTACTAGTAAATAAGAGTTTTTATTAGCTTGTTCAAAAAAATGGTTTCCAAATGTAAATAAAGCAAAATACCTATTTATGGAAATGGCAGCAAGATTTAAGGAGCACTGAAATGTTTAAGGTGTTACTGTTTTTTATCACTGATCTGAATTAATATTTAAAGATTTGTATACCCTATGCCTACCTCAGCATCTTATCTCCTTTAAATGCAACAGTGAGAGCTTTAAAAAAATAAATAAAGTAGACCACAGCAGCTAGAAGACTTGCAAAGTCATACTATAGAAATATATGTGTTGGATATGCTGATTTTATATTCCGTACTGTTACGACATCATCACAACTAACTTTAGCTACTAATGTCAATAATGATGACAATGATAGCTCCTTTTATTTGTATACTTTTACATGTTGCAAGCCTTTCACTTACCTGTCTTTGATGCTCACAACGATCATGCCAGTGAATTTCCTTAGAAAATTTCAAAGGTAGGAAACTTTCATATACAGGAAGATGTCCATTCCCATGTTATATATAATAATGAAAAAATCAAAATATGAATGCCAAACTTTATCAGGTAGTTCAATAAATATGATCAGTCTACATGCTACATGGTTAAAAGTATTCATATAGAGTCTATATATCAAAAAGGAAAAACCCTTGTGTTATTCTGATAGGAGAAAATAAGAAAAATATATCATTGTATTTGTACTTCTATTACAACTATGGAAACATTTCTGTGTATTTGGACAAGGCCTCAGTGGTAACATAGTCATATATAAAGTTTGTTGTGATGGCATAGCACAGCAGTAAAATGTTTGAATTATTTTAGATTTTCAGTAACACTGTATTGTTCATTATAACATATACATGTCTAATACTTTAATATATGTGCTTATAATAACTAATATTTGCTAAATGTATATATTATTATAAAACAATGCATTTCTTTAGGGTAAGACATTTTCCAAAAGATGCTTGTAGGTTCCTTTTCAACAGAATGTGATTCTCACCCTCCCCACACCCACCTTGTACATCTGGATCACCAGGGGTGATTTCAAAGAATACTACTGCCCAGGCTGTACCCCAAGAGATGAGTTCTGTGCTGATCTTGGTTAGGACCCAGACATTGGTTGGTTTGTTGGCTTGTTTGTTTTGTGCAGCTTGGATTGGTACCAACTAAAACAATTATGATACACAACTCTAATTTTATTATTAAATTCCTTGAATTTTCATCTTTAGCATACATAAGATTTTCACAATTAAGAATACCATTGGATGAAGACTGGTTAAGGAATCATGAGTATAAAGTATCTTTATGCTATTAGAATGACAAAGATTTAAAAATAATGATAAACACAGTGTTGATGAGAAAAATGAGCACTACCGACATTGTTTATAGAAATATAAATGGAATGCATATTGATCAGCTACACTGGAGGGCAGTCTGACAATGTGTATCCAGAGCTTTAAAATATATGTAAACCTTTTGTCCCTGGAACTCTACTTTTAAGAATTTTTCCTTAGAAAACAATTGAGCATATTAGCAAAGATGAGTAAATAAGAATGTTTATCATAGTGTTGTTTAAAATAGTAAAAGATTGTAAATTATCAAAATATCCACAACTGTGGATTGAATAAATTATGGTATATCCATACATGGATACTAGTCAAATATATCTATAGTTAACATGAAAGAATAGTAACAATGTATTGATAAAAGAAAAGTTACAAAACAATATGATTCTGTTTTTGTTAAAAATATATGTAACATATATGTGTGTGTGTGTGTGTGTCTGCATATGTAATACATACATACAGGTGGAAAAGCCCAGAAAACTATACACTAAAATATTAATATATCTACATAGGTACTTTTTATTATCTGTTTTATATTCTCATGCATATTCTATTTGTTTTTTTCCCCTAAAAGAAAATACTAGTAATATAAATAAAGACCAAAAACTTTTTTTTTTTATGTAAAAATATATTTTGAAAAATGAAGCCTTGTTACTTTTTTCTAACCAAATGAATGGACTACAACACAGCTTTCCCCATTTTCACTTTGTCCGGCTGTGAAAAACAAGATATTTGACAGAACAGCTATTTCTTAAAGTGCTAAACTTCTCCAGAATATTTACATTCAAAGTAGATTAAGAGGTATGAAGTTGAACTTGTTTCATTAACGTGTCAGATCATCTCTAATTACAATTAATCTGGTTAGCCTCTATAAAGATGGCATGTAATATATTCATCGAAATATATCTCAATGTATTTTTATAGAGAAGTCTTCCTTAACCTCCGTAATTAATAAATGGGTTTTTTCCCCTTTCTTTCAGGCGGTTCAGGACCATCCTCCTCCATAGCCATAGCTGGCATCAACCACCCTGCCATCACAAAGACAACATCTGTTCTTCAAGACGGCGTCATAGTCACCACCGCAGCTGGAAACCCACTGCAGAGTCAGCTGCCCATTGGGAGTGATTTTCCTTTTGTTGGCCAGGAGCACGCACTTCATTTTCCATCCAACAGCACTTCAAACAACCATCTTCCACACCCCTTGAACCCCAGCCTCCTCAGTTCTCTACCTATCTCTTTGCCAGTGAATCAACAGCATCTCCTAAACCAGAATCTATTAAATATCTTCCAGCCTTCAGCAGGAGAAGGCAAGTCTGAGATCAACCTCCACCCTTTAGGTTTTCTCAACCCGAATGTAAACGCTGCTTTAGCTTTTCTCTCCGGTGACATGGATGGGCAGGTATTGCAGCCTGTTCACTTTCAACTCTTAGCAGCCCTGCTTCAGAACCAAGCCCACGCAGCTGCCATGCTTCCCCTGCCATCTTTCAATCTGGCCATCTCAGATATTTTGCAACAGCAAAATACCCCCTTACCCTCATTAACACAGATGACAGCCCCACCAGACCATTTGCCAAGCAATCAGTCAGAGAACAGCCGAGCTGAGACCCTTTTAACCAACCCCCTGGGGAACCCTTTACCAAGCTTTGCAGGCAGTGACACTACTTTTAACCCCCTCTTCCTCCCAGCTGTCACTGGGGCCTCAGGATTAATGGCCTTGAATCCCCAGCTGTTGGGAGGTGTCCTGAACTCGGCATCGGCCAACACCGCTAATCATCCAGAGGTTTCCATAGCAACTTCTTCCCAGGCAACCACTACCACAACCACTACATCATCAGCAGTGGCAGCACTGACTGTCTCAACACTTGGTGGGACAGCAGTGGTGTCAATGGCAGAAACATTGCTGAATATATCTAATAATGCTGGGAATACACCTGGTCCAGCTAAACTCAACAGTAACTCTGTGGTGCCACAGCTACTTAACCCTCTACTGGGGACAGGTCTGCTTGGTAAGTTAAATTTTTTCACAAATTTTTACAAAAGAAACGTTTTTCTAATTCTATTTTCTCCTTTAAAAAAATACCTCCATTTTGTCACACTATTTTTAAAAATGTTTTTGTTATGTCACAGCTTGCTTAAGGAAGAACTAAATATAATAACACCCACATACAACCATAGTTATACAAACATGAAAATGACTTTTTCCTTTTCCCCTATTCTAGAAATACTAAATGTCATTTTAATCTGCCTTCTCTCCTAATTCTGATGCCACCTAAACCTAACCTACTCATCATTCTCTTAAGCCAAGTAGTGTCTTATTTTTCAAATAATTAAAGCACAGGTACACCTTAAAAATAACATTTATTTGAATTTTAGTTGATGTGGCATCACAGGGTTAGTATGAGCAGCTGCACTGTGGATGAAAACAGTTTGAGGAAGTGCTTTTCCAGGTGATCCCTAAATTAATGAAACTAAATGCTTATCCATAAGAAACTAAATGCTTAAAATAAGAAGACATAAAAACATTCAAAGTTAATGCTTGCCCAAGTTCAAGGAAACAAATAGCTACTGCTCGGTTTTCTCAAACAGTATTATTCTTTAGAACTTTGTGGCTTAAAAACAAAATCCTTTATGTAGATTATCTTATCTCAAAAAATTTATAAAATCTTGTCAAGTATATTCAGCTGTTTGATGCCGGTAATTGTAGTATAGAGATGGTGCCCATAAAGTCTGGAAACATAGGCAAATGTACATGATATTGTCAAGGGCATCTTCAGTAGCTAAAAAAATAATATGTTTCTAGTTTTCATAAGCACCTTTATAAAATAGTTTAATTACTCCTATTTGGCAATCAAATTAGTGTAGTAAAGAACCTAAAAAGCGCTACAGATTTCAAGTCATAGGACAATTTCTATGACATTATCCTCAAAATAAGGTCAATGTAATTTCAAAACAAGCTAATTTTGAAGTTCGAATATAACTTTGGTATTAACTATCGAAGCCTGGTGGGCTGCCATCCATTGGGCGCACAGAGTCGGACACAACTGAAGCGACTTAGCAGCAGCAGGAGCAGCATCCTATCTGATTATATAACATTTATTCTTTATGACTATGACAGTGAATTTTTCTGTATTACTAGCTTTATTCACAATTTTAATTTTAGGTAACCAAAATACCGAATACATATTTTATATAAAAACAAAATGTATATTAAAACAGACAAAACACATATTAATACATATTTCTAAACCAAATTTAATTTGATTTGGTGGTAGTTATTATTATGGCTTGAGAACTAAGTTTTGTAAACAGGCCTGGTCAGGCCCACGTATTTTAACTATCTTATGATTGCTAAAGCATTTAGGGCTAATTTTAACCTTTAATTGTGGTTGCTTTAACAAAAATGGCTTCAAGGAATTCTATGACACTGAAGATCAATATATAAGGATTGGCTAATGGATAGACCAAAAACTAACTAGTCTCTCCATGATATGAAATCAAGACACTAATTATGAAAGATAAATAAGAAAATTAGTCTTTCTTACCACTTAGTAAGACTTTGAGGAGAAAAAGAGAAAAGAGTTACCATGTAAGTCTAGTTTTTAGTTTTTTTTAGAAATCCTCAAGAAAGATAGGCATAGGACCTCCAAAGAATCACATTGACTTATATTTTATATTTTTCATACTATAGGTGACATGCCCTCAATAAACAGTACTTTGAATAACCATCAACTGACTCATCTACAGTCGCTGTTAAACAACAATCAGATGTTTCCTCCAAATCAGCAGCAGCAGCAACTTCTTCAGGGGTACCAGAATCTCCAGGCATTTCAAGGACAGTCCACAATTCCTTGCCCAGCTAACAATAACCCCATGGCTTGTCTGTTTCAGAACTTCCAGGTACTCTCCTTTCCTGGGTTACTTTAGTAGAAAACAATGTTTACTACTTGTTTTGCTAAATTGGGAGAAACAGACAAAAGAAGGTGATTATGTACCTTTTCACCTCTACTTACTATTATTCCTCAGTAATGTTGTTAAAGTTTCAGTGTTTTTGTTTGAAGCATTTTATTTTGTCTGAAGCATCTCAGTGGTCCTTTAGAAGTTGTTATTAAAAACTGATCATGTTACCCTCTTAAACTCTTGTGGTTTCCCATTGCTCCCAGGGCTTCCCTGGTGACTCAGTGGTAAAGAATCCACCTACCAATGCAGGAGACTGGGGTTCCATTCCTGGGTCAACAAGAGAAATGGCAAGCCACTTCTGTATTCTTGCAGGAAATCCCATGGACAGAGGAGCCTGGTGGGCTATATTCCATGGGGTCGCAAAAAGAGTTGGATACAACTTAGCAGCTAAACAACAACATTGCTCCCATGATTAAAATCCACATCCTTAACGTGTTTACCCTGCCTCACTCTCCAGCACCAGTTCACACCACTCTCTCCCTGGCTTCAGCCACTTGGTCTTCTTTTAGTTCTAAAAACAAATAAATTCCTGATAGATTAAGGAGCTGGATGGAAAGAGGAACATTAAATAAATACATGAAGAAAATATAGAAGATTTTTAAATAATCTTAGGGTAGAAAAAGCTCTTTCAGCAAGGCACAAAACCAAGGAGTCAAAAAGAAAAGAGGTGACAGAGTTGAATACATAAAACTTTAAATCTGTACGATTAAAGATATTCTAAACAAAGTTGAAGACAGGTGGCAACCTGGCAGAAGTTACTGGGTTGGCCAGAAAGTTTGTTCATTGGCCACATCCAAACAAACTTTTGGCCAACTTAATACATGCATAATAATAGCAACTAATTGCCATTCATAATATTTTAAAAGCTCCTACAAATTAGGAAGAAAAAAGAATCAATTAGAAAAATGAGCAATAGAAATGAACAGACATTTCAGAAAATTAAATAATAATTAGTAATAAACATGAATAATCAGAATTATACAAATTACAACATTACTATGTCCATCAGATAGTTATATCCTTTGCTAACAGAGGAGTGGGGAACTGGATTCTTTCAGAATCCAGATATATTGTTGGTCTGATTGTATGCTGACATAGTCCTTTTAGAGGGTGATTGATAGTTTATCAATTTTACACACACACACACATACACACACATATATGTGTGTCTATATATGTGTGTGTCCTTTGACCCACAAGTTCAACTTTGATATTTTGGAGAAATCAAGGCACAATCTAGAATGTTTTGTTGCAATTTGATTTGTGGTGTCAAAAATTAGAAACCACTTAAGCAACCATCAGTAGGAAAATAGTTAAATATTGAGTATGTTTTGCTATTTTCATCTATCTAGTAGATTCGAAGATTAGGTAGGTTTATATAATCTGATATAGACAGATCCACAAGATAGAACAGTACTAAAATATAATACCACTTATATGAAAAAAAGAAATGAGGCAAGGGGAAAGGAAGGTGTGAAAGAAAGAAGGGAAACTAGATGTGCAGCTGCACACTTAAGGTATTAAAAACAAGTCTATGAGGATGTATTCGAACACTGATCACTTTTGAGAAAGAAACGGAATCAGAGTGGGATACAAAAGTATAGATTTGGGTGGGAAAGTGATGAAGAAAGCTTTTCTCTTTTGGACAATGAAAAAATACTTACATAATAAAATAATTTAGAAGGGAAGAATAAGCTCTCAACCATGTCAATGAGTAAATAAGTAGGTAAAGCCTGAAGGGAATCCATTAGATTTAGCAGTTAGAACAACAGTAGCTTGAATGCAGTTTTTGCGGAGTTGTGGGAGCAGGAGCCAGATTGCAATGGATGGAAGAATGAAAAATAAATTAGAGTTTGGATTACTCTTTTTAAAACTTTTTAAAACCTAACTACAAAGAACATAACAGAAATAAAATAGTGCCCCAAGGTAGGCATAGGTTGAATGCAAACTTTTATTGATAAAATATGGAAGCCATGCACATAGTTGAATGCTAAAGAAAAGAGACAAAGAAAAAAGTAGAAGAGATTGATCATAAAGAAGAGAAGGGGTTAACAGATAAGGCAAGATCCCTGAGGAAAGGCTTGGTATCCAGAGCATAAACAGAGGACTTACTCAGAGGGCAGAGGGAGCGCCTCTTACACTGGGAAGCGGGACAGGACCAGGGACACTGTGCAGGGAACTGTGTGCTGCCAGAAGGCAGGGAGTAGCCAAGTATAAGAATAATGAGAACTCCTAACCTATAAACTTTATTATCTCTGTTAAGTAGGGTCAAATACTAAGAGTAATGTGGGAAATAGTATAGCAGCTGGCTTGAGGAAGTGGATAAAATCTGAATAGTTGTGACAGAGAGTGATACCTAACCAGAGGATCATAGGATTGATGGGAATACAAACCCCCAGCTGAGATTGGAAGCCATAAGTTCCTATGGATAGATACTCAGCATCCTCACTGTGCATACAGATACAGAAGGCAGGGAGCTAAATTGACCCAAGATTGGAATTTTTATCTGGTAGGTGTAGATAAGGGGAGAATGGCAGGAAAGTAGTTATGTTGCTGATGGATCCCAGGTTCTGGTTTAGCAGGAAAAGATGTAAAGACAGGAAGTGAGTGATCGTGGGTCAGTGAAGCAGGGGGTGGGGGGACGGGAAATCCAAAGTATCCAGGTTCTGGAGAGCAATTCTTAGCTGGGGTTGGTGAAACTAGAATAACCTGTGGACTTTTTCAAAGTGCACTCATCATGCCCATGATGAGCATTGATACTCTTCACTGGCCATTTCCTCCCATCACCTCTTCCCAATGAAGCATCACCTCCGAGGCCACTGTTGGCACTGTTGGCAGCGTGGGAATGTCCCTCAGGCAGTTACCCAGTAAGGGTGAAGAGCTGGTGTTACTACCCTACCTAAAGATTTCAAAAATTCAGTGTCATCTCAGAAATAGTTTGGGGACTTCCCAGGTGGTACTAGTGGTAAAGAATCCTCCTGTCAGTGCTGGAAATGCAAGGGTCACGGGTTCGATCCCTGGGTCAGAAAGATCCTCTGGAGTAGGAAGTGGTAACCAAGTCTAGTATTCTTGCCTGGAAAATCCCATAGACAGAGGAGCCTGGCAGGATACAGTCTGTGGAGTTATAAAGAGGCAGACAGGACTGAGCACAACTCAACAGAAATAGTTTCATTGTTAAGAAAGGGGTGTATATATATATATATATATATATATATATTTTTGTTTTCTATTTCACTTAATTCAGTAGAAATATCAATGAGTTAGAGATCATTTTTAAAACCTGTTTCCCTTTTTAATGTGAGCAATGCTGGTGACAGACTTGTTTCTCTCTTTGAATTCCAAGTTGAAAACCTGTAATGACACTAAAAACATGGAATCATCACCTGGAAACCTTTTGTGTCCAACCACCTCAACTGTAATTTTTCCACAGAATGTTTAGTAATATGATTTTTTTTTAAATCTGTTATATGATTCCAATCAAAGAAACAGTACCCAAGTATAATCAAGACATGGCTTTCTATACAGAGTGACTTCTGATTTCATTTTTGAGTCTTATTCTCTCTTTATATGGCCTTCCTTGTTATAGTCATTGGTCTTCTGGTAAATCTTAAAATTACAATCTTTCTCTTTAAGGACTTGAAATTTTTTTTTCCCTCTCTCTGTCTCACTACTTCCTGTCTATTTCTTTAAGGTGAGAATGCAGGAAGATGCAGCTCTCCTAAACAAAAGAATAAGCACTCAGCCGGGGCTCACAGCACTTCCCGAAAATCCAAACACTACACTTCCACCTTTCCAAGACACCTCTTGTGAGTTGCAGTCGAGGATTGACCCATCTCTAGGTCAGCAGGTGAAGGATGGCCTCATCATGGGGGGCCAAGGCGATGCTTCCGTAGATGCTATTTACAAAGCAGTCGTGGATGCAGCCAGCAAAGGGATGCAGGTTGTCATCACCACTGCTGTCAACAGTACAACTCAGATCAGCCCCATTCCAGCTCTGAGTGCCATGAGTGCCTTCACTGCTTCCATCGGTGACCCATTAAGTCTCCCCAGTGCTGTCAGTGCGGTCATTCACGGACGAAACATGGGCAGTGTGGATCACGATGGGCGGCTGAGGAGTGCGAGAGGGGCTCGGCTGCCCAGCAGTCTGGACCACGGGAAGAACTCCAGCGAAGGAGATGGCTTTGAATATTTCAAATCAGCAGGTTGCCACACATCTAAAAAACAGTGGGATGGGGAGCAAAGCCCTGGAGGGGAGCGAAACAGGTGGAAGTGTGAGGAATTTTTAGATCATCCAGGCCACATCCACAATAGTCCTTGTCACGAAAGGCCCAACAATGTCTCTACACTGCCATTTCTGCCTGGGGAACAGCACCCAATACTGTTACCACCGAGAAACTGTCAAGGGGATAAGATTTTGGAGGAGAATTTCAGGTATAATAACTACAAAAGAACTATGATGAGTTTTAAGGAGAGACTAGAGAACACTGTGGAAAGATGCGCACACATTAACGGGAACAGATCTCGGCAGAGTCGGGGCTTTGGAGAGCTGCTGAGCACCACAAAGCAAGACTTTGTCCTAGAGGAGCAATCTCCGAGCTCCTCCAATAGTTTGGAGAGTTCTCTGGTCAAAGACTACATCCATTACAATGGAGACTTTAATGCCAAAAACATTAACGGGTGTGTACCTAGCCCTTCAGACGCTAAAAGCATTAGTAGTGAAGATGACCTAAGGAACCCAGACTCCCCCTCTTCAAATGAATTGATCCCTTATAGGCCAAGGACGTTCAACGTTGGCGACTTGGTCTGGGGCCAAATCAAAGGACTGACTTCCTGGCCTGGAAAATTAGTCAGAGAAGACGACGTTCACAGTTCTTGTCAACAAAGCCCCGAGGAAGGGAAGGTATACCAATCTTTATCCATTGTCAAATACTAACCTTTGTTCAGATGTCAGTTCTTATTTTCTGTTATCATCACTTTGGATTCTTCATGACTCATTGAGGTCTCACAAACTTCTGGAGCATAAAATGAAGAGGGGATGGTTGTAGTCACCAAAATGTCATGTCGTCAAGTGGTGAGTTGTAAAGCATTTGTAGATCCCACTAGGGTTCAGCATGGCTCTGACCCAGGAACCAGATTTCCAGAATTTGGTTAACTTGGCCTTTCTTCCTTGCATGTGCCTAGTTCTTCATTCATACAGAGAACAAAGGCAAGTAACAATGATAGGGGGAGAAAAATCTGGTGGTTGTTGGAACCCAGCAATGTGGCAGGGGTCCTTCCAGGCGACAGAAAGTGCCAGGGGATTGGAACTCTCCCATGTGCTGATGTGTGATACACAAAACTGGGGAGAAGCTAAAACTGGGGTGGAGTTGCAGCCATTTCTGGAAGCAGGAGGTAACATCTGAGTTTAGAATGGTGTCTCCTTTCAGGAAAAGTTCTGGCTCTTTGAAACATATGGAACTGTTTAACCCCATAGTCTGGTTCTGCTTAACACAATCTGATCACATAAATTAAATGAAAACTTCTCCATAAAACTACCATTCAATTTAGAAGAAATTAGTAAGGGTCTTCTGAGCTTTCCCCCTCCCCACAATTGGTAGAATTGACTCACTAGGCAAGAAATGTGCAGAATGTTCAAAGTAGATAGAAAAATTTATATCTGAGCAGGAGATGAAAATAATGCACATTCCCTACATAGGATGAAGAAACATGTAATTTTTCATCTCCTTAGGAAATAAAAATTCCTTTTACAGGTATATATTATTCTCTTAAAGATTATATTGTATAAAGCTATTTCAACTCTGCTCAAACCTCCACTGGCATTTAGGTTTAATGGCAAAGGAAACCAAAAGCATTTTGCCAGCACAATAAAAGGATTGTCTTTCTCCAAATGACCGGGAGGTCCTTAAACCCATTGCTTATAATGCCTAATATATACTTGTCAGGGTACACTTTCAGCATAATGTTTCTACCTTTGATAAGAAAATGAATTCCATATTCCTATTCATAAAACATTTTACTCTCTAATCTCTCCAAGACCAGACAAACATTCTTTGGGCTGATAAACCTAAATATTTTTGACAGTTTATTCAAGAAATAATTAGAAACAGCAAAATTGGGCTTTTATTATATAAATGGAATTGCTACAAATACAAGATGTAGACATTGAACTGTTTTATTATCTGTGCAAATAAAATCAAGTTTTTTTTATGTGCCACTTTATCAAAAAAAAAAGCTTAACTAACAAAAAGATTATGGCTTCCCTTCCCTGGAAACATTCTTCCTGTCTTACAAGCCTTGTCTGAATATCTTTTTATGTCCTTAGGAGAATAAAGGCACATACTTTTAACACATTTCAGTTTAAACCATGACCCTAATCTTCTGCTTAGTCTGTGTTAGCAAACTCCTGGGATTGAACTCCTCACTGATGTTTAGGGAGATGCACCTAAAAAAAAAAAAAAATCATTATCTAAGAGTCCAAGAAACATTTTTTTACTTTATTTGAATAATCAGCTGGTTTTCAATCACTATAAAGTAAAAGTGTTTCACAAAATCCATATCCTTTTTCCTTGTTATTGACAATCGATTAATTCCTAACAGGGAGCATAAAATTGTTTATGTAAATTCAAATATCCCCTCACCCATTGGCTGACATTGTAATTTTACATTCTTACAACTTTGATATCAAAATCTTGATAAAAAGATACACTAAAAATACTTTTAGTAAATCAGAGAAAGTAATTGAAAGCATACATTTAGAGATGAAAAACTAAAAATTTATAATGAAATATTAATGATAACACATGAAATATTTACCTGTCATTAAAAAGCAAAGTATATCAGTCTTAAAAGCTCTAGGGCACTTAACATTTTAAAATATCTCTGGTCTTTTCAGGACAGCTCACTTTTGCACATAAACAAGCAAAGTGCTACTTCACAACCCCTTTTTTTCTCCTATAGTTCACAAAACAAAGGAAGGTCTTCCTTATTAATGATGCCCAGCTAGTCAAACACCGTTCTCCAGAAAAGGTGAACACCAGAAAAGGTGAAATTTCAAAAACAGGTCTCTCTGACTTCAGCCAAATGTCCTTTGCCTGATGTCTTGGTGATCCTGGTTCATCTAGAAAAGATTAAACTGTGGTTAATATCTGTGTAAGACAAAGCATGATCTGTCTGAAAAGATTTCCTGTAAAACATATTTTACATTAAAATTGGTTTAAAACTGTGAACCAATTATGATGTAAATTTCATTTACATTGAACCTCTTAGTTCTCACAATGTCGGATACATAAAGCCTTGTGCATTTATAACCAGACTTATGCTTTTAAAAAGGTAAGCAGTACATTAGGTTTTCTTCCATATACTGTGGCAGTGCCTGACATTTTAATAAAGTCAAGAGAGAAAGAGACTGACTTCATGAACAATTTGTTTATTATAGTAAAATCTTATTAATTCCATCTTGCTGATATGGAATGTGAACCATTTTCCCCTGTAATTCTCTCTGTAGTATCTCAGAAGAAACGGTTTGCAGAAAAATTTTCTTACACATAATCATTTAAAACCTTTTCAGCCTCTCCATTTTTCATACTAGTATTTCTATGTTCACCTGAGTAAATTAATCCAAGATGCTGTCAGACCCTACCAGATAGCATCTATGTTAATTCAAATTTTAGAACAGGTTTATTATCTCCTCCCACTCCCTATATCTCACAAACCTATCGTTTATTTTTTGTTAGTATCTTTGTTCTCAACAAGTCACTTCAAATTCTTTTTGGAAGCAGAGAAGAAAAAATCTGGGAAAGATTGAGGGCAGGAGGAGAAGGGGGCGACAGAGGAGATGGTTGGATGATGGCATCACCAACTCAATGGACATGAGGTTCAGCAAACTCCAGGAGATAGTGAAGGACAGGAAAGCCTGGCATGCTGCAGTCCAGCACAGGTCACAAAGAGTCAGTCACGACTGAGCAACTGAACAACAAAAACTAGAAAAAAAATAATTATCACGATTACAGGTAACTAATTCAGAATAAGCCGGACACCTCTCATGTTTTCAGGTTGCCTGAATAGTCTCTGGACTGATAGGTCAGGGCTGTGAATGGAGCAGGAACTGAGATCTCCAAGTTGTCCATAACCTGATACTTTAGCTAACTGTTGTCATGAGTGCAAATGACTTGGTCAACTTATGATTTAAAAAGACATTTTTAAATCTTCAGTGGGGTGTTAAATGTAGTAGAATTGCTAATAGTGCATTAGAAATATCCTGCAGTTTCCAAGATTACTTTCTAGGAGGTAGGATTTCTAACTATCAAATACTGTGTGAACACAGCAGAGGAGACTAGAGAGAAAGGGCTTTGGGCATTCTGATGTGAGCTTAAAAACAGCTCTACCAGTTACCTAAATGGTCCTGAGTGGGTGTATTAATTTCTAGAGCTCCTCAAGTGGGAATATTAATTCCTACTCAGAATGATGTTAAATGCAATACTATAAATAGATGGGGCTTCCATCGTAGCTCAGTCAGTAAAGAATCTGTCTGAGATGCAGGAGACCTGGGTTCGATTCCTGGGTCAGGAAGATCCTCTGGAGAGGAAAATGGCAACCCACTCCAGTATTCTTGCCTGGGAAAATCCCATGGACAGAGGAGCCTGGCAGGCTACAGTACATGCGGTCGCAAAGAGTCGGACACAACTTCGCGACTGAACCATCCACCACCATAAATAGATGATACAGAAAAGAGGCTCAGTAAAAATTAACCTCCTCCTCTCTGTTCTCTGTATTAAACAACCTTATGAATTTGGATTCCACCATTACAAAATTGTGGTCATTTGACCTTCAATATTGTATACCTATCCATGAATTATCCATAAATAAAGGACTAATTAACCAAGTTGGGTATTAAAGGATAGTAATAACATATTTCATGAATGAAATAGTTAATAACTATTTTTTATGAACCTCAAGACATTGCATACAAATTGGCGTATTTGATTATGAATTAATGTTAACTGTTCATTTTAGGCAGGAGTTCTACTTGGAAAGATTTTAAAGGACTTAGTTTGGTGAATAAACTTGAAAGTCCCCCTCTCCTCACTGTTTCTAAAAACTATAAACTCAGACATTCTTCCTCTACCCACCAACCCACCAAAACACTCAACAGTATTAATTAGTAGAGATTTTTAACAGTCTGTGAAAAGTTGGGCTGAATCACCCCTATTTAATACTGTCCCAATACTGAAGCTATGTTACAGCACTGGAAGGATAAAATGTGCCTTATATAATACCATTCAGGAAGTGGTATCTCCTTACTAATACATTTTCCCCTTGCCTATCAGTTTGTAATAAGAACATTCTAGAAGATATGTATACTTTTTCTAAAGAAGTGGTGCAGGTTTCTCTCTGAACCATGAACCCTTTATAGCTTCAGATTTAGCAGCCAAGAATAAGACCTCAGTGCTTAGTCAGAGCTGGAGAAATGTACTGCCAGATCTTGGCACAGTATTAAGGAATTCTTGGAGAGGAAAATGGCTTCTGCTGGCATTACACCTATACACTATAATGTACAGACATTTTAACCCTGTGCAACTGTGGGGGGAGATGCTTATCTTTATGCATTTATTTCAATAATTATTTTAAAGCAGAAAAAATGTTCTTTTTTTTTCCTAAAACATATTTTGTAATTATCATCTACCATCTTTGATCTTACATTAACTAGCCTAAAAGTGTTGACTCAAATAATAATCAAAAAAATGAAAATTTTTTTTTCTAAGTGGTTTATTTTTATTTTTGAACATTGTCCCATTGGTCTTCGTATTTCGTTGTTCTTATGTTCAGTGTGTATTCTGACTGGAGGCAAATTTAGGCAAGAATTTATTTCTGTATTGGCACCAAAATGTTTCTTTTCAATGAAATGTTTGTTGTTGTTGGACAGGTAGAGACATTCCTAATTATCCAGAAGAATCACCTGGTTAAATGAAGAAGTTTTTAAAAGCAATGAGTAGGGTGCTCCTTCTCTAGATTCACTCTGACTTTTTTCCACATGGTTATATTTGGCAGGAGGAGATAAAAGTAGCTTTCTGAGTGTTGTTCAAAACAGACAGACCTCATCATTATTAAAACTCATGCCAGATTTATTTTGGGACAGTCACTTTCTGTTTGTTATTCACTATCACATGCACTCATGTTTTGATGGTATGGAGCAAAACCAGAGATGGCTTACAGTGGTATTCTGCAGATGTATAACCTAAGAAGTTGAGCCTGGGAACTAAATTTGGAAGGTGTGCCCTTCTGTGGTGTTTAAACACTTTTACTTTGAAGAATATTCTTTCTGGGCTTATCAGTGTTAGCTATTTGTGTTCTTTGGTACTGTCATTCTCTGTTGAAAGTATTCTTTGTATATTTCCTTTTCCATATATATTTTCTTACCCATTTCTGAAAATGAATTATTTCCTCTATACCCAATCAGTATCCATGATATTTGGGCTGCATTTTGACTGGTGGGGTGGCTGGGGCAATCAATGGTCTGCAGCAACAGAATATTTTTGAAAAAGAATAATTTTTGGAAAGTAATAAGCAAGATAAAATCCAGACAAAAGCAGTGCCTGATCAAAATTTGAAAGATAATAAAAAGGAAAAACTAGGTAACACCAAAAATATGAATATTGGGGAAAAGACTAAACTGAGAACAAAGTTGAGGTAAACTTTAGTAATTGTGGAATACTGTGAAGCTTTTTTCCCCCTGAGGAAGATTAAAGAGGAAAAGGAGGGGGCCTGTCTCCCTTCCAACTGAGTATGGAGTTCTTGAGCTTGTCCATACAGTTGTCACGTGGTTACTAGCAAATGGAATCTCAAGTATGAGGCAAATACATGCTTCTGCTACATGAACTCTTCAACAGCGTATCCTTGAAAGTACAAGTTTATTCAAAACATTTAATTCTGTATGTATTATGGATCTATATAAAATTTGTTGTCACATTTAGAATAGATTTACTCTAGTCCTATAGTACAGTTCTCTAGTACTTAAAAATGCTTCTATATGAAGTGAAGATGAAAGGAAAAAAAAACCCCTCAGATAGTGCCACTGACTAAAACTGCAATAATGTCGATTGGCTTAGTCCATTTGAAAAAACTGTGGTTCACTTTATGAATTTTCCTTAAGTATTATTGTTAAATTCATCCTTTCTGTCACAGGTGAGTCAACTTTCTACCCCAAATTATTTATCATTAATTCCCATACTTGAAAAAATATTGAAATATTGCACTTAAGTTAGCAGGACTTTTTCAGCTTAAAGATTAAAGTAGTTACTACTTAATAAATGTTTGATAATAAGCCTAATAAATGCCTCATATTTGCTTACTGCTTATTGATTTTCCAAGATTTCAGCTCAAGTCACATGTTACCTATACAAATACTTAAAATTTGTCCTCAAATTCTTATTTACTCATTTTTTATTCATTCAACAAATATTTTTGACACATTATGTAGTAGGCACTGTTCAAACCACTTTAAAAATAACTTCTAGTCTTATTCTAAGATATATGTGAAAACATAGGTATAATGTTTTTGTATTTTTCTAATATAAATTTATATGCATATATCACTATTAAAAATGTTTAACGGTATATGTTCCACCTGAAACAGTTTCACATGCCACAAGTGGCACTTGGGAAAGACTGCATTGGTGTTTATAAAGCACCTTCATCCTTAGATAATCCAAG
The DNA here is from genome assembly GCF_032452875.1 of Bos javanicus. Lineage (NCBI taxonomy): Eukaryota > Metazoa > Chordata > Mammalia > Artiodactyla > Bovidae > Bos > Bos javanicus. Next base: position 47,744,563 of record NC_083869.1, on the reverse strand, counting down.
TAGATAATCTCAATGACCCATAAAGATGTGCACACCTATTTCCATTTGGACCTCAGGAAAGAGGCATTCCTAAAGACACAAACCACAAGCAGTTAAACCAAGGCTCAACCCTGGTCTCCTAACTCTCAGCTTAGTGCTCTTTGCATGATACCATTCCCCAGCAATAGGAACTGAGGACACTGTAAAAAGGGGATGGGGAAGTGAAGAAGGAACAGGGGCAGCTGAGGTCAGCTGCTTTCTCTCTGCTGTGAAATCTGTGATATGGCTGTGCTCTTGTCTTTTAACCTTTGTGTGACAGCTTAGCCTCAGCACTAAGTACCAGCAAAGGAATCACCAAGAGATTTAATCCTGTTATCGGGGATTAACACCTGAAGGGAGTTTTGACATCTTCTCTAGTTAATTGGCTCAAAAGTGATCTGGGATCTTTAATCCAGATTCTTCTAATATACACTGTAGCACACTTTCAGAGGGTCACTCTGTCTCTGAAATGTTTATGTCTTCTTTTATGTCATAGACTTACTTCTGAGATACACTCCATGCTACTGTGCTGACCTCAGATCAAACAATTATCAAATCTTTAATATGTGCCTTGTGAACAAAATAAGCAGCCATAGTTTCAGACTTGTTCAGGAAACTTTTAAACATCCACCATATAATCATGTCTGGTTTTATGGGTATGTTTCTAACCTTAATGAACAGGCTATAGGTCTAGTTATGCCAAAGAATTATTAAATCTAAAAAATCTGAAGAAAAAAAAAAAGAATCTGAAGGAATGAAAAAAGGGATTTAGAAGTTAAAAATTCAGCATATGTGTATATTTATACATGAGATAATATGTGTACTATAAATACATAAAGTCTGGTTACCTTTTTCTAATTCCTAAATCACATAGGTACACAGTTATACCATGATAGCCACTACTATTAGCATCATCATGGTTAGAATGAAAATATGTTGGCCGATATGAGTAAAGATATAAAGTCCTCCCCAAATTTCTCACCAAGATAGAAATCAAATAATTTATGAAACTTCTGGCTTGTGAATATATAGGAATATAAGATTATTAAATTCCAGATTAAAATAGTAAGTATCTTAAATTACTTGCTCCTTCAGTGTAAGTTTTATTTAAAAATATGTATATGTTTAATCTTTTTAATGTTATATTTATGTATTTGATTCCCAGTACTTTCTTTATTTACAAGTTAGCTAATTAATTTATGAGTGTTCATTAAATCATTAAATATGGTTTCTATTTGACTAGAAATGGAATTTATTTTGTTGTTCCCTGATACCTTTGTAGGGGGTTATCTTTAAAGACTTTCTTGAATATTGTGTAAGTGGATGAATATTCCCCAAAAAAACACACACTCTTCATGTATTATATTTCACAATACCAAAGAGTACTAAAATTCTGAAACCAAATAAACTGAACATTTACCTCTGGATATGTATGATTTTGTCATATTAGAAATACAAAGTGATGTGTATCTTATAGTTTCAGAAATCACTCTCATTGCTTTCTCTTTCAAGGTCATTGAATCCTTTATAAATAATATATTTATTACAAGTACCTTAGAACCTTAGAGGCATATTTAAATGAAGAAATCATGGTGGAGAATTAGTTTTAAAAATCACCAGAAAATTATTCAAGTGTAAAAAAAATTTTTGAAGATAAATTTGAGCAAGCATCATCTAAATTTCTGTAAATAAAAACTGGATTTATAATTTGACCTAATTTTTTGAGCATGTATATATAGACATATATACTTACATGTGTGTGTATATATGCATACACACACATACACATCTCTCTATATAGTATATGTGTATTTCAGCATGTATTAGAGTTGACGTGGCAGAGAAAGGTTGCTTTGGGGCCATCCTGAGTTTTGATGCTGGCCATGTAACTTAAACTCACTTAGGCCCATCTGTAAAATAACAATGCTAGTGTGCAGTATTACCACATGAAATAATAAAACAGTGCCTTCTACATAATAAATGTGCAAGAAATGCTTTTACTGCCCCTTATTTCTTAATTAAAAATAAAATAGACGATTTTTAAAAAATCATTTGACCTAACTTAGGTTTTTTTTTTTTCACAATAACTATGATTTTTATTTCTCCTTTTTTATCTAATATTTTGGATTTTTAGATTACATGTCTTTTTCTGTGCTAACTTAGTTTTTAAAAACCGAGACCAATGGGATAAGTTTTCACTGTGGCATGTTGCATTATTTCACTGTGAATCTGCTTTCTGTTGCCTGTATCAATCCTTTCTGAGATCTCTCACTATACCAGTTTGTGTCTAACAGAAGCTCCTATTATAGGACAGCTTTCTTCTTGGTGCCAAGAAACTAATTTAAATATAAGGGGAATTAGCTATAAATTAATTGTGAGCTATCTTTCATAATTTCTTTGTGTGAGTGAGTACAAGATGGAATCCCATTTCTAACATAAAATGTGAAAAGGTATCCAGGTACCTTTAAAAATAAAAACACATGGATATATTCATCTTACTTAAGCTTTTCCAGTCATTCCAATAAGACACTTGACTACTTCTGTAGAAATGTTATTGGAACAAAGTTATATCTTGTTCTGGCACACAATCCACAGTGAATTTGTGTATGTAAGGTATTTGGATCCCTTGGGACAAAATACAAAAGTTATGAAAAGGAAACTATTTCCATTATTTGACTGTTATTCTCATTGAATGATGTTTTCAGATGACAATGGAGACCCTTTGTTAATAATCATCACTGTGTACTAGATTTGAAGAAGTCAAAGAAAGTTATTTATGAACAGTATTCATGAGTCAGGAAGATTCAAAGACAAAAGTTAATCATTTCCTTGTTTATTAGAGTGTATTTTCTTACCCATTAGGTGTCTTGGCAACCTCTGAATTTTTTTATTAAAGGAGTGCAGGGTGGGGGAAGACTGGGTTGAGGAGTGGGGGGGGGGACTTAATTTGAAGCTATATTTACACAGCAAGCAATACTGTTTCTACTGAGATTGTGTTTAAGATCAGTAAAAGTTACAGTGCTTTTCTAAGTGTGTTTTTATTTGCATATTAAATTTCCTATTTGTTAATTGTTTTCCTTAGGAGAAGTGACTTCAAGAACTATGATAGAGAGTATTAGGGGCAGGTGGCAAAAACTGCACCTCCCTCCCCCACCAAACCCCCAGCCACCAGTTGGTGGCTTACAGTGATGAGGCAGCAAGTGTCATGTAGCCTAGGCTGGCAGTGTTAAAGCAGGACCCCGGAGAGGACACGCCCATCAGAAGTAGCCACACCCTCTTTCCGCATCAGTAGGGACTACATGCAGCCTACTACCCTACTCGTTTGTTTTTGTTTTTTGGTTTTTTTTCCTGGCCTCTGCAGAGCCTAACACACCACTATGTAAGACTAGCTATTCTGTGCTTGGCTGTGTTCACCATGTTTGTTGTATTTTAATTCTCACCGCAGTTCTAGCAGGAAGGTAGGTATTAATGTCCTCGGGAAAATTTTCTTGAAGTGTCTTTATTTTTGAAAGCCAAAGCTTTGGCTAACAGCGAAGATTTAACAAACTAAATATTTCTCTAAATTATCCAAATTTTAGGAGGCTCAGGGAATTTAAGGGTGTTATTCATGCTAGAAAGTGAGGTCAGATGCAAACTTCTATGTGCTGGCTCCAAAGCCCAGCACCCTCACTCACCACCGCTGTTTTTCATCTGATGGAATACAGAATCGCAGTTGCTGAGCATCAGGCAGTGCAAAAAGCAGACCAGGATCTCTGACTCACATGATTTTGTGAATTAAAGGTTATTTAAGTTCCAAGTTTTGTTCTTCAAACATTACCTTGAAAATGTTGACATTCTGAAAGCCACCCAGTCTTTCATTTCCGTTGATGTTGCAGCCTGGAGCCACGGAATCAACCTCTGCCCCAGCGAGGACAGAACAGTGAGAATTAAGCCTCCCTCCCCCGAGTGCCATACAAGCACCTGCTTGTCTGGCAGGAAAGTAAAAACAGTGTTAACAATTGCAGGTCTGGGTAATGTGGTCTGGTCTTCATGCCTTCACTCAGGTGGAGCCCGAGAAGTTGAAGACACTAACGGAAGGTTTAGAAGCCTACAGCCGAGCCCGGAAAAGGAACAGAAAGTAAGCACAACTTTTTTTCCGGTTTTGTTTTTTAAGGATATAATTTACTGGCTTTCCTTCAAAGGGACAATGAAATCTCACTGATTTAGTCCATCTTGAGCCCTGCCTAAGTACAATTTAATAGTTATCATCCAAGAGGACTATTATAGATGAATTAGCTCCTACAGAAAATATTTTCTGAAACAATGTATACTGTGTGTGGGACTTCCCTCTTCATCAGCTCTTCCCTTACTCCCCCCATCTCCATCCCTCTCACTTGAGAGGAAAGAAAATATGATTAATAGTCTCAACATGTAACAATGAAATAGTCTCTGAAAGTGTAGTGAAAGTGTATCCCTTTGTAATTTAAATACTTTGGGAGGGGGAATGACCCCCCTTGTTGTACACATGTGAATAATTTTGGCAGATTACCTGTTGTTAGTCAAAGTGATGAAAAGTAATTATTTTCTTGGAGCAGGGGCAATAGACTTTCTTCAGAATTATAATAAGTTGAACTTTGGGACTTTATTCTTAATTATTCAAGTTTTTCCAGATCTTTATATTTTGAGTAAACATAGTATTGACAAGTAGATAATGTTTATTACATAACTTGTATGTAATACAATGTAGTCATATATCATAACTATTATTTCATTTTAAGATAGAGAACTATAAATGTGCTTCTGTATGTGTACATGGAAAATTATTTTAATATATATCATCAATACACCTACTCAGCTACTATAATTTTCATATTATCAAATGTCTATAAATTATGAAATTGTAATGATTAGCAGCGTATCTTGTATAAAAGACTTACATAATGATAATGACATCTTTTAAAGGGCAGTCATTCTCTTAGTGGTGTCCTCAGTAATTCTTGCCAGAGCTAAAATTTTAGAATGCAACAAATCTTGGGGACTCTCTTCACCTCACTAGAATGTTTCATAAAAGAGACGTCAGCTGCAGTGGGTTAACACCTGCGTGTCTGTGTTCAACACTCCTTTGGAAGATGGCAGATTGGCAGTGGTTTCGGTGAGGGCCAAGTGAATTGCCAGATTCGCTATAGATCTGATAAAGTGAGTCAAGCGCCCTCTATTCTGACTGAAGTGAAACAATGAAGAGCTTAGTAGCAGGATAAAGCCTATAAAATTAATACAAGGTCTGGATGAAAGGAGGGAAATTGCAAGCTACCTACATCACGAATTTTCATTGGCCATTTGCTTTAGAATATTCAGTAGTACTTGTTTATTAGAAGTAAAATATCCCTGAAATCTTTCCTTCAGTGAGGTATACCAGTTAGCTAGATTATGTGCAACATATCCAAAACTGTTGATAACACAAGTATTTAGATATACTGCCTTGAAATGAGCTGTATTTTCCTCATAAATTTGCTATTAAGCAATTTCTGAAAGGTAATGAGTAATAAACAGCAATGTAAAAAATTTCCTTCAAAGCCAGCTTACTATTTGAGGTGAATTTATATGGGTCCTAAGTAGCATTATCTAAAGGAACCAAGGTAAAAGACAAAAATATGAAGCAAAACAGCTTTGTTTATCAGACCATTGTCTAAGTAGAAGGACTTGCCTTATAAATGCCTCGTAGAACACTTTACATTTTGCATATATGATTTAAAATCCATTATTCTATTCTCCCAATCAGAAGATGGGCCAGAATTACTGAACCCATTTTTGATGAGGACACTGAGACCCAAATAGCTTAAATAATTAGGTAAAGGCCACATAAGTGATAAATGGTATGTTGAACCCAATCATTTATTTATTTCCCAAGTCAAGGAGATTGATTTAGCAAAAGAATCTATGCCAACCAGGCACAACACAGTAGTCCCAGGACTTCACTGTTTAGTGAAGGAGGCAGATTTAGAAACAAATAATTAAGATGTTAAATTTGCAGTGACAGGAATAAGTATAGTGTATTTTGGGATCACGGAGAAGTGACATTAAACTCAGGTAACGGAAGATGTCCTAGAGGAGATGATACCTCAGCCAGGCCTTACACACTACATAGATATTAGCCAGACACAGGAAACAAGGACAAGATGGGATGGGCTGGAACAGTGTTTAGATGAGGTCAGCAGTTAGATTTGGGGGAGAGGAAATTGTAAGAGATGGAACCAAACGTATAAGCAGGAGCCAGACCATAAAGGGCCTGGTAAGGCCTCAGAGGTCTTTACATTATTGGAAGTGCCTAAGGGGACAGACGGTTGAATTTTTCACTTTAGCTGTGGCTGTATGGAGGATATATTTTAGGGGAACAGTATTGGAGACAAGGACATCCATTTAGAAGGCCATGTCAGGGAACAAGAGAGGAAGAAGACTCAAACCAGGAGGGGACCCATGAGAACAGAGGAGAAAGAATGTGGTCAAAAAACATTTAGGAGATAAAATTGACGGAACATCATGGTGATTGGCTGGGATGTGAAGGAGAACAGGTAATCAAGGACAACTCTCGGGTGCTTTAGTGGGCAGTGGAAGCACTGAAATGGGCGTACAGGAGAAAACTGTCAAGTGCAACGTGAGGTTCCTGCGATTCCACAGACCCAAGTCTGAAACTGGGAAGAAATGGTATTTGACTATGAAAAATGACTTCAGTCACACAGAGGTACTTTGACCAATTTGAACAATGGACTAAAGAGCGAACTCTGGGGCATTTGAACATTTACTGGAGATAATGAAAGAGATGGAAATAATGGTCAGAAAGGTGGAAAACCAGAGGGTAGGGGAGTTGGGTGTTAAAAGCCAAAGACCACGAATTTCTGGGATAATACAATGAAAAACAGAGGTCCAGTAAGAAGATCTGAAACATCTCCATTTGGACTGGGCAGTTTGGAGGCCATTGGTGACCTCAGTGAAAACAGTTTCTGGTAGAATGGCACATATAAAAATAAAATGGCCATGGATTGAAGATTAAATAAAAAGGAACAGAGAGAGTTGGTATCTATTATTTACTCTTCTTTCTACCCTTTATGTGAAAAGTTCCCAAAGAATAACTGGAAAGAAATTTGAGCTAACAAATATCTGGCTAGTTTTATAGACAAGGAGAAAGAAACTAAAAAAGGCAGGTGGCAAGAACAAGGTGGCTGAAAGTTTGGGTTGTGGCCTGAGTTCAGATGTTTCCATCATTACCTGGCTATGTGTACCCTTGAGTATGTTGTTTAACCTCTCTGAGTCTAAATACTTCATTTCTAAAGTGGGATATTAATACCAACCTCCTAGAATTGTTCTAAAGAGAGCCTTAGCACAGTTCTTAGCACATGGTATTTAGTAAACCATTATTTTTCTTATAAAGATATAGGTGAAACAAAATAATTACATATTTTTACCATTTGAAACATTCTGTCACCATATTAGATGTTTAGAACATTATATAGTCATGTAACCCTCAATATGCTATAATCATACTATACTATAAATATCTTTAAAGTGATTTGCTTATTACTGCCTAATCACAAAGGAAATATTTACATATTTATTGAAGAATTACTTAGGGTCATTTTGTACTTAAAAGTGGAAATAGCTTCATTAAAGAAAAAAAATTTGTGTAACTTTTAGATATGTTACAATTTTTTTTAAAGTAAGGATCAAATCTTCTGTCTATATGTACATATATATGTACTCAGTAACCTTATTTTTGTGAATCTGGAAAGTGATAAAGTGATAACATAAACATAAAAGTAAACATAAAACATAAACACTTTAAAACCAAGAAATGATACTTGTTGTATTAAATTTTCTTTATTTTTTAAAATTGAAATTAGTTGATTTATGGTATTATGTTATTTCAGGTGTACAACACAGTGATGCAATATTTTTATAGATTAAACTCCGTTTAAAGTTATTATAAAATACTGATTATACTTCCTGTGCTGTATACTATATCCTTGTATCTTATTTTATACCTAATACTATGTACTTCTTAATCCTGTTCCCCTATCTTGCCCCTCACCCCACCCCTTCCCTACTGGTAACCACTGTTTGTTCTGTGTATCTGTGAGTCTGTTTCTGGTTTGTTATGTTCATTTTTTGTTTTTTAGATTCTGCATGTAAGTGAAAACATACAATATTTTTATTTCGCTGACTTACTTCACTAAGCGCAGTACCTCCCACATCCATCCATGTTGTTGCAAATGGCAAAGTTTCGTTCCTTTTTATGGCTGTGTAGCAGTCGCATTGTGTGTATATATATATATATATACACACACCACTTTACCCTTTCATCTATTGGTAGACACACTTAGGTTGCTTCCATATCTTGGCTATTGTAAATAATGCTGCTGTGAACATGGAGGTACATGTATCTTTTGAATTAGTGTTCTCACTTGAGTTAGTTCTCCTCCCTCCAGTTGTGGGCAGGGATATGCACACTGGCAATGACTGCCTCTGCCCTAGTCAGAGGGTCTGTGCATCTCTGTTCCCTCTAAGTGTGTGCGCTCTCGTTGGCAGTGGCAGCCTTTACTATAGTGGAGGGCAGTGCCAGAGCAAGAAGAGCTGGAGCAGGGCCCCAGTGCAGGCCAGGGAGTGTGCTGGCAAGCCAGCCAGAATACCAGGCTATTTCTAGTCTGCTGCCTCTCCACTGTGCTGGAGCAGGGAGGCAGGTGGGGGTCGGGGTGGGAGTAAGCAAGTCTGTGCACGTGCATGCACACTTCAAAAGCAGAGTCTTGGTTTCTAACAGCCCTCCGGTAAGCCCTGCTGCTGCTGCTGCTAAGTCGCTTTAGTCGTGTCCGACTCTGTGCGACCCCAGAGACGGCAGCCCACCAGGCTCCCCCGTCCTGGGATTCTCCAGGCAAGAACACTGGAATGGGTTGCCATTTCCCTCTCCAGTGCATGAAAGTGAAAAGTGAAAGTGAAGTCGCTCAGTCGTGTCTGACTCCTAGCGACCCCATGGACTGCAGCCTACCAGGCTCCTCCATCCATGGGATTTTCCAGGCAAGAGTACTGGAGTGGGTTGTCATAAGCCCTACCTGTTTTCAAACCAGCTAAGGGGCTCATCTTCCCAGAGTTGCTCCCCAGGGAAGATCTCCAAGCCTGCGATCCTGCCTTCCTCTTCTGTGTGTGGTTCCCAATAGCTTTTCCTCCATTCCTACCAGATTCTATGTGGACAGTTTTAGTTGTAGAAAAGTCGTTATGCCAGTCTCCACGTCATTTTCAGTGAGAGCTATTCAACATGCAGTTGTCAGTGTCCTCGTATACTACCATCTTGATCTCTCATGTGTTAAATTTTTTTTAATCTGCGTACTTTCCCTACAGATTAGGTTTTAGAATCCAAGATTCTTGACATTTAGGTCTGATCCAAGTTTGTTCTGGTCTACATGAAGTGAGTTTCTTAAATTCTGAACTGATAGTCCAGAGCAATGTGCAATTCTCACTTCCCTCTTATTTCTCGTACTATTCACAGATGTGTACCTGGCTTCTTTTTTTAATTAATAAAGATAAGGATAATGTGTGACAATATAGGCAATGAACATGAGAAGTGGCAATTATCTCCATTAATAACTAGAAATGTGATTATATGAACATCTGTTGCTTAATCAAGTAGCTTTTAGAGTGTCCATTAGTAAAAATGTTTATTATTAAATGTCAGTGGGGAAGAGAAAATAGTAGAAGAGACTCGACAAGGAGGGCCTCTGGACTAGAAGATTGAATTTTGACTAATTATTCATTTCATGGACTCATGGAGCTTTTTCTTCCTCTTTTAAGCTCATTTTTCCTGACTTGACCAGCTAGTATGAATATGGTATGCAGATTTGACATCCAGAAAGTCTCTCTGTACCTCTTGATTTCCATGATATATTCATGTAATTTCATGCCCCATATCTCCATATTTATTCTCTCTTCCAAAAGTAGTCATTTCACCCTCTAATAACTGCTTAAGTTTGTCAAAGGAAAAACATTGTACTAATTACCTTAAACTAATACAAGGAGTTTATAAATATTTTAAATATCTTGTTGAAGAATGAACTCACAAACTCCTAAAATTTTGTCTGTTCATTCAACAAATAATGTTGAATTATTTTTATACTTTAATGTAGATGCTGTTGAAATTTTTCATATTAAAGAACAAAACTTTTATGCCTCTATTACTTTGGAAGATTATTTACAGTTAAATATCATCTTCTTTGTCATAAAATTATAATTGGTTTCACCAGTTTTCCCTAAAAAATCAAGTGTGACATACAAACAGCTGTTGTAACAGCTACTTCATTGAGTTGTTATAAGGATTAAATGAAGTAATATATATAAAGATTTAATTCAATTCTTGGCATATATAAAAAAGTGAAAGTGTTAGTCGCTTAGTCGTGTGCAACTCTTTATAATCCCGTGGACTGTAGCCTCTGTCGATGGATTTCCCAGGGAAGAACACTGGAGTGGGTTGCCATTCCCTTCTCCAGGGGATCTTCCTACCCAGGGATCGAACCCAGGTCTTCCACATTGCAGGCAGATTCTTTACCATCCAAGCCATTAGGGAAGCCTTAAAATATTCAATAAATACTAGCTATTTTTGTTATTAAAGATAATAGAACCCAGATTCTCTGAAGGTTTTTCACTGAAATATTTTCCTTTTTTTTTAGACATTTAGACTTTTATGTAGTCAATTTTAAACCCATAAGATAATAAAAATGCATAACAAATATCTTTTAAAACTTATCTTCATACTTTTATACAAATACAAAAGAAATAGTAAAGATAAAGCTATTTAACACATTGCACAAAGCGTAATATTGTCAGATAGCTGGGCAGTATGTGATACTGTCAAGACCTTTGATAAACAAGCCACAAAAGGGGCCTCAACCCAGCCCAACTCTAGCTCAGCTTAAATAGCCCTACAGAGTCCTGGGATTGCATTCCTCCCCAGAATCATGCTTAGCAAACTCCTCGGTGGGAAAACAACTCAGCCTGACCCCATTAGATGACCAGGGCCCTGTAAAACTGGAATAAGTAGGTGAATAAAAGATAGCATGTGACTATATATCAACTGGGACATACTCAAAAATAGCAATAAAAGAAAAGAGATAAGTTGTAGAATGGTACTTATATCAGGACACATTTGATATGATATATATTTTAAAAACACATAAAAGACAATACTAGGTACTGTTCATGGATATATCATATAAAATATTAAAACACGCCATAGGAATACACAGCTTCCCTTGTGGCTCAGATGGTAAAGAATCTGCCTGCAATGCGGGAGACCCAGGTTCAATCCCTGGGTTGGGAAGATCCCCTGGAGAAGAGAAAGGCTACCCACTCCAGAATTCTTGCCTAGAGAATTCCATGGACAGAGGAGCCTGGTGGTCTGCAGTCCATGGGATCGCAAAGAGTCAGACACGACTGAGCAATTTCATTTTCTTGCTTTATAGGAATACACAACACAGTTGCCTTCGGGGAGGAGGGTGGGAGAGAATGAGACTGGGAATTTATATCAAATGGGAACTTTAGTTTAAATTTTTAATAAAAGAATTAAAAGAAATATGTGATTTATTAGCAGGTTTTTTTGGAAATAGGTTTGATAGGGGTTGATAACTTGTTCTATGCACTTTTCTGCATAAATGGGAAGAATATAAAAGCTGTAGGCTAGCTTTCAGGCCAACAAAAGGTAAGGTTGATGCTGCATTGCTCTTATAGTTCAGTTAAAATCTTTTCTTTCAGTTAAACTGACTTAAGTGCATATAAGTTTCCCAAAACATAGAGCCGTTGTTTTAGCTTTGGACACATTATTTAGACACCATATGGAGCATCCACGATGTGTATACCTAGCAGTATACTACTTAACGATTGTATACAGAAACTAACTGCGTGAATTGTCCAGTCCTGTTGTATGAGGGTAAAACTTGGTGAGGACTGTGGTAAACCAAAGGGCCTCATCTAGAAGCATTCCAGTAAAGTTCAAATATGTTTTTAAACACAATGTGAGCCAAACTAAATGGGACTATGAGCCAAATTCTTCTACAACTGCAAATTTCCAATCTCCATGTAAATGCTGGGCTAGGACTTAACTCTTGGAAGGCCATTTACCTCTACACCTTCTCTAGTAATCATCGGGATGAGATAAATGAAATGAATCACCTTAGTACTCAGAGTAATTGGGTAATTCTTTGTATGCATCAAGAAGGAAAAGTTAGAGTGGACATAATTCCTAGAGGTAGATAGTGCGGATTTGCCTTGTTTTAGTAATTAGTTCATTAGCTTCCTAGTTAAACGTTTCAGTCATGGCAGATTCTCCATATGTTAAATACCTGTAGTGGTATGCTGCAAGTGAAAAGTGAAAGTGAAGTCGCTCAGTCATGTCGGACTTTTTGCAACCCCATGGACTGTAGCCTACCAGACTCCTCTGTCCATGGAGTTTTCCAGGCAAGAGTACTCGAATGGGCTGCCATTTCCTTCTCCAGAGGGTCTTCCCAACCCAGGAATCAAACCTGGGTCTCCTGCATTGCAGACAGACGCTTTACTGTCTGAGCCACTAGGGAAGCCTGGTATGCTGAGTAGAGAGAAAAGGTCAGACGAGTGATAGACATTCTGAGACCATCATTCTTTATCTTGTCAAATAGTTTTGTCATTTTGCTTTTGGGGAGGCGGGGGCGGGGAAATGTGGCAGAGCCTCAGGTGTGCCAGGTTAAGCTGTTTCTCACCTGTAATGAAAGTGCACCAGGATTTCAGCCTTCATTTGCTGAACTCCTGAAGCCAGGATGCTCCAGAGAGGGCAGAGGGAGCTCCCTAGTGGCCAGAGCCTGCAGTTCAGAGCCCTTCCTCCAGACACACAGCCTGAGAAAGACCAGCCAGAACAAAAGGCAATGAGAAGCAGGCCGGATCTAAGAGCACAAGCTCTGTCTGTGGAAATAGAGACCCGTTGCCCAGCTTCCTTGCAAAATCATCAGACGGTCGAAGAAACATGTGGAAGGGGAAAGAACACTTTCCCTAATCATCGGTTCAATTTGTTTTTCCTGTAGTTATGTGACCTTATCATTGATTGGTGTTCAGTCATGAGAATCCCAGAGTGTTTTGTCATCAGAATTGTCCAAATGTGAATATAAATTGACTTTCTTTCATGGAATTGGTACTCTGTTTTCTGATTAGGGAATTAAATTGAGATTTTTTTTTTCTTTAATTTTTTAATCTACTGTGTTGTTTTCGTTAATTCCAGAAGTGGAAAGCTAAATAACCATTTAGAAGCTGCTATTCATGAGGCCATGAGTGAACTGGACAAAATGTCTGGGACTGTAAGTTAATTTATTTTTCCATTATACTGTGTTTCTTTGAAAATAAATTGTATTATACTTTTTGGTAAAGTCTCTTAAATATTGTCAGGCAACTCACGTAGCAATACTAAATTACTGGGCTCAAAAAAGACTGCTATCATAAAAAATTAAAAATAACTTAAGAAAAAATAATCTAGTGGTATTAACTATGTATTTTTTCTGAGGTAAGTAACTTTTTTCCTCACATAAAATACTTTTAAAATGTGCGCAGCAAAACATTGAAGTTAAAATCATAGCTTTTGCATTTGACTCTTAGCAGTGATTATTAGTGCTGCCTAAGTATTCAATAATATAAATTTCACTCTACCATAGAACAAAAAGGGAAATTGAACATAGGGTCAAGACCAAGAGTATATAGTCATTTCATTTCCTTTCTGCTATTACCTAAAAAAAGTTTAAATATTTGGCCCCAAATCCTATTGCTAAATTATTGATATTTAACACTATAACCTCTGGTTTTAAAGTGTCTACTTTTTCTTTACATTTTTATTGAATGTTGCATGTAATGGTGTTGAATGTGAGTTTAATCATCATTCTCTAATTTACATATTGGCTAACATAAACACTCAAACTATAATTTTGATAATTTCTAAAAAATGTGACTTATCCAAAGCTACTCAGCAATGAAAGGGTGATTTCTTTTAGTTGTTATTGTGTTAACAAGGTTATCTGAATCCTAACAAGCCATCAAATGGCTACTGAATGACAGATAAAAGTTTTTACACATTCGTAGTGCATTGGGATTGGTACAAGATTTTGTGATCCAAACCATCATTTCAAAGATGGGTAAACTGAGGCCCTGAGATGTTTAATTTCCTGATAGAATTATAGGAAAAGTCTGGAGCAGAGATTATAAACTCAAACACTTTCTGTGTGTGTGCATTAGTAACTCAGTCGTGTCCTACTCTTTGCAATCCCATGGAGTATAACCAACCAGGCTCCTCTGTCCTTGGAATTCTCCAGACAAGATAACTGGAGTAGATTATCATTCCCTTCTCCAGGGGATCTTCCCAACCCAGGGATCAAACCCAGGTCTCCTGCATTGCAGGCAGATTCTTTACCATCTGAGCCACCAGGGAAGCCCCTGAAACACCTTCTAGGCTGGGCAAATAGTATCATTAAATACAGGGGATCAGGTTTGAGTGAAACAGTGATTTTAGTGGATTAAGAAATGCCAACCAAGATGCCCTGGTCAAGGTAGGCTACGTACCAACTCTCAGTCTTAGAGGCTTAATGGCTTAAAAAGGCTGTTCCTCACTTGGGTCTCATTCTGGTTGAGTAATCTTGCTTCACACAGTCATTTAGGGGCTCAGGTTCTTTCTATATCTAGTATCCCCCATTCCCTAGGGTCTCAGAGTGCTCCATCACATCCTTAGCATCCAACCCAGCAGCGGGAGAGAAGACCATGTACCCAGAGGACGGCAGGATAAGGTTTCATGGGCCAGACCGGGAAGTTCATCTGTTCTGTTGACTTTCCACTGGTTTGACCCAGTCACGTGGCCTTCTTAATTCAAGGGGACTGGTAAAAGTATTGTACACCATGCCTGCTCAGGAAGAGGAGAAATGTGTTTGGCAGGCATCTCGCTAATGTCTCTCTCAAGATCTTTGGCCTTTGTGGCCAGCAAGCAGTCAGGAGTGATGGGGGCCATGGCAACATGAGGACTGTATTCTCTCTAGAAGGAGCTTCTGCTTCCATGCTGCAGCGAGCTAGAGCCATGTGGGGATCTGTGCCACTGTTGCAAGATCTTCCCATTTTTTCATGCAACACTGCAAGTCTGAAAGTAAAATTTCTCATTATTTAGTGTTGCCAGCTATTTTTAAAATATTAAAACACCATAGGGCTAAACCAGTCCCTTTCTAGGCTTCATTTGGTCCACAGGTAACTAATTTGCAACTTTGAATAAAGGCTTCTTTCCTCAATTTATAAAAGGTTTCAGTAGACTCTTTATCAGAGACTAGTGGTTTTAAAGAACGTAATGGCACCCCACTCCAGTACTCTTGCCTGGAAAATCCCATGGATGGAGGAGCCTGGTAGGCTGCGGTCCATGGGGTCGCTAAGAGAGCGACTTCACTTTCAGTTTTCACTTTCATGCATTGGAGAAGGAAATGGCAACCCACTCCAGTGTTCTTGCCTGGAGAATCTCAGGGGCAGGGGAGTCTGGTGGGCTGATGTCTATGGGATCGCACAGAGTCGGACACGACTGAATCGACTTAGCAGCAGCAGCAGCATGGAACATTTACAAGGATGAGGCAGTGTGAGAAACTCATTGGTGTTATTTTTTAAATGTAATACTTTTAAAAGTTTTCTGGGGATTTCCCTACCAGTCCAGTGGTTAAGACTTTGCCTTCCAATGGAGTGGGGTGTGGGTCTGATTCTTTGTCAGGGAGTGAAGATCCCGCATACATCACAGCCAAAGAATGAAAACATAAAAGCAATATTGTAACAAATTCAATAAATACTTTAAAAATGGTCCACATTAAAAAAACCTTTAAAAATAGTTTTCTGTATTTGATTCTGAATAGCAATGGTCTATGCTATTACGTTATCTTTACAACATGCAATTGAGCCAACTTGTAGTGGATCTTCAGATCCACTGTGCCCATCTCTTCCTAAGCCTGAGTTCTGTGACATCACATTAGTAGCTTGAAGTTGGCCATGGTAAATATTTTAAATTAAAAAAAAACATAATTAGAAAATTTTTAAAAAAAGGAAATGAAATTCGGAAAAAAAAAAACAAAAACCATTTGTACCACAGAGATTGGCATACACTACAATGGGCTTATGTTCCTCCATGGGGAACTGGTTATTAAGCATGTACTATACCGCTGCCTCAGAGAAGGCAATGGCACCCCACTCCAGTACTCTTGCCTGGAAAATCCCATGGATGGAGGAGCCTGATAGGCTGCAGTCCATGGGGTTGTGAAGAGTCGGACACGACTGAGCGACTTCACTTTCACTTTTCACTTTCATGCATTGGAGAAGGAAATGGCAACCCACTCCAGTGTTCTTGCCTGGACAATCCCAGGGACGGGGGAGCCTGGTGGGCTGCCGTCTATGGGGTCGCACAGAGTCGGACACGACTGACGTGGTTTAGCTACCACTGCCTTGGGCACATCCTGCCTCTCCTGGACCTTGCCTTGTCCCCTCCTGTCAGTACCACAACAGCCGCAATACAATGTGGGACACCTGACCACCTCCCTAGCACCTGTCTTCCGCCCCTAACACCAGACCTGCTGTCTGAAACCTGGGAATCAAGTTCTGCTATTCATCCACCTCTGTTCAATCTGATACACAGCCCTAAATGCTGCTAGCTTCCCTGTTGGTGTATAAAGATGAGTTGTATGCATTGCTCTTCCCAGACTACACAAGCTTAGATTTGCCAACAGATGGTAGTGGTATTCTGTTTTCCATCCTTATTCTTCTCATAAGTAAACCTCCTTGGACTGAGCTGTGTGCATGTTCTTATCATCTTTGACCCTTCTTAGTAGTTATAAAATAAGTACAGTGATGAAATAAAGAAGAAAATGTTTAGTATATATTTATCGACTTTTCCAGAACCCCAGTAAAGTTAGTGATCCAGGGACCTCTGATGGGAAAGGTCTTATTTTCATTTTCAATGGACAGCAGGGGTAGCAACTGCACATCCCCTCTCCCACTTTGATTTTTTTCCAGTTCCTCTTCTGTATTCCACTGTTGGGAGATCCACAGAGTGTTGCTCTGCTTGTCAGTTTCCAAGATTCCTTATCCTCTGTAGTGACTGTAGGCACACCGAGATCTGAGTCTTGTAAAAGTGTTAAATGCCTCAAGATAGCTGTGATTGAAAATGAAAGCCAGAGTCTGCTGCCTACCCTGTTTCTTTGTCAGAAATCCTATGGTGTTTGTGATTTCAATCTCTGTTGTTGTTGTTTTTTCCCTACCTCTTTATTTCCAGGTTCACCAAATCCCACAGGGAGACAGACAGATGAGACCTCCCAAACCCAAGAGGAGGAAGATCTCCAGATAACAGGGACTACTCCACCGATGCGCAGTGTTTATTAAAGAAATGTGCACAGATATGTCTGTAGATAAGTATTGATATAGCCACTGTTATATCAATATTTAGTCTATGGCAGATAGTTACCACCACCACAGGGTGCTAAGAGAAACAGTGATACGATATTTTTTGATCAGGAAGGATACAGAATGCTGGAAAACCAATCAGAATCCCTGAATGAAGAGGGTGGTAGATGGTCAAGAGATTACTGAGAAACTCTTTTTCTATAATACTAAAATTGTGATTATAAGAAATAGTCCAAATGTTTCAGAAGAATTTTCAATGTTGTATATAGAAAATACAGAATTTCATGGTGACATCAGAAATGTAAATATTGTACAATATTGTCATGTACAAGCGTACCTAATGCACACTTTATCTTTTATTGTACAAAGAAATAGTGTACAAAATTCTTTGGTTTCTATGGAGTACACCTACCAGAGACTACAAGTGTAAAGTGATAAATAAAAATACAACCTAAATGCTTTTCTATGATAATGTAAAAGATGCTGTTTTTGTATTTAACAGCAGAGAAAAGGCATGATGATGTATTACCTGAAAATATGACATACACTGCACACCACCGAGTGTCCATTTATATTGTCTGTTTGGAATGAACCTTGCCTGGAAGCACTGGACTTGATTTTGGGTGTCTAGGAAATTGAAACCTTGCAGATTTCTAAAGGGACGAGGGCTCACAGATCTAAATTAAGAATTCAGAAACTGCAACCATTTGTTGCATATTTTTTTTACCTAAGTTTTAAAGTAGAATAGGTTTTATAAAAAAATCTTAGATGGGATATTTTACTCAGTCATTTCTGTAGTTAACATTTGATAGCCACCTGTTGAACTAGAAAACTTACGCTGCACCACGATGGACGCTCAGAGTTGAGGTTTTTTGCAAACGATACCTGACGAGATAAAACTTTCTGTTTCCATATCTGGAGACAAACCCCCACTTTGAAACCTTTATCAGAGGTAAGGTTGATTATAATTCAGTTTTTCTGTAGTAGCAAAAATAAATGCAAATCATCAAACCAAGTTTCATATCCATTCATCAGTATTACTTATTCCAGAAGTTAAGGTGGCTTACAAAATTATTAGCAATGGTAATTTTTTATCAGTATTATGTAACATATCAGATTTATTTTATTTAAAGAATTATTTATACCATTAACAGATTCTTATATATATTAATGTGGCTGAAATGTGCAGGTTGAATCTATTAACCAAATTATTTATATTATATTAAGTAAGTAAAAAATGTGAAACAAATGTAGAGAGAAAATACTACATTGCAAGTATACAAAACCTTAAACTGTGAGCCATTGTAAAGTACAAGGTTATTAATAAGAAATGTAGCACAACATAATTTTCCGTCTTTTTTTCACATTTTCTTCTTCTTCTTTTTTTTTTTTTTTTTTTGTGGTGACGGTATAACCCTATCTCCCAGGCAATGGAGCCAAGTTTCAGGCCCCCCCCACGCCTGAAATTGATTGGATTGGATTCAACTGACGGATTGTCAAAGGAAGGGATTCCTTATCCTTTTGTTCTGGTTTAGAACCACCAGCCCCACCTCCAAACCCTTAATCCCCTGGAGAGGACTGCCTCTTCCCCCAGCTTGGGGCTCATTCAACTGCCTAATGCTCCAGCCACTGGGAGGCCTCCAGTGGCAGACTCTGAACCCCTGATGTCCACCACCTCCCTCTCCTCTCCTCTCATCCACCCCTGCAACTCCTCCATCCCATGATGTAGCAGAGTTCCAGTCACTCAGGAAAAAGGAGACCAAGGTCATTCCTCCATTTGATTTCTTGGGGCCACAGCACAGAGCACTCCACGAGGCTCACTTTTGATATCAACAGCTCTTAGTTCTTCCCCAGGTCTCCTGTGTCTCTCTGTCCTTTCATTTCCACCTCACTCCTACCTCCCAAGCCTGACAGAATGCAGCTGGCTACACTGGGCTTCACGGCCCGGAGGCAGGAACCCTTCCTTCTAGGGGTAGGTTGACTTGTCTTTGATGTAATAGTGGGATTGCCTGCCTGGTCTTTCCCACAGTCCCCTGAAGTCATCTTCTGTGTACTTTAGTTGACGTATTTTTGTTATAAGTTGATGTGTTTGGTATGTTTGAACGATTAATGTCCCTTTTTTTTTTGCACCAACCTGCTTTTTTCTTGTTTTGTCTACACAGGTGTTTTTATTTACAGATTCACAGCATACACGTGTGTGTGTATTGGGTATGTCTACGTATCTGTGGATGTTCGTGTGTGTTGACATGTGGAAGTTTTTTTAGCCTTTAGTTTTTTCTCTTCAGACTAAGTTTGTGTCTACCAAGCCTTCTTTTGGGTATTTTCGAGCTAATTAGGTTTGTGCTTCCCCCACCATGTATACTTTACATCAGTAGATCATGTAAAGTATGTCTGTGCCCATGATGTCACTGGTTGCTTACCGCTGGTTGTGAGTTCTAGGTATTGTTTCAGTCCATATTTTTTTTTTCCTCTCTCTCTCCTATAGTTCTATGGTTTCATGTAAGCAGTTAATGTAAATATTGTTAGCATTACAAGTCATGCAGTGCTGTAACATTTCTTTTTAAATGTTGCACCTACTTTACAATTAAAAAATTGGTCACTCATACTTGAATTTTGCCCATAGAGCCATTTCTTTCTCTTTGTATTAAAGCCTATTCATTTTAAAAAAATGAAGGCTAGCCCTCTACATTATTACATTTTTTTATTCCCTAGAATAAAATTTTTTCGACAAGTCGGAGAATGGAAACAGAATGAAAAATTTTTGCTCATTTAAAAAACATATAGCCCCTCTTGGAAAAGGAAATCTAATTTTATTTTGTGCCCTTTAACAGTCTTAGGATGCACAAGAAGAATAAACTGTACCTTTAAGTGGTTTTTAAGATCATTTCAAATGAGTGAAATCTAACTGAGCAGCTCTTGTTTAATTTGTCTTGTTTGTAGTATTAAAAGCAGTCAGGGTTTCTGTTTATTTAAAGGAACATTTTTGGTTTGTACTTTTCAGTCCTATTGTGCATATAAATTCTTTGAGAAGAATATTCATCCCTTGTGATATCATGGGCCACTTTTAGTCTTTTATTTGAACCCCACCTTTGAGTTATTTGCTGTGTCTGTTTTTTAAGTAAACACAAGCTTCTTTTTTGAACATAACACTGCAGAATTTTGAGATGAGTGGAGAGTGGTTTTTCTGCTTTCTGTAAGGTTTATGAAGATTCTTAGCTGACTTATCCCATGAGATGATTCTTTTTCGTTTCAGACCATGATAACATATTGTAGTTAACTTTGGAAATCTTCCATTCAGTTTGCAAAGTTCCCTTGTAAATCACAAGTGGTTTTGCACTGAGATTTTTAAATCTAAGATGCTTAACATGCTGATGACATTACTCTTTCTGAAAAGAAAACCAAGATTTTACACCTTACCACAACTCTGATATCTTGTTTACTTTGCCCATTTTTGCCCAAATGGTGTAATGCGAGACTCAAAACTTCTCATTGTCATATATAAAATGAGTGATGCATTACTTGACTCATTTGGGGACCATGAACAAATACTATCAACCAACCAGAACTGTAATGTTGAATTATCGTTTATCTTTTTCTTTCATTCATTTTATCACATTTGCATTAGCCAAAGAGATAAGAATATTAGTGATTCATATGTGTAAACAACCCAGAAGTGAATATTAAGTCAGTGAGCCAAAAAGCAATAAACAACTCAAGCATGGGAAAACCTGCTAACAGTGGGGAGTCTGATGTAGAAAAAATATATAAAAAGCATTATCTTCAAATATGAAAGATTAATTTGTATCTACTGTAAATATGTATTATCAGCCTTATCTGCTTTTATACACACTGTGTGTGTACCTCAGTGACCTTTTATAACCAGAAAAAATGGTTGATTTAATAATTTGTTATGTAAATACGAAGTTGTCTATAAATTGAAGAATTTGATGCCAGATGGCTTCACAATATACAAATGTGTTTTGTAACATCATGCCTTTATGGATTAAGTATAAATATACTGGACTGTCTGTGAAGAAGAGTAGCAATTTACATTACACCTGCATATCAGATGGATATTTTTGTCCAAATGGTTATACTATTAGAAAAAGAAAATGACCTGAACATTTTCAGTGTGAAAAACAAATATGGTTTTGAATTCACCAAAACTCCTTTTCACACTCAAGAGTCTGTTCAGTTGCACACTAAATGCCTTGTTTTATGAGATTTCCATAGGAGAGTCATTGATTCAGGGTTGGGATCTACCTAGGAAACCTCCCCAAACTGAATAATTCTACTTTAGAGACAAGCTGGGCATCTTAGTCTCTTAAATCACAGGCAGGGGAAGATCCACAGCTTTCTTACTGCTTTTTAACTTATTCTTTTCTGCTTTGTTTCCATACTTCATGAAGAGCCCCACGTAGACAGAGGGCCTAGTTCTTGTGTGCCAAGGTGTGCCTACAGACTGTCACTTCGATTCAGGGTTCCTCAGCCCAGCACTGCTGACACTGTGGGTGAGCTCATGCTTTGTCGTGGGGCACCTGTGCATCCTAGGATGTTTAGCAGCCTCCGTTACCTCTCCCCACCAGATGCTGGGAGTGTCCCTTCCGAACTGTGACAAACAATGATGACTCCAGCCCTTGCCAAATATCTCTGGGGGCAGGAGTAGGGGTGAGAGACAAAGTGAGATTTGAAAACCACAGCATTAGTGGAGCAGTTATGGAACATATGTCTGTGTAAAATATGGGCATGTTTCACATGCTATAATCAACAGAAAACTGATTCCAGGATCAAAATCCAAAACAAAACCCATGCCAAAGAAGTACTTCTCAGTCCATGGTTAAAGGAAGTGAGTATATTAGCTTCAGTTTTATTTTGAACATGTTTGACACTTTTGATGATCGGATTGACCCAGGATTGATCCATTTTGAGAACTCCCAGATAGGGCTTGCTGCTAAGTCGCTTCAGTCGTGTCCGACTCTGTGCGACCCCACAGACAGCAGCCCACCAGGCTCCCCGTCCCTGGGATTCTCCAGGCAAGAACACTGGAGTGGGTTGCCGTTTCCTTCTCCAATGCATGAAAGGGAAAAGTGAAAGCGAAGTCGCTCAGTCGTGTCCGACTCTTAGCGACCCCATGGACTGCAGCCTACCAGGCTCCACCGTCCATGGGATTTTCCAGGCAAGAGTACTGGAGTGGGGTGCCATTACCTAAATAGTGTGGTTCAGAGTTTGCAGGAAGAGTGATGGCCCACTTTGGTAGAAGGCTTCCTGGTGACAGCATAGCTGTCTCCTCTGAGTCAAATGATGACTATGGCTAAGGGGATGTATATGAATATATGTATATGAAGTGAAGTGTTACCCCCTCAGTCGTGCCCAACTCTTTGCGACCCCATGGACTGCAGCCTGCCAGGCTCCTCTATTCATGGGATTTTCCAGGCAGGGATACTGGAGTGGTTTGCCATTTCCTTCTCCAGGGGATCTTCCCCAACCAGGCATTGAACTCAGGTCTCCTGCACTGCAGGCAGATTCTTTACCAGCTGAACTACCAGGGAAGCCCGTGTACATATGGATCTAGTTTAAACCCTCTCAACAGCAGCCTGATTCAGGTATTAGTAGTTTTTGTGTGATCCTCTTTGAAGTTCTGACAAAAGCATTTCGATAGATCTTGGAGATGTCACTGATACATTTATTCATTCAGTAAATATTTGTTGAGTCCCACTCTATGCCACACCCAATACGCAGCAATATGAATAAGACAGACCCATTTTCTGCCCTCACAGAGCTGCCTAAGGAAGAGACCACTTAAACATGTAAGTATGAAGAAGGCCTGAGATAGGGAAGTGCATTGCAGGCCCCTCACCTAGCTTAATGGGGATGGAGGCTTGAAGGAGGGTCAGGGAAAGGTGAATCGGAATTAGGCAAAGGAGAAGTGTGTGTTCTGGAGGAGGATAAAGGAGAGCTTGTTATGGGCAGAGAGAGGGGCTTGTGTGAGACTTGGAGATTAGAGGAGCAGAAGAGAAGACCAGCTGAAGTAGGATGTGAGGGGAAATGAGAGAGGTTGGGCAAAGAACAGAATATGGGGGAAGGGGGTTTGGGCAGGTCAGACTGTACTATCTGGAATTCCCTGGTGAGCCAGTGTTTAGGATTCCTTGCTCTCACTGCCAAAGCCCTGGGTTCAATTCCTAGTCAGGGAACTAAATCCCACAAACTGCAAGATCCCACAAGCCACACTGCGTGGCCAGTAATTAGTTAATTTTGATATTTGGCAAAGCTAATACAATTATGTAAAGTTTAAAAATAAAATAAAATTAATTAAAATACGTGTAAAAAAAAAAAAGACCTCACTGTCACATGACAGTAACGGGGACAATTGGATAGGCATAACGTGACCAGGTTGGTGGTTCAGAAAGCTTATTCTAACTGCAGGGTTAAGAGCAGGAATGTGGAAGGGGACAACATCAAGTACAGCATTTTTTATTTTGAGATATAGCTGATTACAATATTAGTTTCAGGAGTACCATGTAGTGATTAGTGATTCAAGACTTTCATAGAGGATATCCATTTAAAGTTGTTATAAAATATTGGCTATATTCCAGGTGCAGCATTTTTTAAAAGCAAAATTTCTAAAAGATCGGGGCCTACCGTAATTCTTCATATTGCATTTGTTGAGCAAGTTCCATCCCAGTCGAGGTATGTATATAACTATATTTGTGTAAATTCACTTTAATAGTCATGAAGAAATGCTATTCAGCACACTCACAGTTACTTCTAACAACATGATTCCCAGTGTCTTCACACATATTAGTTCTCTATTAGAAGAGCAATGATGTTTCTACTGGGATGATCAGAGGTTGGGGAAGTTTGAAGTCCCAAAGCATTTTGTTAGATTGTTAGAAAGCAAGGCCTGCTTCTCAGAATGCATAGGTAAGTGTACCTCAGGTCTAGGTCCTCGGCATGATGCTTCATCCTGTACATCTCACTGGAAAACAGGAAGCTGCAGAGGAGCGTGCGAGTTGTCAGAGGTACCAGGTGAGCACCAAGGGCTATGAAAACATAGGAAAGCAGGACCACAGGGAGTCAGGCCCAGAATAAGGCCATCTGGCTACAAGGACCGCTGCCTCACAGCAGGGGAGACCACAATGGCCTTTCATCATCCATTCCAGGCCGTGATTATGTACATGCCCTTCAAAGTATCCCCAGCCACAATTAGTCACCTCCTACATTCAGTGATCATTAAACTTGAGAGCTTTTTAAAGCTAATTATCTGTTTTTTAAAAAAAAAAAGCAGAAGCAATGCAATAACAGGCATCTAATCCTATGATCCAGATGCTGGCGAATAGACCTTCTCTCTGCACAGTGTCCTGCGCACAGGAAATGGAGCCTCAGTGGGCAGGCAGCCCATTATAAAGTTTCCAAACTGGTCCTTGGCGAGGGTTCGTCTGCATTCCTATCTAGACTGTGCCACTAACTAGTTGTCTGACTTTGGGAATGTTACTTTATCTGTGCTTAGCTTCCTCGTCTAAAAAAGAAGGATAATAACAGCACTTCCCTCATGGGTTTGATGAGGGATACAATGAGACAATGCAGGTAAACTCTCAGATGTCTGTCACAAAGCAGGCATCTGTGTGTGTGTGCTTAGTCACTCAGTCGTGTCCAACTGTCTGCAGCCCCACGGACTGTGTAGCCCACCAGGCTCCTCTGTCCATGGGATTCTCCAGGGAAGAATCCTGGAGTGTGTTACCATTCCCTTCTCCAGGAAGTTTATTTTTTTATTATTTTTTTTTTTTAGGAAGTTTATTTTTAAGCTGTAGTTTAAAAGGTTTAGATTAGGAAAGGGAACTTGCTGCCAGGGAAAGGGGTTGTCCACCCTAAGGAGGAGTTGTGTTTAGAGTTGCTTGCTGTCTCCGTAAGAAGCCTTTAAGGGTAGAGTGATTTCCCTGTCCAGAGCAAACTGTGACACAGAGGCCTTTTCTGGTGCTTCCTGTCCAGCCCCGTTTCTGAATCTGCTCCCTGGGGTGTTTCTTAGATGAATTCTTTTGCCTATAATGCCACATTCAGAAGTGGAGCAGCAAAATGAGGTCCCAAAAACTAGTCTGGAAGATAATATCTCCAAGTGCACTGGCTGTGGTAACCAAAACAGAAACAGAACTTCCAGCCTTCAACCTCAGAGTGAAGTTAGAACCAGCTCTTTAAATAATAACTCAAGATGTGAAAAGTTTGAACAATTTGTAATCAGTCAAGTCAGGGAATGCAGAGTTTTACTACAAGTGTGTGTGTTTAATCACTCAATTGTGTCTGACACTTTGCAACCCTGTGGACTGTACCCTGCCAGGCTCCTCTGTCCCTGGGGTTTCTCCAGGCAAGAATACTGGAGTGGGTTGCTCCAGGGGAAAGTGTATTTGACTTTGGGTGGGATGGCAGGGGCGGGGTAGGGGGGAGCCTGAAATTTGGTGTTAGGACAAATCCCTGAAAAGATTCTGGGGCCAAACTCCTAGGGTGTGAGTCCAGTCATTCAGTGGCTGTGTGATCTCAGGCAAATTACCTCTAAGTGCTTTAGTGCCATCATCTGAAAGTGGGGAAAACAGAATCAGAACTTTGAGAGTTAAACAGATTAATCTGCATGAAGCACTTAGCAGAGTGTAGACTTGGAGTCAATGCTATACAAGTCAAGCTACTGTACTGTTATTACTGTTAGTAATAGAAGTGGCGCCTCACTCAGTTCCTCCATCCATAGATGGGAATGAGAAAGCCTTCACTTATTTTGAAGAAAGAACCAGTCTTCTGTGGGATAGTCACTTAAGAGAGTCCTGCTGTTCACATTGAACCGTTTATTTCTCTTCCCTCACTTCAACACAGGTGCTCCTTAGAGGGGTAAACCTTTGAACCAAGCAAGTGTCAGGAAGTTCCCAAATGATTTGAGAATATAGAGGGTGGGAAGAAGATGTTTATAACTCTACTGGGCTGAACTGTTCTCAGACATGCATGAAAATGAAAACAGAAAACACATGAGGCATGCTTTTAAAAGAGGAGAGGAGGGCTTCCCTGGTGGTCCAGTGGTTAAGAATCCACCTTGCAGCGCAAGGATCCCTGGTTCGATCCCTGGTGCAGGAAGATCCCACCCGCTGCAGGACAACTAAGCCCAAGTGCCACACTATTGAGCCTGCACCCTGGAGCCCATGAGCCACAAATACTGAAGCCCATGCACCACAGCCACTGAAGCCTGCGTGCCATGGAGCCCACGCTGCGCAACAAAAGAAGCCACCACACAAGAAGCCTGTGCACTGCAGCTAGAGAGTAGCCCCCACGCACCGCAAGGAGGGAAAGCCCTCGTAGCAGTGAAGACCAGTGCCGCCAAAAATAAATATTCAAAGAGGAAAGAGCTAATACTCTGGTAGTATTTTTTAGTGCTATTAAGGATTACTATTTGCTTCTGAGTTGGAAATTCATGTCTAAATACTGTACCTAAAATAAATACTGTACCTAGCCTTTTTTGTACATAGACAAAAAAGGTTAGGTACACTATTGAAGTATGTGAAAAACACTTTTCAGACTGCGAAACCTGAGGCACGTCTTGCCAAAATGGGACAGAGCTTGTCAAACACTGAGGAAGGAAGGGAATAGTCTCAACTGAACATTCAGTTGCCAGAGGCAGCTTCAACTTCAGCCCCCTGGGCCACCAAAGAATACCGCTTATGGAGAACAGGGCCAAAATGACTCATCACCCAAGGCTTTGGTCCCTAGACTGGGATGGAACCCTCCCAGAACATAGCTATGCCTGCCAGGTTAATCTTAAAAGGCTTTCATGGTCAGGGAACTTTTCCTTAGGAAATCTTCTGAGGTCTGTCACAGGCTCTGTCCCCCTTTTCCAATCAAATAGGGATTATCTGCATTGGTGGTTTCCTTCCAGTTTTAACATGAACAAGTAGGGTCATGTGATTTCAGGAGCCTGTGATTTCAGGCTGAGTCTCACTGTTCTGGTTTATTTGGTACAGAATGAGGAGCAAAAAATTCACAGGAGCCGGGAAAGAAAGCGTGAGGATGGGCGTGGAGTAACACGCCAGCTCTTCCTGGACAAGCCACCGTCTGAGGAAGAGATGGCAAAGAGGAAGAGAGACTGTTCCTTCACCCCCACCTTTCTCCTGGCTTTCCAGCTCCTCCCAAATGTCCGAGGTGATGATGAAGCCGGTGAGGCATCCTGGAAGGAGGAGAAAGTGTGTGTCCTGTGTTTCTGTGCTTCGTAAGGCAGTCGGGTCAGCCAAGAGATCAGGCCCTATAGCCATGGCCATTGTGAGGAGCTCACAGCTTTCAGAGCAGAGAACATAATTTTTAAAAATAGACGTTGTTTCTGCCTCAAAGAATACCTTTCCTTGTTCTAAAGCAGCGGTTTCCAAACTTTATTATCATAAATTCCTATCAGTAAAATAAAAATAAAATTGAGGACATACTATATATAAATATACACATTTGTGTATATTATGTGTACTACTGAATTAATGTGTGTTATAAAACACCCAAAATAAAAATTAGGAAAGACTTGAGATGAACCAAACAGAAATAGAAGTCTTAACTTTTTCCTCTTTCTCACCCCAGTGGATTATCTTGCCCCATGCTTGGGGTGTGTGCACTCAACTTTGGAGATGACTCTAAGTGGTGAAATGCTGGGAGGTCATAGCATGTTGCTCCAGTAGCAAAGGCAGCGATGGAACAGACCGCCAACGGGAGCTCCTTGAGGAAGGACCTGGTTTTCCTTATTCAACTTTCTGTGCTCAATTCTAATTAAATGGTAGGTAAAGGGAAAAAAAGAAATGAAGTAAGCATTCCTAAAAGTCTGATAACTAATGTGAAATCTGTGTTTTATATTAGGTTATGTGAAGTGAATAACATTGTCTTTCTATAAGTTGGAGTGTTAGTCGCTCAGTCATTTCTGATTCTTTGTGACCCCATGGACTGCCAGGTTCCTCTGTCCATGTGATTCTCCAGGCGAGGATCCTGGAGTGGGTTGCCATTCCCTTTTCCAAGGGATCTTCCTGACCCAGGGATTGAACTGAGATCTCCTGCATTGCAGGCAGATTCTTTACTGTCTGAGGCACCAAGTGTCTATCAGATACATCTCTTTGCATGTAAGACAGGGCCACTTGCTCAAGAGAGCTGCTGACCCAGTGTGCAAGGGCCAGACCATAGGCCCAGCACTGCTGACACCACCTCTGGTAGAAGTGAGAGGGCAGGCCAACACCACGATAGGCCTGCCCACTCACACACCAGGTCAGGCACCCCGACCATGCATGTGCATGCATATTCTATGCACGCTCAGCCCCAGGAAAGTCCTGGGACTTTCTCACTGGATACCCAAGATCTGTGGTTCTAGGCAGCTCATTCTTAAGGTCATAGTATTGTACAAAAGAAACTAAACCGGGTTCTAGTCTCAGCTCTGTTGTGTGACCTTGAGCAAGTGCCTTAACATCTCTCAGCCTGAGTTTTCTCATCTATACTGAGGAAAACCAATATCACCCTACCAGCCCCAGAGGGTTATCGTGAAGTTCATATGATGCACTTAGGAAGCTGTTTTGCAAAAAAAGCAAAACATAGTACCTCGATGTCAGAAGGTATTTAGTCTTATGAATTAAGGTCATTTTAAGGCAAAAAGACAGACATTTCCTAGAAATCTTGGAGTTTACTATCCTGAGAAACTTTCTCATGAGGAGACCAGCTCAGAGGGATATTGGCTTATAATAGATTTCTAATCTGAACCTAGAATTATGGAGACTTTATAAGCTTAAAGAATAAACCAAATGAACAATGATGATACTCATAAAGTAGATTTCCATTTCTCCAGATAATGCCAAGATTTCCAAAGGAGGTGAGTTGTCTGTTCATTCCTTCAGTAAATATTTATAGAGCAACTTGTTGCTGAAATAAAGGCCCCTCCCTCCAGGGCTCTTGTTCCAGTAAATGAGAAAGACTTGTGAGCAGTCATTGCAATACACTGACAAGAGCTACAGCCAGTTGTGAATTAGAGATACTGGGAGGCTTAAATACTGGGGAATCAAGTTAGTGACTTAAGGAAGAGTAGGAATTCATTCATTGCCAGGAGGGGAAAAGGACATTTCAGAGAGAAGGAATGAAGTATAAAGGCCAGGGGTAGAGTAGAGGGTGGGAATGGGAAGAGAATAGCATGGTTTTCTGGGAACTGTAGTAGGTCTTGAGTGTGAAGTCCAAGAAGAAAGGGGTAGACAAGAAGCTCAGAAGGTAAGCAGAAGCCAACTCATGATAAGAGTGGGGTACCAGCAGGTCTTTTTTTTTCAATTTTTAAATTATATATATATTTTTTTTTCTTTTGTTTATTTATTTATTTTTGGATGTCCTGGGTCTTCACTGCTGTCCACAGGCTTTCTCTAAAAGCCTGTGGTCCCTGAAGCTGGTAACCCCAGAGGGGGCCCCGGTCCGGGGGCTTCGAACTCCAGAGATCCCCATGACTGAAGCAGTGGAGGCCGTGGCTATGGTCGGGGGTCGGCTCCAGGCCTTCTGGAAGCATGGAGTGCAGGTGTGGGCTCTAGGCTCGGACCAGCTGCTGCAGGAGCTCAGAGACCCCACCCTCACCTCACAGAGGGCAGGGGCTACTCTCTCATTGCAGCATGCAGGTTTCTCATTGTAGCAGCTTTTCTCATTGTTAAGGCTACTCCAAAGTTAAGGCATGGGGAATGGGAAGGTTGAGGTCAGCAGTTTAATAGGGTTATATTTGGAACTCAGAGCCGTGAGGTTGGAATCAGAAGCCTTATACTGTGATCTCAGCTCTGTTCCTGATTACTTGTGTGACTTTGGGCAAATCACACCACTCATTGGGCCTCATGATTATAAGGAAATAATACAGTTCTTTTTAGATTAATATTCTGAGATTTCTATGGAAGAGGGCTAGTGATCAGCATGCTCTAGCTACTCCATGTCTATGAAGGAGACTTCTGCTAGGGCTTACAGTGTTCACCTTTATCAGTTCTACCTACTCGGGGCCAGACAATGAAGAGACAATCTGTTGAGACACTTTCTCCCTATAACTTGGGTCCCCCACTCCCACTCCACACCTGTCCTTTACATTGGACTGAATTAAATCAAACAGATGGGATGACAAGGAAGAATCCAATTAATGTGTACATGTTGACCTTATATTGCCCTTTTTATCTCACAATAGGCTATCATCGTCCTTGGAATGGATTTTGCCTTTCTCTTTTTTACTGTAACGGATTATATGAGGCAAAATTCCCAAGGCAAGAAGATAATGCTTTTCCCAGTACCTGAGCAGGCAGTCACATAAGATGAACTTTGATGGGTACCAGAGACCCTCACCAGTCCATCCCAGTGTCTGTCCCATGTAATTTCCATGGCCAAGATTACAAATCCCTGTAAGACCAAAGAAATGCCCTGAATGCCTGATAATTGTATAGAAGAAAGCAGGAATCGTGGGAGTAGGACATTCCAGTGTTACATCCTGTCATCTTAGGGGACAAAAAGGTGGTGTTCTTGCCAATACACCTAAAAATGAGGCCACTTAGACAATGACATATAACACATATGTTTTTGTTCTGTGATATTCACAGTTGCAGAACAGCTAGGAAATAGCAAAGAATATAAGTAGCGACTCTGGTCAAGATGTGCCACCACTGTGGCCACATCACCTGGGTGTGCCTACCCCAGTCTCAGCTAGGTGGCTATCGTTTGAGGTTTTGGTTGAGGTCACGTGGTGCTGAGGAGTCCGGATAAAGGCTTCCTGCCCATGTGTCCAGTGGCTGATTGATGCTGGCTGTCAACCAGGACCACAGCTGGCACCCTTGGCCAGAACACATGGCTTCTCTGTGTGGTCTGGGCGTCCTCACAGCATTGTATCTGAGTTCCAACAGCAAGTGTCCCAACACACATTAGAAAGAGCCAGGGGAAACTGCATTGCCTTTACTAACCTAGCCTCCTAAGTCACATGTTATTGCTTCTGCCCAATTTGTTTCATTAGAAGCAAGGCCTTAAAGCCAGCCCATATCCTGGAAGAGGGGAATTCGATTGCCTCTCCAGATGGAGTGGACAAAAACTTGCAGACACATTTAAAACTACTACATATGTTTTTAACAGAATATGTGCTTGCAATATATTGTTTTTGATGGTATAACTATTGCTAAGATAAAAATAATCGCTAATATTTTGGAAACACTGATCATATGCCTGGAACAATGCTAAGCTCTCTATATGTTGGGAGAGTTAAATGACACACCACTCCCCATCCTATGGGACAAGTACTATTATTTCCCCATTTCACAAATCTGGAATCTAAAACTGAAAGGTCTGAGGTAATTTGTCTGTTTTACCCAGGTAGAAAGTGGCAGCCCCCAGGGAGGAGCCTGGGCAGACTCAGGTACAAGCACTTATCCACTAAGCCAAACCGTCACGTTTCCCCAAGGCTTATATATAAGATGACGTTCAGGCACGTGAAATAGATTCCTCACAGTTAATGAGTGGATATAAAACTGTATCCAACCTCACAAAAAATGTATTTGTACAGTTCCTAACAAAATGGAGAAAATGTCTTCCAGGTAGCTCTTATGTGAAAGTTTCTGGGGGGAAGAGGTTGGGTTTAAGAAGATGCTGTGATAATCCCTGTTTGAAGTAGGAGAGAACCTCTCCAGCCACATGACAGGGCAGGAGAGAGCTTGGAGGAGGAGGTGCTGACTATTTTGGGGGAGGACAGAGAAAGAGGCAGGCCACCCCATTTCCCACAGGTGAATCAGAAGGAGACTTTAGGAGAAAAGACTTATCTAAAAAAGATTGCTTTCCTATAAAGAGATTTACAAGAAAGATGCTAACTGCTATGCAATGTGAACTCCTCCCATGCCTCTGAAAATCTTCAGTGAAATTGCAAAAAATCACCATGGGTTTGGTGTAGTTGGATTTATTGTTAGAATTAGTTTAGGGGCTGAGTTTTGTATCATGAATGACTCAGAATGAGCTAGTGCTAAAAGAGGAGGGCATTCACTTCTGGGTTCTTAAATCATACCCTCTAACAGGTAGTTCATGTACCTGACTGAGTGATAGAATTCATTAACTAGTTGCATTCCCACTAGGGCTCTCTTTATCCTTGCCAGGAATTGACATCAGGCCCAGTCTGTTCAAGGAACAATGAATCTCTTCCACTGAACAAATGCTTACTGAGCGCCTGTAACACCGATCACACCCAGATACTAACAAATGTTGGTGAGACTAAATAGTGGACGAGGGGTTGTTCACCTTGTTTTGCCCACTCTAGATCCGAGAAATCTACCAGGAAGCTAGGTCCCTCTCAATCCAGATACATAACAATTCTTCAGTAAGTTTATGAAACCAATTCCAAGTACTCATGATTAACCCAAAGCTCTGTGGTGGGAACCAGATAGATTAGAAGGTTGTTATTCCTTTGATCACAGTCCCACAAAAGAGATGAGATTTGGAGACTGGAGCTGGGCAGAGCTGGGCAGAGTTGAAACTGACCTGCAGGAGTCATGAAATGTGAGCAAGAAATAAACCTTTGCTGTTGTAAACCACTAGGATTTGGGGGTTGTTATGAAACACTCATAATGTAAATCACACACTTACTGTGTGGAAGGTTTGTGGAATATGGAGTTGTCCAAGACACAGTCTCTGACCTCTAGAAGCTTATCATCTAAGAAGGTTAGACACCCAAGTATCTGTAAAAGTAGCAGAAGTGGCCAAGCTGATGAGTGAGGCAAGAGGACCACAAGGCTGATTAGCAGCATGGAAAATAAGAGGGGAGATTTCACAGAGGATGGATGATCTGAGGCTCAATGATGCAGGGAGTTCAAAGAGAAAAAGGACCAAGGAGAGATCTGTGGATTTTGTTTCTAGGAGACAAATAATGGCTTTGAGGAAGTACTTCCAGATGAGGGCATAGAGGGGGCAATCAAGGGCTAAAGGAGATGGAGAGGAAGCAAAGCCATCAAGAAAGATTTCTCTTTCAACATGTGTGGTGAGAGAAACCACAGTGATGGGTGAGATCAGGAGTGCACTGTTTTGCAGGATGAAGCAGCAAGCAAGTGCACTTGGGGTTTCTGCCCTCCCTACACTCCCTCCTCAGAGTCTACTCCACCCACTGCGCTTGCTGAGAGGAGAGGGGATCCGCAATCTCCAGCCTCAGGTGATTGGACCAAGGAGGGCACCTGATTTGAGAAGGGCCAACCCAAGTGGCTAATGACATAACGCTTGAATGATTGGGCTCAAAAAGGTGACCAGGGACAATCACATTCCTTCTCATAAGGCCCCCAAGCCAAGACATACCGATGAAAGATATTCTTTGGGGATGGATCCTTGAGCTGAAAATAGGTATAGGAGAATGGAGCCCCCTCTATCCAGTCATGTGCATAGCTAACTCATGAGAACCCACAGGAAGTGGCTGAGAAAGAACAGAAAACAACAGATACCACGAGAAAAGTGGAGAGGCAGAGAGTAAAAGATGGCAATAATGAATCATGATGCCTCATGATGTAGGTCTTTGCATGAATGTCACCTCATTTATTTCTCATAACAATCCTATGAGACAGGTGCTATGATCGTCCTCATTTTAGGAACCCAAGACACAAAGGAGTTGTGCCTGACAAGACTCAAAGTAGAGCCATGATAAAAACTATAGACTGTCCTCTTGTTTAGCCATTTTGATTACTGCCTCTCCTAAGGGAGATGAGGGGCACTCCCTGAAGCTCCTGGGAGTCAACCCTTCCTAAGCTCAGATGCTTGAACTTTATTGGATTTCCTGAGATCATCTGAGCCTATCTGACCATCTGGAACAGCTTCTAGTTCCTGTCATCCAAAAGAACTCAACCAAATCAGATGGGGAGATTTGGGAGTTTTCTGAGTAAGGCAAACTGGAAATGTTAGAGAGAGAAGGGGATTGTTGATGGAGCAGACCTACAGGGAAGCACAAAGGGGTGGAACTAAGGGTGAGGGAGAGATTTTTCTTGTCCCACAGGCAGAACCATATGGCTTAGTTTTACAGTCAGGCTCCACAGTGCCACGTGACAAGTTAACCAACTAACCAAACCTGCAGGAGTTACACGCAGCCCAGTGGCTGTGCCTTTCCGGCTGGCTTAGCCACTAACGAAGGGAGCAGGTGAGGCTGGGCCTGCATGCCTCCTCCTTTCTGAGCCCAAGTTTCTCTGTTGATAAAATGGGGATGATGATTAATAAATGCAGAGAAGTTGACTTTCCAGGACTCTGGGGAAACTGCAGAGGTACAGAGCACCATGGTCGGGCCGCCCACTGTGGCAGCCAGACCCAAGGTCTCAAGTCAGATTTTCCAGAGTCAGTCTCTGAGGGGGAGGGCTGAGAGCAGGCAGTGTGTAGGGGAATGCTCTCAGGAGCAACACCTGTGAGGGTTGAGGGCGGCCAGAATGAGCAGAGGTAGAAGTTACAGGAAAGACAGCAGCCGATTCTGGGGCTGGACCTGGGATGGCCCACAGAGTCATCCCTGACTGAGGTTGGAGCTAAGCCTTTAAACCCCACATCCTCTGAGAAGTCAAGGTGCCTGGGATGCCCTGTCAGGTGCGGCAGCTCCCTTGAGTCAAGGGGGCATGTCCTGGGGAGAGACACAGCTGTGAGAGCTTCAGCAGGGAACGTTCCGTGCAGATCGGGGCGCAGGCGTGGGGAGAGTGCCTCAGTCTTGAAAGAGGGGATCTGAGTGGTACTTGCAACACATAAAAACTGAACCCCCAGTTTTCAGAGGCCAAATCAGGCAGGGAGCCTGGGCTTTGGCAAAGTGGGGACTGAAAGGGATCAGGAGGAGACTGCAGAAGGTTCTGTACTGACAAGCTCTCTCCCTATCCCCACCTGAAATTATTGAGCAAGTACGTGACCTGTGAAAATGCTGCATGTGTCTGCGTGTGTGTGTGTGGAGACTGTAAAGGGAGAGACTCCTGTATCTCGTCTGGAGCCAAGAAATCCAAGGAACTTAAAAAGTCAGAGAACCTGGAGATAAGGAGGCAAGGAAACTGTCAGGAGAACATTGGATCACAGTCTGGGCCAAGCCGAACCTAAATCTCCAGCGGGCAGGGGAGTCACAGGTGTGTCATGTTAAAAACACGCTCTTTTCCCAGCATGCAGCTGGGCTTGGAGGATTTCAGCACTTCCAGAGTGAAATAGAAACTCCTCTCTGCAGCACGTGTGTCCCCAGCCCACGTCTGGGCTTCCTCACTGAGAACTGCCCCAGCCCTGATTCAGGAGACGCACAATGAAATGAGAGGATAAGCCTATGCCTGAGGCATCTTCACTTCAGGGGACAGCACACAGATAGAGGCCAGCTGAGGACCTGGCAAGAGGCACTTGCAAGCCAAGGACAGATGCCCTGGGAGAAAGCAAACCGCCGGCACCTTGGTGGTGGACTTTCAGCCTCCAGAATGGTGAGAAATGCGTTTCTGTTGCCTAAACCAATGAGCCTGTGGTGTTTTGTTATGGCCGCCCCGGCTGACTGAGACAGGGAGATAGGAAGCCATGGGCTGAGAAGGTTGATGTGGGAGGCAAAACCTACCCACATGTGTTCCCTGCTTCTCTGTCTTCTCTTTCCTGTCTCCCACGTCAGACCCTGGAGGGGATGGTCAGTGGCCAGAGGACACCTGGCAGAGATGGGTTCCCAAGGGTGCATGTAACTGTGGACACACGAATGTGTAACACTGGAGACCAGGGCCTCCAGGGCTCCTTTGCCAATCGGCTTTCAGGCCGGAGGTCACAGCTGCAGGCACTTGAGGAAATAAAGGGAAGAGAAGCAGCTACACACACACACGTCCCTCTTCACTTCCCGCCACTTGTGTGCTTGCGTGTTGGCCATTGCTGAGGTCACTGACCTGAATTCAGCTCTCAAGGGACATTTGTTTCACTGTAATTCTTTTGATCCCAGTTTGGAACTTGGCTAAAAAGTATGACCCAATTTAAGAAAGTATTCACCGCCCATATCTAAACTGAAAACTGAGAACAAGAAAGGTAAGAGAGGGGCCTTATCTGAAAAATGAGGCAGCTGTGGTTTAAAAAAAAAAAAACCACAAGAAGGCTTTCTTCAAAGAAAATCTTACCAGGAAGCAGAAAGAAGGGAGGTACACGTGAGCTGAGCTGCTTGGATCAAAGGGGAGGGTTCCAGAATCCTGCCCAGCAAGACCAGGCTCTGAAATCACTTGACTATCATCTCTGAAATCCTCCTCTGGCCTCCGGTCTGCAATCTCTGAGGAGTCAGTAGTCCCAGCTCCCCAAACTGAGGGGGAGCCAGTGGAGCTGACACCCAGGGGAGGGTCCCCAGCTACTCCTCCTCAACCCAGCACCCATCCATTCACTCCCCACAGAAGGGAGGGAGAGCTGGGCAGGCTGAGAAGCCAGGTGGGGAGGTCTAGCTGGAGGAGGGGCCCCAAGTGCTGGAGCCTTGAGCCGGGATGAAGAAGCCCGCTCACCTCCCCAGACAAAACTGCCCCAGACCATGTACGTTCTGTCCTTCCCTCCTGACTTTTGCCGCAGAAAAATCCTCGCTCCCTTTGTCTAAGACCAGTCCCTGTCTGCACCAGCCCCTCCTGACTCTCCTGGGTACCTCTCCTTCTCTGCCCCCTGTCTCAGTCAATAGGTCCCCTCCTCATCAAAGTGAAGTGAAGTGAAAGTCATTCAGTCGTCTCCGACTCTCTGTGACCCCATGGATTATACAGTCCATGGAATTCTCCAGGCCAGAATACTGGAGTGGGTACCCTTTCCCTTCTCCAGGGGATCTTCTCGACCCAGGAATCGAACTGGAGTCTCCTGCATTGCAGCAGATTCTTTACCAACTGAGCTATCAGGGTCAAAACAAAACTTTGTGTGAAAAGCCCCTTGTCCCCCTCCTCTCCCTGTTCCCAGAGCTGTCAAGAGTGCCTACCATTGCCATTTCCACCCCTTTCTGTGCATTCACTTTTTAAATATTCTATATTTACATGCCTTAGTTCCTTGCTCTTTTCTTGGTTTGCAGCATCAGTTCTGTTGTATCCTTTATCCTTGTGGGTGGGTCACCAGCCAAGAGCAAAGGTCTTGAACTTGCTATTCTGTTGCCAGGAGGAGTGAGGAGCGGGGAGAACAGGGCAGCCTCAGGCTTGCCCCCTCCCACTATGAGGCTCACATGGAGCTCTGTGTTGAAACCAATGCACCAAGCTCGCCACCAGCCTTCTTGTCGTTGGGTCCATTTAGGGCTTATCTCTGTGTCCCTCTTTCCCACCAGAACCTCAGCTCTAGGGTGCTCAGCAGCTGCCCTTTAGACAGGCTCCTCACCCACCTTCTTCCCCTCGGTGAAGTGTAGCTCCCCGCGACCAGAAGGTCCACTGTGCCCCCAGATAGAATCTCCATTCATCCTGCCACTGTCTTAGGTCAGACCACAATCACCCCATCCTGCACGCCTGCGACTGCTTCCTCTCTGGGCCCATTGCTCCAGCTCAGGCCTTCCTAACTGAGAATTCACATTGCTGCCAGTGCAAACTTACAGTGTTATTTTACAGAGTTGTGCTACTTTCTGCTGTACAGCACAGGGAATCAGTTAGACATACACATATGTTCACTCTTTTTTAGATTATTTTCCCATATAGGTCCTTAGAGTATTGAGAAGGACCTCTATACAGTAGGTCCTTATTAGTTATCTATATATATAGTAGTGTGTATATGGAGAAGGCAATGGCACCCCACTCCAGTACTCTTGCCTGGAAAATCCCATGGGTGGAGGAGCCTGGTAGGCTGCAGTCCATGGGGTCACTAAGAGTCAGACACAACTGAGCGACTTCGCTTTCACTTTTCCCTTTCATGCATTGGAGAAGGCAATGGCACTCCACTCTAGTGTTCTTGCCTGGAGAATCCCAGGGACAGGGGAGCCTGGTGGGCTGCCGTCTGTGGGGTTGCACAGAGTCAGACATGACTGAGGCAACTTAGCAGCCACAGCAGCAGTGTGTATATGTCAATCCCAATCTCCCAATTTTTCCCTCCCCCTCTTTTGCCCCCAGTAACTATAAAATTGTTTTCTACATCTGGAACTTTGTTTTGTAAACACATTCATTTGTACCATTTTGTTAGATTCCACACAAAGCTAACATCTAACATACAATATTTGTTTTTCTGTGTCTTACTTACTTAGTATGATAATCTTCAAGTCCAGCCATGTAGCTATTAATGGCACTATCTCCTTCTTTTTATGGCTGAGTAATATTCCACTGTGTGTACATACTATATCTTCTTTATCCGCTCCTCTGTTGATGGACATTTACGTTGCTTCCCTATCCTGTCTATTGTAAATAGTGCTGCAATGAACATTGGAGTGTATGGATCTTTTTGAATTATGGTTTTCTCCAGATACTATGTCCAGGAGTTGGATTACTGGATCATAGAATAGCTCTATTTTTAATTTTTCAAGGACCTCCATACTGTTCTCCACAGCGGCTGTATCAGTTTACATTCCCACCACTGGTATAGGAGAGTTCCCTCCTCTCCACACCCTCTCTAGCATTTATTGTTTGTATAGTTTTAATGATAGCCATTCTGACCAATATGAGGTGATACTTCACTGAGCTTTGATTTGCATTTCTCTAATTATTAGCTATGTTGAGCATCTTTTCGTGTGCTTTTTGGCCATCTGTATGTCTACTCTAGAGAAATGCCTATTTAGATCTTCTGCCCATTTTTTGACTGGGTTGTTTGCTATTTCTGTTGTTGTCATTGAGCTGTATGAGCTGTTTGTCTATTTTGGAGATTAATTCCTTGTTGGTTGCTTCATTTACAAATATTTTCTCCCATTCTGTGGGTTGTTTTCTCATTTTGTTTATGGTTTCCTTTGCTGTGCAAAAGCTTTTAAGTTTAATTAGGTCTCATTTGTTCATATGACCCCTAGTAGAGGACTGGTCCTGCTGTAATCTAGGAAACAGTGTGGTAACTGATTCATACTAAAGTGTTAATGACTAGTCACATCCCAATATGCCTTCCTCTCAAGTTTTGTTTGTAGTTAGTAGAAGAATATCTCTTCACTAAAAGGAATTCTTTTTAAACTTTAAACTCATTATTAAGAATATTTAAAGTAGTTATTTTGGAATTAACTTCTTTAAGAATTTTAGAATTCTAAAAGCTTCTTTTAGAATTTTTCAAAAATTTAACTCTGATTTTTCTCATTATTATCTGTTCAATGACTATGTCTTCCTGTCAGATCATAAATAATCCTGAGAGAACATGGATCAAGTTTTTCTTCTTCTTCATTGTATCCCTACCATGTAGCACAGTGACTGGCTCAGAATAATGCCTTTATAAATATTTGTTAAATAATGTGTTATGAGTAAATGAACAAGTGAGTGAGTGAGAGGGAAAATCATTCCTAGTGTCATTTTCTCTAAATAACACTAGAATATCTCCCACAGTCAGTCATCAATATGCCCACGAGTAAGTCTGGTCCTAAAGAGAAGTTGAGGGGACAAGCAGTGCCTATGGCATGGTTCATGCAGCCCCCAGTGCCATCTGATTTGGCCCCTTGGGACTTTCCTACATATTCCAATGATGTCCCTGGTCTGAACATCTCTGGGACAGCCTGCATAGCCATAGGGTGAAGGTGGAATATATTATAGCTTCATAGTGAAGTGAAGTCACTCAATCGTGTCCGACTCTTTTCGACCCCATGGACTGTAGCCTACCAGGCTCCTCTGCCCATGGGATTTTCCAGGCAAGAGTACTGAAGTGGGTTGCCATTTCCTTCTCCAGAAGATCTTCCCGACCCAGGGATCGAACCCAGGTCTCCCTCATTTTAGGCAGACGCTTTACCATCTGAGCCACCAGGGAAGTCCTAGTGACTATAGCTTCATAGTCACCTCTTATGTTTGACTCCAAGCACTATCCCCTGGCTAAATTACCCACTCTATCCACCAGGCTTGCCCAAATGACGTTATGTAGTTCTTAAAACTAAATTAACCTCCTGAATGATACAGACTTGCTGTCATCAAAGTTACTCCAAAGACAGTTGTCATTGTTTAGTCACTAAGTCATGTCCACCTCTTTTGTGACCACCATGGACTGAAACCCATCAGGCTTCTCTGTCCATGGGATATCCTAGGCAATAATACTTGAGTGAGTTGCCATGTCTTTCTCCAAGGGATCTTCCTGACCCAAGGATCAGACCTGGGTCTCCTGCGTTGCAGGAGTATTCTTTACCACTGAGCCATCAGGGAATTCCTCCAAAGACAGTGGTTGAGGCAGTTCTGAAGGGCGCGTCAGGGGGCATCTGAGCAGCAGCTGTCTTATTGGAATGAACGAACAGCTCGAGAGAGGAAAACTCTCCCCTAGGTACACAGTCTCCAAATGTGTGGTTGAGAAAATGTGACTTCCAGGTGACATCATGTAGGTGGCTAAACAGGTGGAGTCGGTGACTGTGTAACCCAAGAAAGTGCCTGTGTAATCCAAGCTAGGAGTGCTGGAGGCGCTGAGAAAGCCAAGGCAGAGAAAGTCTCTTCATAAAAAGGAAGAATTAGTTTATATGAGAGAATACTTTAAAGAAATGTAGCCAGTTCTGGGTCTTAAACATGCTTAAATCAAAGGGGTGAAACAGGGCAATCATTTGAAATGACAAAATATTTATAAAATATTAAAATGCGTTATATTTAATGTTTTAAAGTATACGATTCTGTATTTTGTTTTCATCTTTTTTATTGAAGTATAGTTGATTTGTAATGTTAGCTTCAGGTTTACAGCACAATAATCCAGTTATACATTTTTTCCAGATTCCTTTCCCTTATAGGTTATTACAAAAACTTGAGTGTAGTTCCCTGTGCTATACCATAGGTCCTTGTTGGTTCTCCCCACTCCCTGCACTGGACCACCAGGGAATTCTCTTGGTTTTATTATTTAGGAAATATGGTCACCAAGGAGCTTCCCAGGTGGCACTAGTAGTAAAGAATCTGCCTGCAATGCAGAAGCCACAGGAGATGTGGGTTTGATCCCTGAATCCGGAAGATCCCCTGGAGGAGGACATGGCAACCCACTGTAGTATTCTTGCCTGGAGAGTCCTATGGACAGAGGAGCCTGGCAGGCTACAGTCCACGGGGTTGCAAAGAGTCGGACATACTGAAGTGATTTAGCATGCATGCACGCATGGTTACCATAGGTATACTTGGCCCAGAGAGTGGCTAGAAGACCCTGGAGAGAAAGCAGCAACAGCTGAAAGGATGGCCCTTGAGTGTTGTGAAAGTCTGCTTCTTGGGAGAGACGGGATGCCGGAGCCAGAAAAGGGTGGGCGATTCCAGACATTCATAAGCTCAGAAGGCATTTGAAGAAGCCACTGGAGGCTTGACAGACATAATTCCAGGTTCTGATATATTATTATCTAAAATGTGATCCACACCCTGGATTTCAGGATCTTGGAGGAGCTTATGTCTTATATATATATTTGCATTTTATCAGAAAAACACTGGGCCTTGCATAAAGCAGATGGTTCATGAGTGTTTGTCAACAATGAGTTGTGAAAGGACTGTGAGAGAAAGATGTGGCAGGAGTATCTGGCAGGGAGCCCCAGAGTGAAGGCAGGGAGTCCAAAGGTCAGAGGCGGGTTGCCTTCACTGAGATGTCCCAGGTGATGGGCAGAAAGGCTGACGTCTTACCGAGAACTGTCTGCATGCTCTGGCTGTTCTCCAAATCCTGAGTCCAGGTGTCTTCATCTCTGTGACTCCATCCTTGAATAAACCTCCAGGTTCCTGTCCTGCCCTCAGGTTATCTGTTTTATAATCGTAATGCATATGTTACAATAAAGGACAGAGATGGCGGGGACCTAACAGAAGCAGAAGATATTAAGAAGAGGTGGCAAGAATACACAGAAGAACAGTACAAAAAAGATCTTCACGACCAAGATAATCACGATGGTGTGATCACTCACCACAGCCAGACATCCTGGAATGTGAAGTCAAGTGGGCCTTAGGAAGCATCACTACAAACAAAGCTAGTGGAGGTGATGGAATTCCAGTTGAGCTATTTCAAATCCTGAAAGATGATGCTGTGAAAGTGCTGCACTCAATATGCCAGCAAATTTGGAGAACTCAGCAGTGGCCACAGGACTGGAAAAGGTCAGTTTTCATTCCAATCCCAAAGAAAAGCAATGCCAAAGAATGCTCAAACTACTGCACAATTGCACTCATCTCACACGCTAGTAAAGTAATGCTTAAAATTCTCCAAGCCAGGCTTCAGCAATACGTGAACCGTGAACTTCCAGATGTTCAAGCTGGTTTTAGAAAAGGCAGAGGAACCAGAGATCAAATTGCCAACATCCGCTGGATCATGGAAAAAGCAAGAGAGTTCCAGAAAAACATCTATTTCTGCTTTATTGATTATGCCAAAGCCTTTGTGTGGATCACAATAAACTGTGGAAAATTCTTCAAGAGATGGGAATACCAGACCAC
Source organism: Bos javanicus (assembly GCF_032452875.1). Taxonomy (NCBI): domain Eukaryota; kingdom Metazoa; phylum Chordata; class Mammalia; order Artiodactyla; family Bovidae; genus Bos; species Bos javanicus. Next base: position 47,701,688 of record NC_083869.1, on the reverse strand, counting down.
CTGACCTGCCTCTTGAGAAACCTGTAATACGCAGGTCAGGAGGAGAAGGCAATGGCACCCCACTCCAGTACTCTTGTCTGGAAAATCCCATGGACGGAGGAGCCTGGTAGGCTACAGTTCATGGGGTCGAGAAGAGTCGGACATGACTAAGCAACTTCACTTTCATTTTTCACTTTCATGCATTGGAGAAGGAAATGGCAACCCACTCCAGTGTTCTTGCCTGGAGAATCCCAGGGACAGGGGAGCCTGGTGGGCTGCCGTCTGTGGGGTCGCACAGAGTCGGACACGACTGAAGCGACTTAGCAGCAGCATGCAGGTCAGGAAGCAACAGTTAGAACTGGATGTGGAACAACAGACTGGTTCCAAATAGGAAAAGGAGTACGTCAAGGCTGTATATTGTCACCCTGCCTATTTAGCTTCTATTCAGAGTACATCATGAGAAACGCTGGGCTGGAAGAAGCACAAGCTGGAATCAAGATTGCTGGGAGAAATATCAATAACCTCAGATATGCAGATGACACCACCCTTATGGCAGAAAGTGAAGAGGAACTAAAGAGCCTCTTGATGAAAGTGAAAGAGAAGAGTGACAAAGTTGGCTTAAAACTCAACATTCAGAAAACTAATTTCATGGCATCCGGTCCCATGACTTCATGGCAAATAGATGGGGAAACAGTCACTGACTTTATTTTTCTGGGCTCCAGAATCACTGCAGATGGTGACTGCAGCCATGAAATTAAAAGATGCTTACTCCTTGGAAGGAAAGTTATGACCAACCTAGATAGCATATTAAAAAGCAGAGACATTACTTTGCCAACAAAGGTCAATCTAGTCAGGCTATGCTTTTTCCTGTGGTCATGTATGGATGTGAGAGTTGGACTGTGAAGAAAGCTGAGTGCCGAAGAATTGATGCTTTTGAACTGTGGTGTTGGAGAAGACTCTTGAGAGTCCCTTGGACTGCAAGGAGATCCAACCAGTCCATCCTAAAGGAGATCAGTCCTGGGTGTTCATTGGAAAGACTGATGTTGAAGCTGAAACTCCCAGTACTCTGGCCACCTGGTGTGAAGAGCTGACTCATTTGAAAAGACCTTGATGCTGGGAAAGATTGAGGGCAGGAAGAGAAAGGGATGACAGAGGATGAGATGGTTGGATGGCATCACCGACTCAATGGACATGGGTTTGGGTAAACTCTGGGAGTTGATGATGGACAAGGAGGCCTGGCGTGGTGCAGTTCATGGGGTCACAAAGAGTCGAACACGACTGAGCAATTGAACTGAACTGAATGCATACATGTTAATCTCAAACTCCTCATTTATCCCTCTCCACCCCTTCCCCTTTGGTAACCATATGTTTGTTTTCTATGTCTGTTGGTCTGTTTCTATTTTGTAAATAAGTTCATTTGTTTTTTACTGTTTTTTTTTTTTTTTAGATTTTGCATATATGCAATATCATATGATACTTGTCTTTCTCTCTCTGGCTTACTTCACGTAGTGTGATAATCTCTAGATGTATCCATGCTGCTGCAAATGGCATTATTTCCTTCTTTTTAATGGCTGAGTAATATTCCATTATATATATCCCACCTCTTCTTTATCCATCTGTCTGTCAATGGACCTTAAGGTTGCTTCCATGTCTTGGCCATTGTAAACAGTGGTGCAAGGAACTCTGGGATGCATGTATCTTTTAGAATTATGGTTTTCTCCGGATGTATGCCCAGGAGTGGGGTTGCTGGATCATAGGGTAGCTCTATTTTTAGTTTTTTAAGGAACCTCCATACTGTTCTCCACAGCGGCTGCACCAGTTTACCTTCCCACCACCAGTATAGGAGAGTTCCCTTTTCTCCACACCCTCTCCAACATTTATTGTAAACCAAACTACTGCTTAAAAAAGCATAAGAAACTGCCATAACTAGCTATGTGACCTTAAGAGAATCATTTTAACCTCTCAGTGCTGCAGTTTCTGCATTTTTTGATAGGGAGCTGGACTCCAGATTCTCTAAGTCCCTTCTGGCCTGGGGTTCATTTTCCACAACACGCATGAGATTCTGGTGAGAGATGTCCCTTGTCCCAGGCACCAGGAAAACACGCAGCCTGCTTGGGGTGAGGAGTCACAAGCCACTCCTCTGGAAAGTCGAGTCCACCTGGCTGCCACCAGGAGAAGGCAGAGAACAGGGACCCACAGACCTCTCCCCCGCCTCAAGTCAAAAGGAGCAAATTATTTTTACCTGTGGACTGATGCCCTAGGAGGCACTGCTCTCTGCTTGTCTCCTCTTCTTCCTCACCCTCTCAAAGGGCATGGGACTCTCCAAGAATAAGGGCTTGGCTACCTGCTTGAGAAATAGAGAGCAGTACAGCTGGAAGGATCAGGAAAGCCAGGCCTTGCATTCTCCACTAGTCAGCCAGAAAGCTGCCCAAGGGTGCCCTTTGTACCCCATGTCTTTTCTCACCAGCTATGACCACAACCAACAGAGAGAGAGAGAAAGGGGGCAGGGTAGGGGAGGAGGGAGGGAAAGAAGGAAAGTCAGCTCACAAGTGCTCTCCCACTGTGAGCATGGGTACCCCAAAGTAGGGGGCTGGGGTCCAGACCTTGGGCTGGGCAGGAACACCTGGTTCCTAGTCTTGGCTAAGTCTCCCAGCGTTTCTGAAAGTACCAACCCCTAGTGAAAACTGACGGCACTTGCAGTGTGTTTGTTTATTGACATGTACTACTTTCTAAACTATAACATTAATAATATGGGTAGAACAGCCACTAAAATGACACAGTTGAAAATACCTATGAGTAGGAGTTCAAATATTTTCTATGCATCCTGGCCTAAACCTTGGCTGGTCACTTGGGGGTACACAGACACCCTGGACATACTCAGTGATGTGCCAAAGGCACCGGAAACCACCATAGACGTGACACACATTCAGAGAGCATCTGCACCACTCAGATGCAAGTGGCTGAAAATATAGGCGAGAACCCAACTGTGTTACAGAGTAGAATGTACAATCCATGTGAATTTTTATTATCAGAGGAAGCTTGGCAGAAAGTTATACTTCTGTGGGAGACCCTGGGATCTGGGTCAGATCACCAAGGTCATGGTATCTTCGGAGGTGGGGGGTACTTGGTGAAAAAATTTCCAAAGCAGTGTTCTAAGTGGAGGCAATTAGGCCCAAGGATGAGATGATACTGGGGATTAAGGTGTCAACATAAAAATTGGGGATAAGAAACAATTCAACCCATAATGTAACTATTTACTTAACTTGGTTCAGATGAACCAGTAAGAGAAAAAAGAACCCACCAGCTCACCAGTGAAATGTCGTAAAGGCTTCCCTGGGACCTGATATGAATAACAAAAAGACTGGCCCAACTTGGCCCCTTTTGGGCAAGACACAAGGGCAGCCAGCTTCTACCTCAGGCCTTCACTATGGCAGGATGCTGCTACAGACTGAATGTCTGTGTCCCTTAGATTCACATGTTGAAATCCTAACTCCCAATGTGATGATATTCAGAGGTGATTGTGATGCTATTAAGATGGTATTGGAAGGTGACTAGGTCATGAGGGTAGATCCCTTGTGATGAGATTAGTGTCCTTAAGAGAGAACTTCTCTGCTCTCCAGCATGTGAGCACATGAGTAGAGGGTTGTCTGCAAACCAGGAAAAGAAACAGAAACAGAAATTGCCAGCACATTGATCTCAGACTTCCTAGCTTCCAGAACTGTGAGAAATGTTTGTTATTTAAGCCACCCAGTCTGTGTTACATTTGTCATTTGTTACAGCAGACCCAGCTAAGGCAGACAGCGAGGATTCTAGGGGTGTGATGACCCGTCCAAACACGTGCAAAGGTAGAACCTCCTGGATCACCCAGTCCTGGCCCACTGCCCAGAGAGTGGAGCCGTCTGCCGGCAGCAGCTGTGTGAGGCTGCAGGGCTGATCTTCCAGGGGGCAGAACGAGTGGTTCCTCTTCTTCCCCAAAAATGGGCCCCCAAATTCTTGCTGCCCCACACTGTCCCCTCCCTTAAGATGTGGTGCTGCTGGGACTCTGGATGGTCCCGTTTTGAGGTCTCGGTCCCTCTGGTGGCCTGAGTCTCCGAGGGTTGAGGGTCCCTGGCAGGAAGCTCTTGCTGAGCCTGCAGTGGAGGCTTCCCGGGTGCTGACACCAGGCTGCATTTGTAATGCTAGTAGCAGCTCCACACACTCTAATCTGGTTTATGCAGACCCTGTCATTTCACAGCCCACAAGGAAGGCTATGAGGAGGGATTTGCTTTGATCTATTATCAAAGAAGATTTTTGCATCTACGTGGGAATGGCTAATGCTAAAAATATTGCTGTTTGGGAGAAACAGGAGCCCCTCTATGCCCTAAATTCATATATTTCAAATGGTAGTGTGGCACCTTGGAACACTCAGCATTAAACAAATGTGAAACTGTTTCATTCTGCACATGAAGAGACCAAATGAAGGGAGACTTGTGCAAGTTCCCTCCCTTGCCTTGTGCAGAGCTCCCTAAGCAGTCTGGCCAGAGCTGCCAGAAAGTGGGGGACTGCTGTCCCTCTCAAGGCTCTGAACACAAGGGCCAGGGCTCAGAAACTGGTTCAGAAAAACGTTTCTTGCACATTCTGCTCCAGCACACAGGGATGGGATTTGAGCCGGGAGTTGGGGTCTGAATCGAAGCACTGCCTCCCACCAGCTGCATGGGATTAGCTTGGGTGAGTTGGTAACCTCGGAGTCTGGGCTTCCTCATTTGCAAGATGGGGATCATGGTATTTGACCTTCCGTCTCGTGGGACTTTTATGAGAATCAAGTGGAATAGTGCAGATGAAGTTACCTGTAAACCATAAAGCATCATATACCTTGCAAAGGACATATTTGGGGTTTTGTCACCCAGCATCTTTTTCTTTAATATTTACTTATTTGGCTGCACCAGGTCTTAGTTGTGGCATGTGGGATCCAGTTCCTTGACGGGATCAAACCCGGGCCCCCTGCATGGGGAGCACAGAGCATGGAGTCTTAGCCAGTGGGCCAACAGGGAAGTCCCATTCAGCATCTTGTAACTCTCCTTGTAGTAATCATATAATGGTTATTCTATAACTGAATTTACTTTGGACACCCAGCCTCATCCCACTCTTAGTCCCCAGGCTTCAGATTGACTTGACCCTTCCCCCAGTCCCAGAAACTGGGGGTGCAACTCAAGGCCTGGCTGAGGAAAGCTTTGCACACTCCTTCTGTTGAGCACTGGCCCTCAGAGTCATTTCCAAGGCCCCCCAGTGTGTTTCCCTGTGTTGCAAAGGCTATACAGCTAGAAACTACCTTTTCAAGATTCTTCTATAGGCAGTGACCTGAATGCAAAGTATAATGCAAAATTTTCACTGAAACTAGATTTGCAAGGCAGAAGTACAGAAGAGATGGTGACTTCCAAGTTTTTTGCAGGCATACATGCTCACAGAGACAGTTTCTTCTGCAGCAATGGTCCAACATCTGATCAGTCGTGTCTTGGGTTTGAGAAGCAGGTTGTTGGCAATGGCAGTGGTGCCATCAGCCTCCTGGCCTTCAAATCCCTGATTCACAGATATGACAGTCTTGAGTGGTCATGAACTCAGTGACAGTTGAGTGGTCTTGAACTCAACTATTTACGTAGTGGCTTCCTTATCCCCTGATCTTGCTCCAGAAGGTTAGTTCTGCTGTATTCTGTGAGTCACTTCTAAAGATTCAATGCAGAACATTCCTTCAGATGATCCAACAATCTTGTAAGAACCTGTTACTGAAGTTAAGTCCCTCTCTGCTCTAAGTTTCTAGAGTGACTTCTGTGTTCTATCAAGGCATACCTGTACCTGGTATAGAGGAGATGGGCGCATGGGAGCCCATTTAGACCAAGGAGAGGATCAGATCACAAAATTTCATCCAAACAGCTGAGAAACACAGGCTAACTTTCTGACGGACTTGGAGGTTTCAAGGCAAGAGCAGCTGGCTGCAATCTGGCCTCCGTGAGAAGTCTGAGAAGAGAAACAACATGAGAGGGTCAAGCCAAGAGATGAGAGCATCCTCATCCTGACACCATTTGAGTAGCCAAATCAAGCAATGTCTTGCGCCAAACCTATCCTTGGACTTTTGAGTTACATGAGCCAATAAATTTCTCCTTCTATGTAGGACAGTTGGATTTGGACTAGTCCATCGTTTGTCCAAAATATAACTCAGCAGGCATAATGATGATCCCTGGAGAGGAACCACAGAACAGCAGGGGTCAGAAGGATATAGATCACATGTTCTCAAGGAGGAGTCAGCATCAGAATCACCTGAGAGCATTTCAGATCACATGGGGGAATTTCTTTTAGAGGAGATGGTTCTCACATACACCATGGAAGAACATGGCTGCCATGGATTTCCCCCCACAAGGAAGAGGAAACAAAGCAGAGGACGTTCCCTGAACACACTTGAATGTTTGAATCCCAGTTTCAGGTACAAACATTAGTTTTTACTTAATTTTTCTTTTTTTCTTTTAGGGTTAAAAAAAAAAACAAAAAACCTTTAGCATTGAATCAGTCAGTTCTGTAACCACCAGATGAGAATCCTATTAAGTGAAATATTTCAGCCCAGCTTGTGTGAGCTGAAGCAGTTGGGCCATTTTTAAAAATTGTAATAAATAAGTGAATATCTAATCAATCCCTTGAGTGCCGGCTCTCTGTTCTGTGTGCTCCCAGAGCTGTGCTTTTTCATCTTGATTCTATGCCCCTGAAAAGAAAAGCAGTGCAGGGAGAAATGTTGACAGACTGTTCTCTGTGACGTCAGCCAACAGAAAAAGCTGAACGATTGATGCTCATTCCAGAAACTGTTTCTACTGTGGGTTTTTTGTGGGTGCAGATTTAAATAACCCTTCCTTTTCTGGAGTAAGCATTAACTATTTGATACCAAAAGCCACCCAAGGAGAGAAGGCAAATGTTTTGATGCCTGCAATGTGGATAAGACAAAACAGAGACGGAAATACAGCTATGGAGTGAACAGCCTCACGACTAAATACTGATCAAGGATTTCTGAGGTGCCTGGTCAGGGCTCAGGTCGCCACAGACAGACCAGACCCACTGGGTCAAGAAATTTGCCATCTCCAGAGAAATGAGCTTGGTTAAAGAGCATGATTATTTGATAGAGAATTTTATCTTTGGAATCAAACAAAAATTACTCAAAGGCAAAGCTGGATGATTAAACCAGCTGACTCTAAAGTATGACTCATGGGATGGTTCTGAAGTCAGTTCCCAAAGATAATTTCTGCAAATATCTTGAGTGTCTTGGAACGTGTGTGCAAGCTTTATGGTCCCACTTTATTTTTTTATGGAGGTATAGTTGATGTACAGTCTAATATAAGTTTCAGGTAATAGTGCTTCACGATTTTTAAAGGTTATAATCTATAGTTATTATAAAATATTGGTTTTATTCCTTGTGCTGTACAGTATATCCCTGTAGCTTATTTATTTTATACATAGTAGTTTGTACCTCTTAAGCCCCTCCCTTGTCTTCCCCCTTCCCTCTCCCCACTGGTAATCACTACTTTGTTCTCTAGATCTGTGAGCCTGTTTCTTTTTTTTTATATTCCACATATAAGTCATATCATATGGTATTTATCTTTGAGTTATTTTATTAAGTATGCTATGCTAAGTCGCTTCAGTCGTGTCTGACTCTGTGCAACCCCATAGACGGCAGCCCACCAGGCTCCCCCGTCCCTGGGATTCTCCAGGCAAGAACACTGGAGTGGGTTGCCATTTCCCTCTCCAATGCTTGAAAGTGAAAAGTGAAAGTGAAGTCGTTCAGTCATGTCCAACTCTTAGCGACCCCATGGACTGCAGCCTACCAGGCTCCTCCATCCATGGGATTTTCCAGGCAAGAGTACAGGAGTGGGGTGCCATACCCTCCAAATCCATCCATGTTGTTGTCTGAGCTGCCACTTGAAAGAGGCAAATTCATTCCATGTAGAAATTCCATTTTGTTTTTTTGTTTTTAGGAACTTATATAGGCAAAAAAAAAGATCATGTAATTAAATGCTTGGTTAATGGAAATTTTCTCTAAACTGAATTTCCCCATACCTTCCCTGGATGTGGGCATTTATTAGGCCACTTAAATGTTAACATTAAATTATACTGGCCCATTGCCTCTTCCCAGGCATCCCCTTTAAGGCTCCCTCTGGGTATTTCTGGAGTCTTGTCAGTGTGAAAGAACCGTCTCATCCCTCAGGACCTTCTGCCTGGCCCCTCATTGCTAACTGCGGCCCACGAAGCTACTCATGACCCTTTCGGCCTGATCTTTCGGGGCACCACCTTCCCTTTGAGCCCCTATATTCCCTGCAGACGTGGGCCACCCCATGTTGTATTTCCTCCTCTGGACCTGGTTCTCCAAAGTCCCTCCTGCAAGCAGCTCACTGACCCTCTACAGCTTCTTTCTAATCCCATCCCCTCATCTACAGGGCAGAGGGACAGATGCCACAACACCCAACTCCATCCTACCTCCCCACCAGGCTCTGAATCAAGGTCCATCACCTCTGCTTTTTATGCCAGCGGATCCCTGAGCCGCCTGATAGCTCGTGACTCCACCTGACGATGACTCCCCATCGGGTTCAACAGCAGCTAAAATAAAGATCAGGCAAAGGCCTTGAGAAGGCAGATTCCATCTGTCACCTCTCTTGATTCTGACAGCTGATTTCAGGCCAAAGCTTACATTTAATTAACAGAATGGGATATGGGCAGGAGCCCACTGCTTTCCATGAAAAGGGTCAGAACCATGTCTGCAAGTCACCATTTGATCAAGACACACCTCACAGAGTCCAGGGTCCAGGGATGGTCAACAACCTGTCGAGGCCAGTGGACATGATGGTGCCACAGATACTATATAATAAATTATTATACCAGGTTTCCTTTAAGGAATTCTGTTGTGGGGGGTGCTCACAGTCTGCTCTATAAAGGCTGTACTGTTTTGATTCTTTTACAGGAAAAAAAAGGCTCTACTTCATATGGTTATGGGGAAAATTAAATGGAGTTTCAGATATGGGGGTTAAGCCCTCACATCTTCTCCTCCCCACCCTGCCTCCTTCTCCTAGCAACTTCATAGAACTGTACAGTTTATTTGAATATTTGAAGAAAATGATGTATTTATATTAAAACAAGCATGAATATATTATGAAATCAGATACAAAAATTCACATGAATTTTTAAGATAGAATGAGGGACTTAAAAGAAATTTCATCTCTGCTGCTCTGGGGCATGCATTACTCTTGTTAGTGATTTTTTTGCAAAAAAGTTGTGAAAGTTCTGGCTTGGGCCCCAGGGAGGCACCCGCAGCTCTCTTGCTGACAACCCACAGAGTTGGCCTGTGTGTTAAAGGAACCTCTCTGAAGGTGGTGCAGTGAGGCGGAGGAAAGGGAGGCTGGGTTCTGAGCTCAGCCCTGTGCAGGAGTTGTACACGGTGCCTCTTGGATCCAGAGCCTCCCATGCCAGGAATCCACAGTGTTTCTTTGCAGGTCTCCCACGAGCCCACATCACCCAAGGACAGTGAGCCTCAGGGAGGGGAAGAACTCTCAGCTGCATGCCTGCTGAATCTCGCTACTCCTGCACCTCCTGATGAAGGGTCCCCATCCTTGTCACCTTCCAGCCTTCCTCAGCTCCAATATGAGGATCCCTGAGGCTGGCTGTCCTGGAGGAGGCCAGGCTGTGTCCAGGAACTGGCCGTGGGCTCTCTTGGCCCTCCCCTATCTTCACTCCCCCTACACCCCATCAGTGATCCATCCCAGACAGGACAGTCTCAACCATTCCACATCTGATTCCAGGAGAAGGCGACCTCATGGTTTTTCCAGAGGGGACGTAGGGCAGTGAGTTTCTAGTGGTCATGATGGATTCTGAAGTGTGAAGATGAGGCTCCCGGGAGCCCCAGAGCCTTGTGTGGCAGGGGAAGGCTGTGACCCCAGATCACCTTCCCTTTCAGGAAGCTGAGCCCCTCCAGATGCCTCAGAGAGAGAAACCAGCACTTCCCCACATGGCTCTTCAGTGGCTGCCACCCTGGACATCGGAGCTGTGGCTTCTCCTGCTGGATGCGTGCCCACAGCCCTGGATAGAGCATGGACTTGAGGACTTGAAAGGCTTCCACTTATCACCGAGGAAGCAGGAGGAGAACAAGGACCCCTCTGCCTGTGCGTGCCGTGGGTGAACAGGAAATGGCTCCAGCCTTTCCTCCTCTCTGCCTTTGCTTTCTGTTTCAAGTCTGCTGCCTGCACCTTTGAGTCACGCCAAACACGTTAGAACAAACAGTAAGAAACAAGCCTGCTTATGAGGGGAATTTCCTGAATTCTAATAAGTCATTTTCTCTCCTAAAGGCAACAGCCTTGCTTCCAGGTTCTGAATTGGACTCTTGACTCATCTTCCTCTGTGTGTTTCCATGCTCCATCCAGGAACGTGGTAGACGTGAAGCTCCAGGGATGCTTAAGAGACCAAGTAGGGTCACCAGGGTCATTGCGGCCACACTTTCGGAGGCCTCAGACATGGCTACACCTGACGGGCAGCCAACCAATATTCACTGACTAATTGTTGACTGTAGGCCAGACTCTGTGATAACTGCTTGGGATGGAGTGTGGAACGACATGGGCAAAATCTCTACCCTCCCTAAGCTTAAATTTAAAGGGCAAGAAAGATAGGAAGCAAAAGTGCTTATTATGAAGGAGAAGAAAGTGATATCGCCGGCACAGGTAAAGGGGACAGAGCTCGGCTGGGGGTGAGGGAGAGTAAGAAAGCTTCTCCCCAAGAAAGCGGCAGCTAAGCCCTCAAAGAGTCAGCTTTGAACAAATGAAGGGAGGGGCGGAGAGCAGACAGCTCCAAACTGAGGAATCAGCTTACATGGAAAGCCCTGAAGTGAGAAAGGGGGTGTGTTTAAGGAATTCAAGCTGTCCAGAATTCTAGAGCAGAGGGAACAGGGAGGTGTGCAGGGAGGTCGGCAAAGGCAGCAAGAACGTAGTTGGCAGTGGGAAGCAATCCACAGGTTCTGGGTAAGAAAACGCACTGGCAAATTTGCATTTTGTTGCTTGAGATCTTAGTCCCCTGACCACTGATTGAACCTGCACCCGCAGCAGTGAAAGCACTAACCAATGAACCACCAAGGAATTGCCAGATTTGCATTTTCAAAGGATCTCTCTGGCTGTTTGGGAAGAATGGAGTTGGAAACAGTGGAAATTGATTCAAAGAGACTATTGGGCTATTGAAATCATCTGGATGATAGAGGGTGATGATTTGCAAAGGGCCAGAGGCAGAGAAGCTAGAATGGGGAGAATGATTCAACAAAAGGCTGAGGAGTGACTGGGTAAAAAGTTGGGTCTTGGCTGCATGCCAAGGGAGGCATGGGCAAGGGGAGAACCCAGGATGACCCGTACTCTGCCGTTTTCCACAGGTAAGTACTCATTGCTTCCTGAAATGTTCCTCACCAGCTCCCATAAAAGCAGAGATGCCATTCAAGGGTGCCATCTTGAATTTTAAGTCCACTTAAGAAGGATGAGAAGTGTGGGACACATATGGACGGGGAAGAAGACCAACAGTTTCATCTCTAATGTGTGGAGAGAGCCAGAGCCTCCCAAAGGCTGCAGACCCTCCCTGGCCACCTGTTTCTGAGAATGGCCTTTCTGAGCATCCCTTTATTATAAAAATTGTTGTTGTTTAGTTGCTAATTTATGTCCAACTCTTTACGACCCCCATGGACTGTAGCCTGCCAGGCATCTCTGTCCATGGAATTCTCCAGGCAAGAACACTGGAGTGGGTCACCATTTCCTTCTCCAGATGATCTTCCTGACCCAGGGATTGAACCTATGTCTCCTGCATTGCAAGCAGATGCTTTACCATACGAGCCACCAGGGAAGCCAATTATAAAAATGGATCAGCATAATTTCTGCAGTGAATGTTCTGCCAAGGAATAGAGGCCATTGTATGCCGAAGACAATTCACAGCAACAAGGTCTGGGCACGACATTCCTGCTGATGGCAAGAATCTTGTGTCTGGAGCTTCCGGTTAGTGGCATCAAAGCAGGATGGTCTGACATCAGAATTCTCTCTCTGGGCTCAAAACAGTGCAGGTTGTTCCAATGCCATTTCCTTCTGCTACACCTCTCCACCCGCTGCCCTTTTCTTTTTTCTTACACTGTCTGCTTTCCGCACCACAAACAGTGGTGGTCACTGGGGGTTGGAGCTCCCTCCCTCTAGCGGAGACCTCATTTCGTGATAGTCAGGGCGAGTGTTCACTGAGCACTATATCTGTTAGGTTACTCTTGGTTATATACATGCTTGGCTGAAAAAGGTCAAATTTGCTCAAACAACAAGGAAAGCTATTATATCACATGATTGGGAGCCCAAACAGAGATGGACTTCAAGTTTGATCCAGAAGCTCAGCGCTTGTATCATGGACTCAGGTCCATGTCTCTGCTCTGCTGTTGAACGTCTTGGCTTCATCCAGGGCTGACTTTCCTCTAGGATGCAGCATGGCTGTTAACGGCATTTAGGCTGCCTCTTAGCTTCTGTCAGGAGAGAAGTGCTGCTTCCAGCAGCTCCGCAGGAGAAGAGGGAGGAACCTTCTCAGAAATCCCAGCAAACCTCTCCAGAGATTTGAGACAAATAGGGCTGGAGGTAGGAATGCAGTCACTTTGCCTTGTTCACAGGTGCTGTGTGTGTAAAAGGGGACACCTGGATGGAATTGGTTGTTCTTTTCTAATTATATAATTTTATTTATTTAGGCTGTACTGGGTCTTCAATGCTGCACATGGGCTTTCTCTAGTTGCCGCGAGCAAGGGCTCCTCTTCGTTGCGATGCGTGGGCTTCTTATTGCAATGACTTCTCTTGTGGAGCATGGGCTTTAAGCGTGCAGGCTTCAGTAACTATGGCACACGGGCTTAGTTGTTCCATGGCATGTGGATCTTCCTGAACCAGGGATTGAGCCTGTGTCACCTGCATTGAAGGACAGATTCTTAACCACTGGGAAGTCCTGGAATTCTTATCCAGAAAAGTCCTGAACTGGTGATTTAGGAAAGAGCCAGAGAGCAAGAGAGGTTGGTAAGCAACTGCCAGGGTCCACCACAAGCTCTGACTGGAATGAGCAGTACAGGGGCTGCAGGGAAAGAGTTGTGAGTTTTAAAAATTCATTCATTATGGAAATTTTCAAACATAAAAAGTAGACAGAGCAGTGTAGCAAATTTCCATGTGTACATTGCCAAGCCTTAACAAGGATCAACTCAAGGTCCTTTCATCTATTTTCATTCCTGTTTTCCTGCTCCAATTCATTATGAAGCAAATCCTGAACATCATATAACTTCATCCAAAATTGTTTTAGTTTGCATCTTTAAAAGACAAAAGTATGCCAGGGCCAACAAAGTCCATCCCTGTGTCAGGAGCTTTGAGGGGGGACTCTTAAAGGGAGGTGGCTCCACATCTGTCACCAAAGGAGCGGTCGAGGGGGAGGTCAACTGGCATTTACAACGTGGATCAGTTCTGCACCCTGTAAAACAGCATCCAGATTACAACCCTCTCACCAACTTCATAAAATACATTTTATTGGTATTGTTATGGTTCTGACTCAAACTGCATAAAATTTTTCCTACTCATGAAGTGGATGTTCTGACACACTTACTTGAAAGACAGAAACCCAATTGCCAAGGCCCATTTAATTAGGCATAGGCATTGAGAAACTATTTTTTAAAGGACAAGGGCATATGTGGGCTATAAAAAAAAAAAAAAAAAAAAAGAAAAAAGTACTTTTTAAAACCAAACCACATCATCATGATCTCACTTAAATGTTAGTAAGTCCTTAGAATCATCAAATTATCAAGTGTTCAAATTTCCAATTGTCCCATATATAACCAACATTTTTTTCCATTTGTTCAAAGGTAAGTTCTTAGAGATCAGCATCATCCCACCTTTTATCTAAGAAGATCAAGACACTGAGATCTGAAGAAATTCAACTGATCCCAGAGCCCTAAGACTTGATTGATTGATTGATAATTCTATGCCACCACTTTTCATGATGTGTTTGAAGCAGGTGATTACATAGTAGAAGACCCACAATTCATTCATCCACTTAGCAAATAACTGTTGACATCAGCTATGTGCAAGGTACTTAATGAGACCCCTGCAGTCAATAATCCTTGAGTCTATAATCAGAGAAACTGAGCACTGATTCTAGGGCTTTTGCCTATGACGTCAGACTGGTCTCCCCCTCCACCTGCCATGGTGCCTAAAGACCCCAGGAGAGGCAGCTTTTGGATTAGAGTTGTCTTGGGGACCCTTATGAACATGGCTTGTTTAGTTCTAAGTCGTGTCTAACTCTTTTGCAATCCCATGGACTGCAGCCCTCTAGGTTTCTCTGTTCATGGGATTTCCCAGGCAAGAATACTGGAGTGGGTTGCCATTTCCTTTTCCAGGGACCTTCCTGACCCAGGGATCGAACCCATGTCTCCTGCATTGGCAGGTGGATTCTTTACCACAGAGCCACTGGGAAGCCCCTCTTATGAATATACATGCATATTATTCTAGAAGACAGTTGTTCTTTTGGGCTGCCCACATTGAACACTTCTTATTTAGGAGGAATTCTAAAATGAGAGGAATCCTAAAATAGTGAAACAGGCTCCATGTTCTACTATAGAAACAAAATTTATGGATAATCTTTTTTCCCAAATCCTGACAGCTGGAGAGAGACCTGGAACCTGGTGCTCCAACCAAATGCTGTAGCTGGGACCATCCATCTTGGAGAAATGGTCCAGGCCAACTGGAAAGTATCCACAGGTGCCATGGCCACATCGAGTCCAAGGAAACAGTGCCAAGCACCCAGAGTCACAGGGGCAGCAACCAAGAAGATGGTTCCCGAGGTTCACCTTTGCCTGGCCTCGTTTCCCACTGCACCCTGGTTTGTGCCTTCTGCTTACTCGGGATGCTGCCTTGCCTTTCAGTAAGTGACTTTTCTGCTTAAGTGCCTAGAGTCACTTCCAGATCTGGACAACTGAAATCTCTGACTCAGTCAGCTGAGAATAATCATCTATTAACACCTTAGCTCTTTTATGATGTTCTGTCTTGCCAGCTATTAAGAAGCAAAAGGAACTCCAGGATAGGGACACTTTGATGGACGCTGCAGTGGACGTGAGCGGTCCAGAACTCACTTCTGTCTAGAAGTCAAGAGTATTAGTGTAAGATGCTGGGTGACTAGAGGTTGTAGAGAAACTGTCACCTCTTTTCCAAATCTGCTGAGGGATGACCCTGAAAAATAGGTCAGTGTTTCACAGTGATCTGTGCTGATTACAGCACTGCGTCTGGAAGGAGGTGATACATTTTTCCCTAGAACCCCAGATGGAGAAATGGGCTCCACCTCCCCCGCCCCCGCCGCTGTTTCATTCTGGGCTGGAATTCTGGTTGAAGCTCTCAGAGCAGAGATTAACAGGGTGCTGTTGTGGAGTCAAGCTGCTGTGAGTTCCTGTCTGTAGGAACTGGGCGGCCTGGGCTGTGTGTGCTCCCCCGTGTGGAAGAGCTCTGCTCCTCCAGGCAGTTCTGCCAGCACCACAGCTGAGGTGTCTGTCAGCCTGGTCTTAGGTCCACAGCTCAGGGAGACCAGTCTCAAAATGCCACAGCCCTGGGCTTCTCCCATGGGCTCTTTCACCTTTTAAACCAAGATGAAGCAAGAGTGTCTGCTTCCTCTGCTTCTTCTGAAGGGCAGTCAGAACACCCACTGCCCTTCTAGCCTCACACAGGAAGTTGCTTAATGAACTCAAAAATAATTAATCACAGAGAGGAGATTTCCTACATTGAGTCTGTGGTTTCCTGCCCTTCAGAACGGGCTTCCTGCCCTCCTTTCCAGCGCCTCTCACTGCCTGTGTATCATCCTGGGCTCAGATACCTGCTTTCCCTCTCCACCAACTCAATCCTTATTTTTGCCCTACTTCATCTTCCTTTTATTTTCCACTGCAAAACTTATTTTCTCCCATACCCATGTGCCCATTAATGTTTGCTTTCTGGAAATAGTTCCACTTCAAGAGAGTTTTATGGCATCCTTGGCTCTCTCTCCTGCTGAACTAGACTGAGCATACATGTATCTTTGGCCTTCACCTCACTTCTTCTAAATCTGATACTGTTAAGGGTTGAATTGTCTCTCCCTGAGGAATATGTTGAAGTCCTAATCCACGGTACCTCAAAATGGAAGATATTTGGAAATAGGGTCATTGCAGAACTAATTAGTTAAGATGAGGTTGTAATGAAGAAGAACGAGCCCCTACTTATAAGGACCAAATCCAATTTGACTAGTGTCCTTATAAGATGACAACCATGTGAAATCACAGGGAGAATGCCATGTGACAACAAAGGCAGATGCTGGAGTCATACAGGTGTAAGCCAAGTAATAGCAAGATTGCCAGCAATCACCTGAAGTTAGGCAGAGGCAAGTGTGGGTGGTTCTCCTACAGCATGTCTGCTGACTACGTGATTTTGAACTTTCAGCCCCCAGAACTGTTGGACAATAAACATTTGTTATTCTAAGGCATCCAGTTTGTGGCATTGTTGTGGTCGCCGTAGGAAATGAACACAAATGCCATCAGGAAGATCCCAGGGACTTGCTTCTAGAGCCTCTTCTGCCACCAACCCTGAAATTCACCAGGCTTCCAGTACTTACCTGAAACTTCCTTTGGGCAAATAAAGCTGATGTTTCCATAAGTGGCAGAGCTCTCTAGAAGTTTAAATTCTGTAACCCAGAATATTTGAAGTGGTTGGTTGACCCTCACTGCCTTACTGTGTTTCCCACCTACTCCAGCTGCTTTTTCCCCTCGAAGTGAATAACCGCCCAGCATCCCACATGAGGCTACTATGGATTAGGTGCATGGTTTGTTGCCTGCCTTCCCCCTGCTGGATGGTAAGCTCCGTGAGGGCAGGGATCTGATTTGTTCACTGGCACAAAGTAGGCATACAATAAACCTCTGCTGAATAAACAAAAACTGAGCCAGGACATTTCCAACCCGACCTCATGGAAGGGCTACAATTCCTCTGCAGGAGGCAGGGTGGGGTGGAGTTGGGGGAGGTGGCAGGGCTAGAAACAGTGAATACTGTGGTCAGGTGCGTGGAAATGGAAAGGTTGCTTTTCGCTTGTCTGAGGAATTCAAGCAAGAGATACAGCAAAGGCAGTGATCTTAATAGATCCCTGCTGCTTGAGGGTGTCAGCACCATTTGACTATCAGTGTAATCCCACCCAGAGTGACAGAGGCCACCCAGGAGTCCTTGAGCAGCTGACGTCACCCACCGTTGACCTCTTGTTCTCAGGCTGGTTTGTCCTTGTTCTTTCTCTGACCTGTGTAGGGTGAGATGAGCTATTTAGGCAGTAGTCCAAGGGAGACCCCTCTGAAGCTCACCTCAGCACACCTACCCCCTTGGCCTTTTGAGAAATGGAGAGGGTAACTTGTTTCTTTTATATATCATTTTGTACATATATTTATTTATTGGCTGTGCTAGGTCTTCATTGCTGTGAGTGCTTTTCTCGCAGTGATTGTTGTTTTTCAGTCACTAAGTTGTATCCGACTCTTTGTGACCCCCACGGACTGCAGCATGCCAGGCTTCCCTGTCCTTCACTGTCTCCCAGAGTTTGCTCCAGTTCATGTCCGTTGAGTCAGTGATGATATCTAACTATCTCATCCTCTGCCACCCTCTTCTCCTCCTGCCATCAATCCTTCCCAGCATTAGGGTCTTTTCCAGTGAGTTGGCTCTTCACATCAGGTAGCCAGAGTATTGAAGCTTCAGCTTCAACTGCAGCATCAGTTCTTCCAATGAATATTCAGGGTTGATTTTCTTTAGGATTGACTGGTTTGATCAGCTTGCAGTCCAAGAGACTCTCAAGAGTTGCCATGGTCAGAGGCTACTCTGCAGTTGTGTTGCACTGGCTTCTCGTTGTCGTAACTTCTCTTGTGGCTTCTCTTGTTGCTGAGCCCAGGCTCTAGGGCGTACAGACTTCAGTAGTTGTGGCATGAGGGCTCAGTACTTGTGTTTCCAGACTCTAGAGCACAGGCTCAGTACTTGTGGCTCACAGGCTTAGTTGCTCCGTGGCATGTGGGATCTTTCTGGACCAGGGATCAAACCTTGCTTTGGCAAATGGATTCTTTACCACTGAGCCACCAGGGAAGCCCCTGAACAGTGTAAGTTTAATGAAGGTGATGTGATGGGAGAATAAAATCAGCAGCGTGGAAATGATCTTGGGACAGTGTTCATACGGACTTAATTTCCAAGAAGAGATGAGCACGTGTCACCAAGGTGGACAGGATAGAATAAATGGATACAAGTCTTTAAAGTTGTTAAACCAACCATCTTCATAGTAGGCACTTGCTTTTCTCTAAAGTGAAAACTATAAGCAAATTGATAATGTACTGGAAAAGTTATTAATTGATGTTTTAGATGCCATCCCAAGGCAAGAAAAGGAGGGGAAAATGCCTTACTGGCTTAAGCTTCTTCCACTGAAGATCATCAAGCTGGCATTCCTCTTGGCCAATGAAGGGCCTTCCTTTTCCAGACTTAGCTCATCCATCTTCACTTTCAGCTCGGTTTGTTCAGCTGCTGTGTGTCTCTGGGTTCCTTTTGCCTTTCCCCAGCACAGGCTCCATCTAGACCCCCATTTGATCATGAGGTGTTTAATTGCTGCCACTTTGCCACTTCCTGGCAGTCTCAGGGACCTTGTGTGTGAGAAAATTGGCCAAATGTGTATACCTTTCTTGTCACCCATATCTCTTACGGCTCTGCAAGTAGACAGTGGTGGAGTTTTTAAATGGATTGTGGGGTGAGGTTGCAGGGCCCCTGTTCTAACCCCTGTCTGACAGAGCTGCACAGATTGCTCAATGCAGGGCCTGGCCTGGAACAACCACCCACAAATATCCGCTCCCTTCCTGCAATGACCGGAAACAGTGGAGGAGCGAGGGAATGTGGTAGAGACATTTGATACACAGATGCAGACTTAGAAAATTCAGCTCTAAGTTGCAGGGCCAAGAAAGAGAGATAGGGGGATTTTTCAATGGCCATTTAAGTGCTTTGAGTGCTTTTGCCCGCAAGTCCTGCGCTGACATGAGGAAGGCATGAGAAGTGGGCTTCTGGTCTGCCCTCAGAGATCCCAGCTCCTGCTTGCCCTACGTGAGCACCCACATACTAAGTATGATTCTCAGGTTTAAAGAAATATTTTATATAGAATATAATGCTTACATGTAAGCCAACCACTCCTCTAGTGTTTGACCAAATAGATACCAATTTGTCCTTACTTAGCCAGAAGAAAAAATGTGGTTTTCCCACTGGATTTTTTTTCCCCTGCCACTCAGCATGTGGGATCTTAGTTCCCAGACCAGGGATCAAATCCATACCCCTTGCACTGGAAGTGTAGAGTCTTAACCACTGGACCACCAGGGAAAAGTCCCCCCACTGGGTGTTTTGAGAGATGGTCTCCAGTGTGGCACAAAAATACCACCCTGTGAGCTGTATTCAGAGGCCAAATTTCAGAGACTTAAAGGAGAAGTTTTGAGCACATTTAATTTTCATCACACGAGTGCTCCCCAGGTCAGCTCTGACCGCGCCATGACCGACCCTGTAACCAGCCCTGACTCAGCCTACTCTCAACTGTGCTGCAATGAGTCGGCTCCTCTGAGCCCCGTTCCCCCTCTCCTAGTGAACTGTGCTGCTCCAAGTCCATCTCCATTCCATCTGAATTAATTCGATGGGGAGGAGAGAAGGAGGTACCGGTGAGGAGGAACGTGTTGGAGATGAACCTACTAGTAGGAAGGAACTAAGTCTTGTCCTTGGGTTCTTCCCAAGTCCTGAAAGAAGGCTGCTCTACGTTTGCTCCTTCCCACATGGAACAGACTTAAAAATTCCAGATGAGAGAAGCAAGCTTCTGTGGAAGAAACCCTGGGCATAGTTCTGCCTTAGTGACAAGCAAGCCTTTGAGAGTGGGACAGAGGTCTGCGGTAGGGACACAGACAAAGCCACTGGGTCCCGGTTTGAGGGGCACCGAGGAAGTGTCCCCATCTTTACTTCTTGGCAGGTTTCAGTGGAGACTCCACAGCAGCAGCAGCAGCAGCAGTCACCTGGGTGTGTGATACCCAGCCTCCATCTTCCTGTGGCCACTGTCTTCAAATCCAGGTTCGAGTACACCTGAGGGTCTATAGACTTTCAAGGGGGTAAATGTTGATGAATGATCTAAAGAGAATCCACTTCCAGAGTGTTAACTTCCAAGTACAGATTTCTAACACCATTTCATGAAATTTCCTGTGTTCCCCTCACCCATTGCAATTTCACGTGGAGCTTTGCGCTGGGGTCTAAAAAACCTCCTCAAGACAGAAAAAAAGGGGAGATTGATGTATTCGTTTCTGGGGAGCTTCTTTAATGATTCATCAAGGCATCTTTGCCCCTTAGGGCTTTCTGTCCTTCCCTGTCTTGTATGTATTTCTGTTAAGCATGGCCCACATTGAGATGCTCTAAATTTAGAACAACTAAAGCAGGATAGGTTAGTGGTGCTAAATTTTTTACACGATTTCTTTCAGATTCAGTCTGCATTATTCAGTAATTAAACCTATCTTATCAAACCATCTCATGAAATATTTATTCTAATTATAGTTTGTTCTCATCTTATGAAATGTTTAATCTTTTATAACTCTTAACAAAAATAAACTTTCAAACTAAGGATGAAGCATTTAGACGTTAACTTTAATTTCTGCAAGTGGGTATAGACTTCTTTAGAGTTTTTTTCAGAAATACATGTCTAAAAATGTTTGGAGACCATTGACCCAAAGAATGTCATGCTCCCCACCCTCGTTCCATTCGTGTCAGCACCTCCCACATTCTAGAGCTGTGCTGATCAAGATGTAGCCACCAGTCACATGTTGTTATTTAGGACTTGAAATGTGGCTGCTACGATTAAGAAACTAAAATTTAGTTTAATTTTAGTTGTAATAGCTGCATGTGATTAATGGCTACTATATTGGACAGTGCAAAGATATTTCTATCATCACAGAAAATTCTACTGGACAGCAGTGGTCTAGAGTGTCCTAGAAACTGGTGTGACCTCGAGGGGAGGATGTAGCTCCAGAAAAAGCTGTGACATGATCAAAAATACTTAATTTTTGGAAAAGGTAATTCAAGCACATGATGCAAAATTGTAAAAGACAGAAAATGGCTTAGAGGGCAAAATGACTCTTTTTCCGACTTCCATCCTCAGTCATCCAGTTTCTCCCCTTACCAGTTTCTTGTGATTCCCTCCAGAGATATTCTACTCAAATGCATGCATAAGTGCATGTGTCTCTGTGGCAGCTGAAAAAGAGCCACATTCTTTGACATTCCTCCCATTGAGAAATGAGGTGTATGCTCTCTCCCCTTGAGTCTGCATCAGTTCAGTTCAGTTTAGTCACTCAGTCATGTCTGACTCTTCGCGACCACATGGACTGCAGCACACCAGGACTCCCTGTCCATCACCAGCTTCCAGAGTCTAACCAAACTCATGTCCATTGAGTCGGTGATGCCATCCAACCATCTCATCCTCTGTTGTCCCCTTCTCAGCCTGCCCTCAATCCCCAGGATCAGGTTCTTTTCAAATGACTCAGCTCTTCACACCAGGTGGCCAAAGTATTGGAGTTTCAGCTTCAGCATAAGTCCTTCCAATGAACACCCAGAACTGATCTCTTTTAGGATGGACTGGTTGGATCTCCTTGCAGTCCAAGGGGCTCTCAAGTCTTCTCCAACACCACAGTTCAAAAGCATCAATTCTTCAGTGCTCAGCTTTCTTTACAGTCCAACTCTCACATCCGTACACAACTACTAGAAAAACCATAGCCTTGACTAGATGGACCTTTGCTGGCAAAGTAATGTCTCTGCTTTTTAATATGGTGTCTACGTTGGTCATAAATTTCCTTCCAAGTAGTAAGTGTCTTTTAATTTCATGGCTGCAATCACCATCTGCAGTGATTTTGGAGCCCCAAAAGATAAAGTCTGATACTGTTTCCCCATCTATTTGCCATGAAGTGATGCGACCAGATGCCATGATCTTAGTTTTCTGAATGTTCAGCTTTAAGCAAACTTTTTCACTCTCCTCTTTCACCTTCATCAAGAGGCTTTTTAGTTCCTCTTCACTTTGTGCCATAAGGGTGGTGTCATCTGCATATCTGAGGTTATTGATATTTCTACTGGCAATCTTGATTCCAGCTTGTGGTTCCTCCAGCCCAGCATTTCTCATGATGTACTCTGCATAGAAGTTAAATAAGCAGGGTGACAATATACAACCTTGACGTCCTCCTTTTCCTATTTGGAACCAGTCTGTTGTTCTATGTCCAGTTCTAACTCTTCTTCCTGACCTGCATACAGAATTCTCAGCAGGCAGGTCAGGTGATCTGGTATTACCATCTCTTGAATAATTTTCCAGAATTTGCTGTGATCCACACAGTCAAAAGCTTTGGCATAGTCAATAAAGCAGAAGTAGATTTTTTCTGGAACTCCCTTGCTTTTTCCATAATCCAGTGGATGTTGGCAATTTGATCTCTGGTTCCTCTGCCTTTTCTAAAACCAGATTGGACATCTGGAAGTTCATGGTTCACATACTGTTGAAGCCGGGCTTGGAGAATTTTGAGCATTATTTTACTAGCATGTGAGATGAGTGCGGATGTGTGGTAGTTTGGCATTCTTGGCATTCTTTGGCATTGCCTTTCTTTGGGATTGGAATGAAAACTGACCTTTTCCAGTCCTGTGGCCACTGCTGAGTTTTCCAAATTTGGGGGCATAATGAGTGCAGCACTTTCACAGCATCATCTTTCAGGATTTGAAATAGCTCAAATGGAATTCCATCACCTCCACTAACTTTGTATGTAGTGATGCTTCTTAAGGCCCATTTGACTTCACATTCCAGGATGTCTGGCTCTAGGTGAGTGATCACACCATCGTGATTATTTGGGTTGTGAAGATCTTTTTTGTACAGTTCTTCTGTGTATTCTTGCCACCTCCTCTTAATATCTTCTGCTTCTGTTAGGTCCATAGCATTTCTGTCCTTTATTGAGCCTATCTTTGCATGAAATGTTCCCTTGGTATCTCTAATTTTCTTGAAGAGATCTCTCTAGTCTTTCTCTTTCTATTGTTTTCCTCTATTTCTTTGCACTGATCACTGAGGAAGGCTTTCTTATTTCTTGCTATTCTTTGGAACTCTGCATTCAAATGGAAATATCTTTCCTTTTCTCCTTTGCTTTTTGCTTCTCTTCATTTCACAGCTATTTGTAAGGCCTCTTCAGACAGCCATTTTGCCTTTTTGCATTTCTTTTTCTTGGGGATGGTCTTGATCCCTGTCTCCTGTACAATGTCATGAACCTCCGTCCATAGTTCATCAGGCACTCTGTCTATCACATCTAGTCCCTTAAATCTATTTCTCACTTCTGCTATATAATCATAAGGGATTTGATTTAGGTCATATCTGAATTGTCTAGTGGTTTTCCCCACTTTCTTCAATTTAAGTCTGAATTTAGCGATAAGGAGTTCATGGTCTGAGCCACAGTCAGCTCCTGGTCTTGTTTTTGCTAACTGTATAGAGCTTCTCCATCTTTAGCTGCAAAGAATATAATCAATCTGATTTCAGTGATGTCCATGTGTAGAGTCTTCTCTTGTGTTGTAGGAAGAGGGTGTTTGCTATGACCAGTGCATTTTCTTGGCAAAACTGTATTAGTCTTTGCCCTGCTTCATTCTGTATTCCAAGGCCAAATTTGCCTGTTACTCCAGGTGTTTCTTGACTTCCTACTTTTGCATTCCAGTCCCCTATAATGAAAAGAACATCTTTTTTGGGTTTTAGTTCTAGAAGGTCTTGTAGGTCTTCATAGAAACGTTCAACTTCAGCTTCTTCAGCATTACTGGTCAGGGCATAGACTTGGATTACTGTGATATTGAATGGTTTGCCTTGGAAGCAAACAGAGATCATTCTGTCGTTTTTGAGACTGCATCCAAGTACTGCATTTTGGACTCTCTTGTTGACTATGATGGCTACTCCATGTCTTCTAAGGGATTCCTGCCCACAGTAGTAGACGTAATGGTCATCTGAGTTAAATTCATCCATTCCAGTCCATTTTAGTTTGTTGAGCCCTAGAATGTCAACATTCACTCTTGTCATCTCCTGTTTGACCACTTCCAATTTACCCTGATTCATGGACCTAACGTTCCAGGTTCCTATGCAATATTGCTCTTTATAGCATCAGACCTTGCTTCTATCACCAGTCACATCTCTTGTCTACATAGGCATATGACTACTTCAGCCATTAAAATATGGTGACATTGTGTTACTTCCATCTAAAAGGTCCTAAAAGTTTCTACAGCTTCCACCTTGTTTGCTGGAACACTTACTGTTGGAGCTCTGAGGGCAAAGTCCAGCTAGTTTATGGCCACCGTACTGGAGACAGCACATTCAAGGATGCACGTCAACACTCCCAGATAAGTCCTACTTCAGCCACAAAAGCCAAAGCACCAACTCAAGAGTGATGAAGCCTTCCTAATTCATTCCCCATAACTCATGAGAGGTATTTTACAATTTGAAATGATTGGTAAAGACTTAGTAGAAGTTACTTTTAAAACTAAGCAATGAAAAAATGAGTTAATTAGTAACCCCAAGGAAACAGATTTGCCCCATCAAAGAATAACATCCTACATGGTTCAGCCGTGAGTACTTAAGTCACAGTAATACAAACAATGAACGTTGACTTAGCCCCAAATAGTGATATTACTACATTGGGAGGATAGAAGGGGGAAATGCACGTGAGGAGGATGAAGGAAAGCAACTGAAAATATCTAAAATTGAAGAAGCTAAAAATAGACGTATTATTTAGAAGTATAGATATAAATTACAGAAGAAACAGATGGGAGATACTAACGCATGGGTGGATGCCAGTAGGCCTGATCCAACAGAGAGGGAGATTGAATGGATGAGGAGAGGTCACTCAGGCACTGACTGCCCTTTGATAGGCAGTGGACACATTGACCAGAGGGAAGGAAACAAGGCCAACGACTGTAGAAGTGTAAATTAAAGGTGGAAAAGCGAGGTAATTCACATCTGAGAGTTTCTCTTTTCTCAGTGAAATATGAGCAGAGTTTATCAGCTGAGAGCAAGAAGCAGGAAGGACTACAGGAGTTTTAAAGATAAAAAGGGTATAGAAAAGTTGCTTCAGCACACATGAATGCTGGTTTACCAGAAAAACACAGTAGTATTGTTGAGCTGTTTTGAGTATCCCTTTGAGGTCTGTGATCATGAACTTAAAGAGAAAAGAGTCTTCTGACATGGCTTTTCCATAGTAACAGTAAATTACTTGAGTGCAGCTATGGAGAAAAGGATGGTGTTTTATAGCATGCTATAATAAAAGATGAGGGGATGTGAGGAGGAGAGTTTTTTGAAGGGAGTGTACACACTGATGGACCATGAACCCTAAGCTGGACAGGAATAGTGAACACAGGTGGCAGCTGATGGATCGTAAAAAGTGCTGGAGTCAGTAGAGCTGACTGCTGACAGAGCTGAGTTGCTGCAATGGACACTTGAATGAGTGCATTGAAGGAGAGGAGGCTGTGCAAGATGGTGGGCATTTGAGCCTGCAGAAGCCGGACAATGTCTGGTGGCGACAAGGTTCAGACTATGACCCTGAGGTGAGATGGAGGAATAAAAGGTCATTAGAAATGAGAAGGTCAAGGAGAATGAGAAGCCAAGATGCTAGATGGGACATCTGTATGGTTAACATCTCTGTTGACAGGAGCTGTGCAGAGATGGAGAACAGGAGGTGGAGCCCCCAGTGAACGAGAACATGTGGTCTCAGAATCAGACAGCAGGATCCTCTAATGGGCAGGGGCTTTGTGAGAGGGGATAGGAGTTACACTCTGGGAGCAACAGTGGAGAACAAGCAGGCACCAACATTCCTTCCTGGCCTTAAGAGATCTGTCGAAATAGTGTGCTCAGGACCAGCCAGGCTCTCACTAAGGCAAGGAGAAGCAGGGAAGGTCGTTACAGGCTGAACTCAGGGTGTTGGGGGTCAGGGGTGTCTGGAAGACACAGTGGAAATGTTTGTGAGGAAATGGAAAGGAAGGGTGGGAAATTGGGACAAATCATTTGATGAACAAACCGGGAAAGAGATGCAACTCCAGGTGGCAATGGATACTGGAAAGGTCTGCTCTTCTGGTGGCGATAGAGGAAAATAAAGTCTGATCTTGTCTCTCGCTTGCTTGGAATCCTCCAATGACATTTCACCAAGCAGAGTATAACTAAACTCCTGACAAGGCCTTGCAAGGCTCAACGTCAGTGGTGGTCCTAGTATGGTCTCTGGACCAGAAGCATCAGCATCACCTGGACCTTGTTAGAAGTGCAGTTTTGGGGTGCTGCTCCAGAGTGGCTGACTCTGAAACTCTTGTAGCCACACCGGCTTTTTTCCTTTCTGTTCCCAGGCTCATACTCCGCTCAGGGCCTTTGCTCTAGCTGTGCCATCTGCCTGGAATGTGCCTGCTCCAACCTGTCTTGTGTTCTCTCTCTCTTTCTCCCCCTCCCTCACTCTCCCCCTATTCAGAGACCCTTCCTGACCGCTGTATCTCACCCTCAGTCTCTTCTAATCCACAGTGATCTTATTTCTTCCAGCACTTAACACTTCCTGAAACCTTTTGTTTTTTAAACTGTTTATGTCTGTCTCCCACAGTAGGATGTAAAGTGCATAAGAACTGGGAACTTCTCAGCTTTTTTTTTTTTTTTTTTTTACCACTGTGTCCTCAATACAGAGCTGTTGAATAGTGAGGTGCTCAATAATTGCTTGTTGAATAGATGAAAAAAAGATGGGATGAATCCTGGTATTTCTTTCATTTTGAGGGACAAGAGGTACACGTCCCCTGGGGATCTGTTCAGAGATTCATCTGGGTGGGACCCCAGTTTCTGCATTTCTGACAAGGTGTCTGGTTCAGAGGGCTCACTTGGTCTCAAATACTTGGTAGTTTGGTAGCTTCCGGGCTGCCCTGGTGGCTCAGACAGTAAAGAATCCACCTGCAATGCAGGAGGACCAGGTTCAATCCCTAAGTTGAGAAGATCGCCTGGAGAAGGGAATGGGAACCCACTCCAGTATTCTTGCCTGGAGAATCCCCACAGTCAGAGGAGCCTGGCGAGCTACAGTCCACGGGGTCACAGAGAGTTGAACACAACTGAGCAACTAAGACTTGCAGCTTCCAGGCAACATCCTGGACGTCCAGTCACATCTGTACTGATTGTATTTGAACTATTCTCTGGCCAGAAACAATGGTAGTTTTCCTGAACCAGCTCTCCTTGGGGAGGAGAGATGTTTGGGCTCTTTCCAAAGATTACAGAATAATTAAAAGATGCTTACTATGGAGGCTACTACTTTTAAAGGAGCCAAGTTTGGCTGAGAACAAGTCCAGTTTTTCCAAAATAATAAAGAAATGAGAGTCTAGATAATTGCAATCTGTGGCTAATCTGTTAACTATAAAGTGAGGAATCGTTTAAATCTGTTCCCAACTAAATCATTTGCTAGGAAAGCCAACAAGAACCAGGAGAGGGTTCAATATGCATTTGGCCTCTTCTCTTTCCTGTTCATGTGCTCTGGGGTGCCATTAGCCAGGGAAAAGGGCAAAAGAAGGAAGTCTAGGGCTGTGTTATCTGAAAACTCAGATAGCGAACACTGCAATTGAAGACCACAAGCATCAGATAATCGTTTCTCAGAATTGAATCCTAAGATATGATCATGCAACAAAGAGTTTTTTCATTAAAAAAAAAAAAGTTGGGAAAATGCTGGGTTATGCAAACAAATTAGAATTTTCCAGCTCCGGGACTTCTCAGAGGCATCAGTGTGCTAACCTACTTGTGACTCATCAAGGGCTTTCAGTACAGAGCTTCTTCTAAGAGTGTCTTGTAGGACCTGTGTCCCATGGAGAGACCCTTGGGAAGGTTCATTGGAGGAGGCTGGCTTTCATTTAAATTTTTCTTAAAAGAGGAAGGCTGAGCAGAGATGAGAAATAGGACCAAGGAGAGAGGCACAAGTAAGGGATTTGTCACCAGGCCTCTCCCTCAGCTTTCTGCCTCCCAGGGACTTGCAATCTGAATGACCCACCTGTTCCAACATTGCCCAAAACAGTCCCTTCATCTCCCCTTCTTCATCTTCTGTGTCCCATCCCCTCAGAACTCTGTGGAAACACTGAAAGAATCATCCAGTGTTGTGAGTTAATTTGAATATCTCTCCCAAGGGTAGTGGTATTTTAAAAAGGATTTATGGGATGGTCCTACTTGACCCAGAGGGATGGTTGTCTATTGAATTCCAGGCTGGTGGGAGTGGTTTTTGACTTGAGGAACCCATCTATCCTTACTGAAGGATGTCTACTTCCAGGTCCTGGAACTGAGAGGCAGGGTGGTTGGCTGATGAAGAAACAGCTCTATCTCTATCTGTCTTGTTCTGTGAATCTGGGTTGGTGGCCCAGCACCACCACACCACCACAATCCTTCAGCCAATTCTCTTCAAAGTGGGACCCTGCAGAACACTTGCTACAGTCCCGAGTAATACTTTACAAGCATGCGTGCACGCTCAGTTGTGTCTGACGCTTTGTGACTCCATGGACTATAGCTTGCCAGGCTCCTCTGTCTGAGGGATTCTCCAGGCAAGAATACTAAAGTGGGTTGCTGTTTCCTTCTCCAGGGGATCTTACCAACCCTGAGATCAAACCTATGTCTCCAGCATTGGCAGGTGGATTCTTTACCATCTGAGCCACTAGGGCTTCTTATAAGTGCGTAGCATGTTGTAGGTTTAATAGTTATTTGCTCTGAGTGTCCAGTTATGTTCACAGAATTGTTTTTAAGAGACTTTATTGCTGTTATTTCAGCAATATTCCCCAATTTATATAGTGGTTGACTATAAATCTTTACACATTTTGCTTTTCTACCATTTGCCAACCAAGTGTGAGTACATTGAATGTGTCATGAACATTTTTTATGAAGATTTTTCAAGTTTTTTTTTTTTTTTTAAAGGTGCTGGGATATTTAAAGCTGATTTAACCAGTCTAATTTTCTATCAATTAGTATGCTTCCAGCCACTAATAACAGAACTACAACTTGAAATAAGCCATATAGAAATGTATTATGTGACAAGAGGAGCAGGCCCACCTTCAGGGCTGATAGATTGATTCGTTGGCTCACTAGTTGATTCAAACTGGTGTCGAGACCAATGCTGCAGTTGCAGGCATCCTGCCCAGACATGCCCAAGTCTAGAGGAAGAAGAGGGATGGATGGAAGGACCATCTCTCCTTGTGGCTCCCACACTGGAGCAATGAACAGTCTCAGAAGTCTGCTGATTTCCCTCTGACTTGGCCAGAGTTAGGAGACTGCGTAGACAAGTCAGGCTCCACCTCTGGAAGGGCACAGGCAGACACCGTGTGAGATTGGCTTCAGGCAGGAAACGGGTGGCTCATGAAAACCGGGTAAGCTGAGTTGAGTTAAAGAGTGGGACTCTTTACAAAGGTGTGGGGAAGGCATGGAAAGACCAGAAAAATACCATGGCCCCAGGGCTTGTAACAGTGGGGACACAATTACCGCCTATTTTTAATTTCTGGAAGTTACTGTAACAATTGACTACAAACAGGTGGCTTAAAACAACAGAAATGTTTTCTCTCATGGTTCTGGGGGCTAGAAGTTGGGGGCTCCCTCCAGATGTTCTCGGGGAGTTCGGGCTTCGTCTCTTCCAGACTGCTGGCTGTGCAGTCCTCGGCTTGAGGCCGCATGGCTCCACTTCTGCCTCTGGTTGCATTGCCTCCTCTCTTCTGTCTGTCAGACCCTCCTCTGCCTCTCTCTTGTGAGGATGTCATTGGATTTAGGGTCCACTTGGATCATCCAGAGTTATCTCCGCTTCTCAAGATCCTTAACTTGACTACATCTGCAGACCCTTTTCCCAAATAAGTTAACATTTTCGATCTGGGAAAGAGGATGTAGATGTCATTTGGTGGCTGCCATTCTGCCCACTGCATCACCTAAGGCCTGCAGCAGGAGGGCAGGGAACACAGAGACAGAGCTGTGTGGAGTGGGCCTTCTGAGGGAGCCACAGGCTCCCAGAGAGACAAGGCCAGCCCAGTGGGAAGAAGACAGAGGAGTCAATGCCACAGCCTCACACTCCTATCTCCCTTTGATCTCCTACTGGAGTCCCACACTAGCCAAACCCAACCAGAACTTTTGATGTTTTCCACAAAGATCAGCCTCTCAGGGCCCAGAGTGAGGCAGAGAAAAGCGGGTCTGGGAAGGGAAGATACGGATGGAGCATGATGCAGACAGTGCTGAGGCTTCTCTAGGAAAGATGAAGGGGGAATAATTGCTCTGAGGCAACTAGCCATGCCCACCAAGTTCCCAACTCCCTGGACAACAGCCCACTGACTCTCTGACACGCCCCACAGTTTAAAGGAAACATGTGCTACATTTAAGTAAGCAGTTACTGTCCTGTTTACAAAAGCAAGACATGTTGGTTACAGAAAATTTGTAACTTAAGGAAGACATTAAGACAATAGACATTGCCCACAGTGCTCCTTTGTGGGGCTTCCCTTGTAGCTCAGTTGGTAAAGAATCTCCCTGCAATGCAGGAGAAGCGGGTTTGATCCCTGGGTTGGGAAGATCCCCTGGAGAAGGAAGTGGCAACCCACTCCAGCATTCTTACCTGGAGAATCCCATGGATA
This sequence comes from Bos javanicus, assembly GCF_032452875.1. Lineage (NCBI taxonomy): Eukaryota > Metazoa > Chordata > Mammalia > Artiodactyla > Bovidae > Bos > Bos javanicus. The sequence goes on along the minus strand of NC_083869.1, from coordinate 47,671,014 downwards.
GAAGAGTCTGGCAGGCTACAGTCCATGGGGTCGCAAGAGTCAGACATGACTTAATGACTAAACCACCACAAGGCTTCTACACAGAGCTAACCATTGTGGACAAATTGGTGACATGGTGACTTCCAGTTACCACACTTCCAGAGTATAAAAAAAGGGAATCTGTATGTGCTGTTTGTAATACAAGCTTTTTCCCACTTACAGATACATCATGAAAATTTCCCATCTACTTAAATAGTCTTAAAGAAGCAGTGTGGTTCAGTAGTATGTAGCTATGTAGTATGTTCAGTGGCTATGTAGTATTCCATGATATGGCCTTGCTCTCCTTGTCACCTGAGCTGGCGCTGGGCTGACCACTCAGCTTTGAGCCTCATTGTCTTCCATTCTGTCTCCTGCTGCCACCTTCCCCAGAACTGTTTCTCCAGAGATTCTCATGTACCCACACGACCTCCTGTCTGAGGTGCACCCCTCCGGTGGAACCCCTTAACCAGGTGCGTAACAATGAACTTAGGGCCTCCCGTATTATATTCATACCTCTCCCCACCCTTGCCAACTTTTCTGTTAGCTGTGCCTTGCAGAAAGCTTCCTTAGCAAAATATTCTCAGCTTTACATTACCCAGTTTGTGGGTTTTTGCAGCTGATAGTTTCTCAATGTCCCAAAAGAGTCAGTTTCAGGAATTTGGGGGCAAGGCAAGAAACCCATGTCCCTCTGCTCTCTGTGAAATCCTAGACTTTTTAGGCTGAGGCCTATCCCAAAGACCATTCCTTGAATTTAGGGAGAGATCTCATGCCTGAGGCCTGATAGGCCAGGAGGTAAATGAAACATCTCAGGTGCCCCCACAAGCAGCCTTGGCATCTGTCCCTCTCCCTTTACAGATATCCCCCAGCCAAGGTGCAGCCTCCACCAGATCCAGCCACCTGTGTGCTATCCCCAGAGGTGTCCACAGCCATCCAGTAAAGAGCTCAGGTTTCATGGGCTTTTCTTACCAGAAGGTTTGAACAAACTCAGGACCCTGTACAGCTGGGAGTCATTAACCTGGAATCAAAGGGCAGCATCAAGGGGATGCGGGGCCTCAAACCCAGTCTTTGGGAGTTGATGAATCAGCCTCAAGGCAGAACTAAGGGGCCCCAGCTGGATGTCAACATATATCCTGAGCCATGGAGGATGGGCCAAGGGGCATCCCAGCTGCTTCATCTTCAGGATGAATAGCTGAGGGGGCTCTACAGAGATGGAATGGTTTTCCCTTATTCATTGGTCCCTGGTCCTCCTGCTAGAGTCCAGGCTGTTGCCTTAGCTTAGAAACCTCACTGGGTTGCTCAAGAGGTCAAGAGAAGGCTGAGATAGACTCCAGGCAAAATCAGGGCTGGTCAGGGGGTCTCGGGCAGAATCAACACTTCAGGCCACCAGCCAAATTGCACCTTCTGTTTCCCAAGGCTTATAGGGGAGCCTATAAAGAATTCAGCTGACACATGATTAACAGACACTTGGTCCTTGGAAGAAAAGCTATAGCAAACCTAGATAGCGTATTAAAAAGCAGAGACATCACTTTGCTGACAAAGGTCCATATAGTCAAAGCTACAGTTTTTTCCAGTAGTCATGTACGGATATGAAAGTTGGACCAGAAGGAAGGCTGAGCACTGAAGAATTGATGCATTTGAACAGTGGTGCTGGAGAAAATTCTTGAGAATCCCTTGGACTGCAAGGAGATTAAAGCAGTCAATCCTAAAGGAAATCAACCCTGAATATTCATTGGAAGAACTGATGCTGAAGCTCCAATACTTTGGCCACCTGATGCAAAGAGCTGACTCATTGGAAAAAAACCCTGATGCTGGGGAAAATTGAGGGCAGGAGGAGAAGAGGATGACAGAGGATGAGATGGTTGGATGAGAATCACCAACTCAATGGACATGAGTTTCAGCAAACTCTGGGAGATGATGAAGGACAAGGAGGCCTGGCATGCTGCAGTCCATGGGGTCACAAAGAGTTGGACAAGACTTAGCTATTGAACAAACAACAAAAAGTGAAGAATTCAGCTGACACATAAGTTCAACACATTCAGTTCAACCTATCTGTATTCTTAAGAAGACTAGGTGATTCTTGCCTCCGCTGAAGTTACCCTGATGCTGGATTGGAGAGCCATATCACTTCATGGGAAATAGATGGGGAAACAGTGGAAACAGTGTCAGACTTTATTTTTGGGGGCTCCAAAATCACTGCAGATGGTGACTGCAGCCATGAAATTAAAAGACACTTACTCCTTGGAAGAAAAGTTATGACCAACCTAGATAGCATATTGAAAAGCAGAGACATTACTTTGCCAACAAAGGTCTGTCTAGTCAAAGCTATGGTTTTTCCAGTGGTCATGTATGGATGTGAAAGTTGGACTGTGAAGAAAGCTGAGCGCCGAAGAATTGATGCTTTTGAACTGTGGTGTTGGAGAAGACTCTTGAGAGTCCCTTGGACTGCAAGGAGATCCAACCAGTCCATTCTGAAGGAGATCAGCCCTGGGATTTCTTTGGAGGGAATGATGCTGAAGCTGAAACTCCAGTACTTTGGCCACTGCATGCGGGGAGTTGACTCATTGTAAAAGACTCTGATGCTGGGAGGGATTGGGGGCAGGAGGAGAAGGGGACAACAGAGGATGAGATGGCTGGATGGCATCACTGACTTGATGGACGTGAGTCTGGGTGAACTCCGGGAGTTGGTGATGAACGGGGAGGCCTGGCGTGCTGCGATTCATGGGGTCGCAAAGAGTCGGACACAACTGAGCGACTGAACTGAACTGATACTTCCATTTCCTCTTGGGAACACCCACAGAGGCCTCCCTCCTCAGGCAGGCAGGCCTGCCCTCTGATTCCCTCTCTGCTGCTGCTGCTGCTACTAAGTTGCTTCAGTCGTGTCCGACTCTGTGCGACCCCATAGACGGCAGCCCACCAGGCCCCGCCGTCCCTGGGATTCTTCAGGCAAGAACACTGGAGTGGGTTGCCATTTCCTCCTCCAATGCATGAAAGTGAAAAGTGAAAGTGAAGTCGCTCAGTCGTGTCCGACTCTTAGCAACCCCATGGACTGCAGACTACCAGGCTCCTCTGTCCATGGGATTTTCCAGGTACTGGAGTGGGGTGCCGTTGCCTTCTCTGATTCCCTCTCTAGCCCCTCTCTACTCCCCAACACCATCCTGTCCCAGGATCTTTCCAGCAAACCCAGTCCTTCCCAGCCATGCTTTGAGTAATGTTCTCCCCAGAGCCCGGCCTGAGAGGAGACACCACCCACCCCCTTCCTCCTCACCAGCTCTGAGCAGCCCTGAGCTCTGGAAGGGCTGCAGCAGCAGCCTCTGAGCCCCTTAGGTGGGAAAAGCTGGAAGGGCCAAGAATGTGCAGTTATAGACCAGACTTCCTGCCTTGGGTGCCCTCTGATCTTCCATAATTACAGCTTCCGGAAGTGGTTGGCTCCCCATCTAGAAAATGGAGATAATGAGCCCCAACATCTCGGGGCTATTGAAGGTTTAATTGATTCATGGTGGCGACATGCTTGGGAATCCTGGCCTAGAATCCAGCAGAGGCTGCTGTCAACAAGGTAAGGGCACCCGAAGCAGCGTTGGGGTGGGGGAGCCGGCTGGGGCCTGGCCTTCCTCAGCCTCAAGTTCTTCTCAGCCCCAAGTTCTTCTCAGCCCCAGATTCGTCAGACTGTTCCTAAGTGTTCTGCTACCAGAACCCTCTGTGGGGCCAGGATGGTCTGTTCTTCCCCCCACCTGGAGTGCCCTGCCACTAACTCCTAGTCTAGTTACTTCGAATCATCCCTTGCTGAAACTCCACTTTGCTTTTAGGCCTTACTCTTTCTATCATGAGCCCTACTTGATTCCGTTTCTGTGAAATCCTGAAGATCAAACGCTTCTCAAGCTCTGAGGTACAGGAGCTCTTGTTGAAATGCAGATCCTGATCCAGAAGGTCTGGGGTGAGGCCTGAGAGTCTGCATTTGTAGAAGCAGTAGGATAATGCTGATGCTGGTCTGAATGACACATTTTAAGGGCCAAGCCATGGATCCTATACCCTCTAACAGTGGTTTTCAATATCTTTTTAGTTGCATAGGCCTTTTTTTTTTTCTTCCAAATGAGACCACTATTTCTTTAAGTCAAACATATTAGTTCAAACTTAACAACCTTTACTCTTAAAGTCAATCATTTAGGCTGTTTGATAAATACAAAAATACAAAACTAAGTGATGTGGATGACAGTGTGTAGTCTCTGTCACTTTGGCCTCCAAATTTGTTTCTGTATTTTGTCGAGAAAACTTTGATACATGCAAATAGTTAGAGATGATTTTTAAACAATTTTAAATAATGACTTATCTGGAAATTTTAGGATATTCTTCATAGTGTGTAATCTTGTTGAGAAATCGTTCTCCTTTACAATCACTACGCTAGGAAGATTTAGTCCAAGTTCTCCACGAAAGCATTTAATTTGGCAGCACAAGTTAATCCTTTGCTGAGTACAATGTGTGAAAATTTAGTCTGTAATAATTTTCAGCAAATCTGTTGTTTTATTACTATTTTAAAGTGTAATTTTAAAACTGAAATTCAAGGAAATTGGAGAAGCCTGGAGCAGGTTTCTCAACCTTGGCCCTATTGCTGTTTTGGGGTGGATAAGCCTTTGTTGTTGGGGGAGCGGGGGAGGGGACGCTGTCCTGTACCATGTAGGATGATTGTCAGCCTCCCTACCCTCTGCCCTGGTGGCCCGGATGGTAAGCAACTTGCCTACAACGCCGGAAGCCTGGGTTCAGTCCCTGAGTCGGGAAGATCTCCTGGAGAAGGGAATGTTCTCCAGGGGAATTCTTGCCTGGAGAATCACATGGACAGAGGAGCCTGGTGGGCTACAATCCATGGGGTCACAAAGGGTCAAACACGACCGAGGGATTAACTCGATCTATGCATCTGTCTTCTACCCACTAGGTGTCAGCACCACCTCCCCATGAGCTGCACCACTAACCCCCCCACCCTGCCCCGCCTCACCCAAAGTTGTGAGACTCAATGAAACGCCTCCTGACAGTGCCAAATGGCAAGATTTTGCCAAAGGGCAAAATCATTCCAAACTTTGAGACCCATGGCCCTGGAGGCACTAGGATACAATTTGAAAACTAGCGGGTTTGCAGCCTCCATTTGGCACTTTGCCCGCCTGCCTTATGTTGTTAGGAGACCCCTGTGGCTGCTCTGTAGCAGCTGTCAACTCCTTGCCAGCAGGACCAGGAGGGAAGCTTCAGCAAACACTGTGAGCAGAGACCTGCTTCCTGGGGATGACTGACAAATGTCTGTTTATTGATAGAGCTGTATGTATAGGACCTGGTGTCCTCATGTAGATATTTAGTGAGAAATCCGAGATAAGGAACGTGAACAAGTTTTGAAAGCATGAACATATTATAAAATAAGTGTAAGACTCTAAGTGTATTTATTTACTCCAACATTTCATCAGCCTATCCCCTTCCCCACCAAACACGAGCAATGAAAAATTCTTACTTCTTCCCTGAGATTTTCTTTATTCTTATGGAGTGATTTCATCTGTACCATTTATTAACTGTGAGGCTTTTAGAACATTTCTTAATCTCTTTGTATCTTACTTTGTTCATCTGTAAACTAGGAATGATGATATTCATTTCATAAATCCCCTTTTAGGGGTCAAATGAGGTAATATAGGTAAAGTAGTGAACCAGCTGAAGAAGTCACAAAAAACACCTAGTGAATGTCAGCTGTTGGTTCTGCCTTTGGCATGCCTTTTTTTTTTTTTTTTTTTTGAGCACCAAAGAATTGATGCTTTTGAACTGTGGTGTCGGAGAAGACTCTTGAGAGTCCCTTGGACTGCAAGGAGATCCAACCAGTCCATCCTAAAGGAGATCAGTCCTGAATATTCATTGGAAGGACTGATGCTGAAGCTGAAACTCCAATACTTCGGCCACCTGATTCGAAGAGCTGACTCATTTGAAGAGACCCTGATGCTGGGAAAGATTGAAGGTGGGAGGAGAAGGGACACAGGATGAGATGGCTGGATGGCATCACCGACTCGATGGACATGGGTTTGAGTAAACTCCGGGAGTTGGTGATGGACAGGGAGGCCTGGCGTGCTGCAGTCCATGGGGTCGCAGAGAGTCAGACAATGCTGAGTGATTGAACTGAACTGAACTGATAATTGCTTTGTAATGTTGTATTTCTGCTGTACAACTTGAATCAGCTATAGGTACACATATATCCCCTCTGTCTTGAGCCTCCCTCCCACACCCATCCCACTCCTCTAGGTAACAACAGGGTCCTGAGCTCAGCTCCCCGTGCTATACAGCAGCTTCCCACTCGCTAGCTATTTTACACATGTTAGTGTATATATGTCAATTCTACTGTCCCAATTTGTCCCACCCTCTCCTTCCCCAGCTGTGCCCCCAAGTCTGTTCTCTTCATCTGTGTCTCTATTCCTGCCCTGCAAGTAAGTTCTTCAGTACCATTTTTCTAGATTCCATATATATGTGTTAATATGTGTTTGTTTTGCTCTTTCTGACTTCATTCTGCATGACAGACTCTAGGTTCATCAACATTTGGTGTATCTTTAAATATTCTTTCTCTAAAGAAGAGAAGTGGCAAAGACAATATGAAACAGCAGATAAGCTAAATGTCTTCTCTATTCAGCTTTAAAAAGCATCTTTCACTAAGTCTACTTCTGTTTATATAGACACGCACACATTCCCCTACTCACCCAGCCCCTCCTCTCCATTCAACATCCAAAAAGGAAGTTATCTTCCCCCACCTTTACACACACTGTCTCTAGAATTGCCGTCATCCTCTCTACCACACAAACCAGAACCAGGGAGCCATCCCTTCTCTTATTGGTAAGCTCTCCAACTTCTACTAATTTCAATTCCAAAGGTGAATTGCCACCCCCAGAGTGTGTTAGTCACTCAGTTGTGTCCAGTTCTTTGTGACCCCATGGACTGTAGCCCACCAGGCTCCTCTGTCCATGGAATTCTCCAGGCAAGAATACTGGAGTAGGTTGCCAGTCCCTTCTAGAGCCTTGCTTTAACTCAAGCCTTCATCCGACCTACTCGAACTATTGCTGAGGATCTAGTTTTTTTCCCCATGTCCAGTAGTAGTCCCTTTGAAACCCTACTCCACTGTGTTTCTAACCTGACTCCCCTGCTCAACACCATTCAGTGATTAATCACAGCTTAGAAAGATCAGGTTCAAGTGCCCAGACATTATACACAAAGTCCTAGCCTAGCCCCAGCTCTCAGCCTCATCTTCCTCTCCTTGCCATCTACCACTGGTGTGTTCTGCACAAACCATATTTAGACTTTAGATTCCTTCTTCCTCTTGTTTTGTGTGTCTGTCTCCTTCCTACTTGTCTACCTGGAGATTCGGCTTCATCCCTTGGTGGAACCCACATGGCATTTTGTAACATACACTCATACACTTGCCAGGTACTCAATGACATGAAATATACTCAAATGATATGGAACTCCCTGCTTTTTCCCCTTCCATTCCTGAATATATGAAGTAGAGGATTAACATTCTTGTTTCATATTTACATCAGAAAATTTAACCAATAGAAAATTCTGCATTAAAAAAACACATATAACACACATAACAAATGCTGAGTGTGTGGTCTGAGGCCCGTAGGAGCCCAATCATGACTCCCACACTGCTGACACTGCGTTTTTTTCCTGGTTCAACTTGGTGAGACTGCTGCTGCTGCTGCTAAGTCGCTTCAGTCGTGTCCAACTCTGTGCAACCCCATAGACGGCAGCCCACCAGGCTCCCCCGTCCCTGGGATTCTCCAGGCAAGAACACGAGTGGGTTGCCATTTCCTTCTCCAATGCGTGAGAGTGAAGTCACTCAGTCGTGTCCGACTCTTAGCGACCCCATGGACTGCAGCCTACCTGGCTCCTCCGACCATGGGAGTGGGGTGCCATTGCCTTCTCCGTTGGTGAGACTATGGGGTGTGTATTCACAGTTGTGGCCTCTCAGCTCCTCAGAAATCCTGTAAATGTTCTCGCTCGGGCTCCCATGAGACCCTGGGTGATGTACCTTCTTTGCAATCTATAATGCACTCTGTCGCCAGCGGAGAAGCCCTCCTTTCTGTCCAAGAGGCATGTGAGAGGCACCCCACACCCACCCCAGGGACCTGAAGCCTCCTGCTGCTTCTCTTTTTTTTCACTCTTCCAGCCCCATCTTTTTTCCTCTCTTCTTCCTTCCCCCTCTCCTGGGTCTTGTTTTTCCTCTACTTTTATATCTACCTGGAAAGATGAAAAAATTTCCATCATGAGAGGTAAAAGCAAATGTTCTAAAATTGTCTACTAGCTAACGTGTACTGAGCACTGAATATGTGCCTGGGACCGTGCTTAGAGCTTCATACGTGTTAACTCATCCAGTCCTCACAGTAAGCCTGTGGGAGAGGAACTTTTGCTTCCCCCACCTTTATAAACGAGAAATCCTGTCACAGAGAGGTTAAGTCATTTCCCCAGGGCCACACAGCTGGCAGAGGGCAGAGTCGGAACTGGACCTTGACGCCTGACTCCAGGACCCGCTGCTCTGGATCTTAGTTCAGCACTTTTTCCTTTCACATTTCTTCAGTTTCTCAGCTGCTTTATTGATAGCAAATGATTTCAGTCATCCACGGAAATGTATTTGAGAAGGACACCAGATGGGATAGTTTGCTGGAGTTGCTGTAACAAAATACCACACATTAGGTGGCTTAAACAACAGAAATTTATTGTTTCACAAATCTGGAGGCTAGAAGTTGGAGATCAAGGTGTCAGCAAGATCAGTTCCTTCTAATGGCTGTGAAGAAGAATCTGTCTCATGCCTTTTCCCAGTTTCTGACCTTTCATTGGCAATCTTTGGTGTTCCTTGGTTTGTAGAAGCATCACCCCAATCTCCGCCTTCATCCTCACATGGCATCCTCCCTGTGTATCTGTCTCCAAATCTCCCCTTTTTATAAGGACATCAGTCACATCGGATTAGAGCCCACTTTAATGAGCTCCTTTTAACTTGATTACCTCTGTAAAAACCCTGTCACTAAATAAGGTTACTTTGTAAGGTATTGGGAGTGGTTAGGACCTCAAATTTTGTGGGGACACAATTTAAGCCTTAACAGGGTTGAATTAACGGGGGATTACTTCTTCTGAGCTGTGTGTGGCTTAACTGGCCTCTGTCTGGCTTCCTCAGCAGCAGACTTGACTAGACAGTGGGCAGAAACTCTAGGTTTCATTCAGCCTTTTGCCCACACGACAGTGGATTCACTTGGTATCATTTCAAAGGAGACAGTCATTACTGAAGAGTGAAAACAGTGGCTAGGTTTCAAAGGGCCTGCCCACTCTTCCTATGGGAGAAAAAAAAAACTCCCTACTCTGCAGGTCCTTGTTCTTATCTCTCCTCATCCCTCCCCACGCTCCACCCCTTCTCCCAAGCTGTAACCACATCTGACATTTTCCTCTGACCCTCCTCAGAAGTTACTGTGGCTGGTCACTACCTGCTGCTTTGCAGAAAGCCAAGGAAGCAGCCTATCGAGGTGTCTTTCTCAAACAGCAGATGTGCTGAGCCTTCCTGCCGTGAACCTTTTGTCCCTCTCATCCCGGAGATGAGCAACAGGCTTATCTGTGAGTGAAGAGGTCAGTGGGATGAGCCAAAAACCCCACATGGAGGTGAGGGGGTGAAAGGAGTTGAATGAAACAGATAGTCAATGGAAGAGTTCACGTAACCATCTAGAGAATTCTGCTTGAAGTTTTGGTTCATTTTCCCAACCTGCCCATGATGTTTCTATACCTCCTTGTTACAGGACAGAATATACCCCTTAACTGTCTCTCAGGCCTCAGGGAATACAGCTGCAAACTTAAGTGGTGGTGTAGGTGGTTCTGTTTTTTGTTTGTTTGTTTGTTTTCCCAATGGAAAAGCCAGCAGTTTGTTCCCAACTAAACCATTTACAACATTTGTGTTCTTCTGATTCTCTGACATCAACCAAAATAAAAGGTACTTTTGCCTCAGGGAAACTTGTAAGCTAACTGAGTTCACACAGAGACCAGGAAAGCTTATTGAAAATCATCTCCCAATATATCTGGGCATTAGACTTTCTAGAAAGGTGATTACTAGGGGGAATTGAGAGACTAAGAAAAGACAAAAAGAAAAGCACCTTTTGTTTGAGAAGACTTTTGGCAAAGGGCATAACCTGGGTGTGGTGGAGAAGGTAAACATTTACCTCTTACCAATGCAGTGATTTAACCTTTTTGAACCTCAATGTTTACCTTTTAAACTTGCCAGATGGGAAAATAATTCCTGCCTCAAGGGTGAATATTAAGTGAGATGATGCAGAATGACGATGACAGGTCATTGGTAGGCAAATTCTCCTGCCCATTTCAATAGAAGGATTTCAATTTAGTTTTGATTCAAAGGTAGGAAAGGAAAATGAGAAACACTCAAAGAGAAAAGGAAAGCAGCTACTTAATGCTGAAGCATCTCTCTGCATGGAACTTGCCCACAGGGCACCACATACTATGAGGCAACGGATTGGCTAAAGCAAAGTTGAGACCAGGCACACTCTGGCCACATGCTCCCCAATCCAGACTCAGTCTCTTTCTAAAAGCAGGTTTTTGCACACACGTTTACTGATCAACAGAGACTTCGGTGCTGTTCTGGTGTAGGAGCTGAGGAACCAAGGGGAGTTCCTTGAATTACTATAGCTCACTCTAGTGCCTCCCTTCTCTCCTAATAGTGTGCTCTTACTGTACCACTCAGTCACTGCACGTGTGTCTCTCCACATGAATGAAGGGCAGAGAACAAGTCTGTTGTTTCTCTTTTATGCACTGAAGCTCCACAATGCTAAGCAAATACTAGACATTCAGTGAATGCTTTGTTAACCGGATTTTCACTCTAGCTAAAACAGTCAATTTACGATGGACCAACCTTCCATTGAGTGGATTCCCTGGTGGTTCAGATGGCAAAGAATCTGCCTGCAATTCAGGAGACCTGGGTTTGATCCCTGGGTCGGGAAGATCTTCTGGAGGAGGGAATGGCAACCCATGCCAGTATTCTTGGCTGGAGAATTCCATGGACAGAGAAGCCTGGCAGGCTGCAGTCCATGGGGTCACAAAGAGTCAGACGCGACTGAGCAACTAACACAACTTTGCACTGAACACAACTAGAAGACCTGGAGTTTCCAAGAGCGATCTGTTTGAAGCCATCAGAGAATTACCAGAGTGGGACTTTCCTGGTGGTCCAGTGGTTAAGGCACCATGTGTCTGAGATCATTTTCCTCAGATTGGGATATGAACTCATGTGCTGGGACTCGAACCCAGCCAAAACCCATGGTCTTCCAACTAAGATCACAGACCTGGTTTCAGGACCTAATCAAACTCAGGTTCTTGATATTTCATCACAGAAAGAATTCAGTGAGAGACTACGTGATAGGTAAGAAATAGATTTATTCAGAGAGAAACACACTCCACAGAGTATGTGGGTTGTTGCAGAGGGTGAGTATGGCCTCAAAATGTGGTGTGGTTAGCTTTTTTTATGGGCTGGGTAATTTCATAGACTAATGAGTGGGAGGATTATTCCAACCATTTTGAGGAAGAGGGCAGAGGTTTCCAGGAATGGGCCGCGGCTCACTTTTTGGTCTTTGAATGGTTAGCCTTGGAACTGTCACAGTGCCTCCGGGTGTGTCATTCAGCTTGCTGATGTGTTACAACGAGCATATACTAAGGATCAAGGTCTAGTTGAAGTTGACTTGTCTGCCATCATGGACCCATTTGATTCTAATCAGTTTCTGTTGTGTCCTAGGGCTAGGTCATTCTATCAGAGGTTGTGCTCTGCCCTCTTTCCTCCTGTTTAACTTCTAATGCAGGGGGCCAGGGTTAGATCCCTGATTGGGGAACTAAGATTCCACATGTCCTGAGGCACAGCCAAAAAACAAAAATTAAAAATGAAGTCCATTTTAAAAGAGGGAGAGAGAGATACACAGCAGCAGAAATTAGTGGCAGGGTCCTAGAGAGAAAGGAAATGCATCCGGGTGAGACAAAGGTTGGGGCTATTTCTCCTCTCCAGGAAGTTGCTGATTCACAGGAGAAGTGGAGCTGAGAGGCTGAGGATACAATCAGAAAGTGATTGCTAATCGATTGTATCTCAGTAAAGCTGGGGGTGGGGGGTGGGGGGTGCGGTGGGAACCCCAAACAAATGCTTCTAGGGCTCTGAGGAAAAAGGAAAGGGAAGACTAAGAGACAGAGAAGCTGAGCAAAGTCTCACATGGTTGAGAAAATGAAAGCTGGAACTGGGGGTTCCCCAAGGAGAAGGGGCCTTGGGCTCACAGTTGTGATCGCTGAAGGGCTGCACCAAGATGTAACAAAGAACCAGAAACAGCTCTGTCAACAGCAAGATTGAATTCCAACTCAGATCAGGGCAATCCAAGTCTGGATTAAGGCAAATAGCCCTATTCTAACTGTTTTCCAGAAGCAAAAGTAAATCCACTCTGGAGGAAGAGAACACCCTTCAGAACCTCTATACTTTTTCATGCAATTATTCAATGATGTTTACCTTTATATAGATCCCCTACCCGTGCCTTTCAGATCCTCACTGAGATGTGGAAAAGGCACAGACAGTCGAGAACCCTGGCCTCTAAATCTGTTTCCTTATTTGGAGAGTAAGACAGGTTTATCCGGCTTTGAAATTTTCTGTCTCTATGTGTGGAACTGAACTCGGCCTCACCTTCACTGTGCTGCATCCTCTTTGAGTCACCAAGAGGTGATTCACCTCACTGGTGAGGGAGAGATTCCTGCCCTAGGGCTAGGGAACGGCTGAACAAAGGACGCCCCAGGACTGGTCATAAGCATTCACATGTCCTCAGCCACGTACGCTCCAAACGCTCACAGCCCAGGGAAGGAAGACATTCATGCATGTGAAGTCACAGGAGCGTTGCACTTGGAACAGGGTGAACAACCAGGGGCTGTGGGAGGCAGGTTTTTAGTATCAAGAGGGTGGGGGTGCAAGGAGCTCAGCCTGGTGCTCTGTGATGATATAGCAGGGGGGATGGGGGGCATTGTGAGGGAAGCTCAAGAGGGAGGCAGTATTGGTATACTTAGAGCTGCTTCACGATGTTGTGTGGCAGAAACCAACACCACATTGTAAAGCAATTATCTTCCAATTAAAAATAAATTAAAAAAAAAAAGGAGGGTGGGAGTGATCCCTGCTTTCCATGGAAAGATATGATTGGCTTGTTTGAAAGATTCTGTGGGCTGGTTGGGAAACTGGAATCCACCTCTAGGGATAAGCAGGAACAGTGCCTGGTCCCTTTGATGAGGAGGGCTGTTTGGCTAGAGGATCTCATCTGTGGGAGCCAAGTAGGGATAGGGACTTGCTGTTAGACAATTTGAGGCTCTTTGGATTTTACCAGTTGTCAATATTACTTATAATGTAGTGAGCAAGATTACAGTCATGTCCGACTCTTTGTGATCCCATGGAATAGTCCATGGAATTCTCAAGGCCAGAATACTGGAGTGGGCAACTGTTCCCTTCTCCAGGGTATCTTCCCAACCCAGGGATCGAAACCAGGTCTCCTGCATTGCAGGCAGATTCTTTACCAGCTGAGCCAGCAGGAAAGCCCAAAACCAGTTGTCAAGGTAGCGCACAATTTCAGGCCTTCATTTTAGGCCTTACCCTGTGTATCTCCCAAGAGACAAGGCCACGTGACAACATACCCAGTGCCCGACTTCTGCTCCTCCTCGATTGCCTTGAATTTTCATGTACTCTTGCCACCTCACACTCCTTTCTATAATCCCATGGCTCTCACCAGAGTTTGGGTCCTTATTACCTCTGCAGCTACCCACCCCAGTATTCTGGCCTGGAGAATTCTATGGATTGTACAGTCCATGGGGTCACAAAGAGTCGGACATGACTGAGCAACTTTCACAGTGAAAAATTTTTGTCTGCCATATCAGCAAACAAAGGGTGTTGCGTCAAGCCATCGCATTACAAGTTAACCCTGAGGAGATTCAGGATGAGAAGCACAAGATGCTGGCTTCAGGTAGCTGAGGCACTTACCACACAAATGATTTCAGTGAGCCCAGTCCTTTGCATCTTACATACACAGAAAAGTGCTAAACTTATTAACTTGAGATGTCTGATTTTCTTTAATTAACAGTAACCTTTCAATGTTCTGACTACCTGGTCTTCATTGCAAAAACTCCTATATAACCTAGTTCTTCCCTTGCCTCATGGAGCAGTCTCTCAGAGTGATCTTAGAGGCTGCCTCCTGGGCTTAAGTCCTCAGTTTTATCTGCCAAATAAAACATAACTTTTAACTTTGGGGACTTCCCTGGTGGTCCAGTGCTTAAGAATCCGCCTCGGTGGGAGGATTTGAGAGAATAGCATTTAAATGTGTATATTACCATATGTAAAACAGATAATCAATGCAATTCGATGCATGAAGCAGGGCACTCAAAGCTGGTGCTCTGGGGCAACCCAGAGGGGTGGGGTGGGGGGGAGGTCAGGATGGGGGGACACAAGTACACCTGTGACTGCAAAAAACACCACAATTGTAACAATTGTAAAACAATCACAATTGTAAAGTGATTAGCCTCCAATTAAAATAAGTAAAAAAAAAGAAAGAATCCGTCTTCCAATGCAGGGGACCCAGGTTCAGTCACTAGTTGGGAAACTAAGATCCCATATGCCTTGGGGCAACTAAGCTCATGCACTGCAATGAAGACCCAGCACAACCAAAATTAAAAAAAGAAAAATTTTTAACTTTTAGGTTATGCAAGTTCTTTTTTTTTTTTTTTTCCAGTTGACACCTCCCATCTGTTGTGGTAACATTAGGCAACAGGTTTCTCTGGCTCTGTTTCTCCCCTGGTGGAATCTATTCTTGTCACAGCTGACATACCAATCTTCATAAAATACCACTTTAACCACATTATTGCCTAGTACCTGGGATTTGGCCTCCCCAAGTTGTGTGAAAATGCAAGGACAGCTAGCATAAGGACAGGCCAACTGAGCTGACAGTGATCCACGGAGCCTCAAGAGTCAACCCCCTGACTTCAGAATGAAAAATTAGATACCTGGCTTCATGTTGTTACTTTCTAAACATGATCAGATGTGCGCGCATGTTCAGTCACTCAGTTCACTGTGTCTGACTCTGCAACCCTATGGACTGTAGCCCACCAGGCTCCTCTGTCCATGGGTTTTCCCAGGCAAGAATACTGGAGTGGGCTGCCACTTCCTCTTCAGGGGATCTTTCTGACCCAGGGATTGAACCTATGTCTCCTGCATTGCAGGCACATTCTTTACCACTGCACCACCTGGGGAGCCCACGATCAGATAACTAAACTTACAAAGTAAAGTTAGTACCAATGACATTTTTCTTTTCAATAAAATAGATCACCTAGGTTGTAGAAATAGGCTTTTTATTTATCAGAGTCAAAAGGAACTATTTTCATTTATCCCAGGAATGATTTGAGTCAGGAAAATAAAGACAATGACTGACACTTCATCCAATTTTATTCATCAGTGGGGGGTGGGTGGGAGGGAAAGAGCTGGTTTGATAAAAGTATGTTTGAAAGTTTTGAAGATGCTAGAACGATAAGAGGCTATTGCAAAATTACAAGAGGAAAGTGTAAAGAAATATGGCAGAAGTTGATAAATAGGCAGTTTGCAGGTGAAGTGGGATGAACTATAATAACAGTGAAAGAATGAGATCTTTGGGTCTGTGTATCTTTATATGTTGTATAATACATATGTGGATTTATATCTTATCTCCTTATTCTAGAAATGAGGTGTTTTAAAAAATGTAATTAAGAACACCAAGTGAAGGTTTGAATAAGAGCATTAATGAGAGATAGACCTAGAGAGGAGGCAAGAGCCGGAAAAAAGCTGCTTAATTTGTTCATAGATCCTTCTCCTGCCATCACAAAGAAGTGAACCCTCCTGGCAATGTCCTTGTTTCCAAATGGTATTGTGGACTAGATCTGCGTGTAGTCAGAGCTCCTAGCATTAAGAGACTTGCTGCTGCCTTTGTGTGTATTCCAGGGTTGTTCCTTGTGCATCTGTCAGAGAAACAGTGGGTGCTTCTATTAGAGTTAACATCTTCCCAAGTGAGACACTTGGGAGCTCCTAACTGCATTGCAACGGGTGCAGCATGTGACCTCCTCCTAGAATATCCTGCATAAGAGCCACTGGATACATAGATTAATGTCCAGTAGTGGACAGTGCTCTATTATACTGCTATTTGGGGAAGAGACTAACATCTACCAAAGAGGCTGACAATATCAAAACATGTCTTTTATTATAGGCTTCATGGAAACAATTTGACTCTCAACTTCCACCTTTCTGTAATGTTATAATGTAGGGGATGCTCCTATGATAAGAACATAATGTGATACATTTTGTATAGTATGAACCAAGACAACAAGATATGCTACCTAGATTCTAGCATCACAAATTGTTCAAAGGAACTCTTTCATAGAAGGTAACATTTGAATACAGCTTGTAGACACATGTAAACATGCATAATATCCCTGGATCTCATGACTCATTCAATGCCTGAGAATTCAGTTCCACCATAGTCAGCCATATCAAAAAGGGAAGAATTTGTAAAAGGGCAAAAGTTTGACTCCAAGTAAGTAAATAAAGGATTATCACAGCAGAATTCAGTCATTGGCTGCCAATGTTCTTGGAATTCTTCTTTCTCTTATGGTGCCAATGTTGTGTCTCATCCCACCCCACTCCACCCCCATTGAAGGCACTCCCTGCCTGCTCTCCCTTCTTGATCACAACGTGACCCTAGCAAGGAGGAGCCTCAGATGAAGGAGGGGAGGGTCCAAGGACCTCTACAGCTGGCCCAGGGATGGGCTCAGGGCTCTGTGGCTCAACTATGGCAAAGAACTCATGCTAGTCATTTCCTGCTGTGTAGTAAAGTTCCACAGAGAAGGCAATGGCAACCCACTCCAGTGTTCTTGCCTGGAGAATCCCAGGGATGGGGGAGCCTGGTGGGCTGCCGTCAATGGGGTTACACAGAGTCGGACACAACTGAAGCGACTTAGCAGCAGCAGCAGCAGCAGCAATAAAGTTCCACAGAGCTAGGAACAGTGGAACTAGCAGAGTTTCTCTGTCTCCTTTTTCTAAGGAAGTGATATGGCAATATGTCACCCCATCATCCCTGGAGAAGGAAATGGCAACCCACTCCAGTATCCTTGCCTGGAAAATCTCACGGAGAGAGGAGCCTGGTGGGCTGCAGTCCATGGGGTCGCAAAGAGTTGGGCATGACTGAGCAACTAACACTTAAACACCCCATCATCACTCATTAATTTAAGCATTTTTTTTCATTTAATAAACATATATGTGACTGAGATGGGCCAGGCAGTATGAATATGACTTCAAGAAGCTTCCCAATCATCATCACTAAGATCTTCAACACATGTTTATCAAGTATACACTGTAATAGGTACTGAAAATGAAAAACCTGGCCCATGTTCTCAAGAATCATTAAGGAAGATGTTCTGTTATGTACACTGAAATCTCAATAAATTTACCACTCTTATATATGAATGATATTAAAATAATACTATAATGCACATGTTTAAAAGCAGTGATTCTTAACTTCGGCCCATGGGCAGATCACCTAGGGAGTTAAAAAAAAAAAAAAAACTCTGATGTCCTCAACCCCACTTCACCAATTGAATCAGAATTTCTTTGAATGAGATCCAGGCATTAGTATATATTTTGAATGTCTCCAGGTGACTCTACTGTACAACTATTACTGAGAACCATTATGTTAGAATTTGTGCCTGAAACAAGAGTCCGAAGCATACCTGGTACATGGTAGGTCACCTGTGATATCTTTTATTCTAGTATTTTGTCCATCTTTATTTGTCACCAAGCTCCCAGGATGCTCTCTGGGTACCAAATAGGAGCAGAGTAATTTGCCATTCCTTCCCACTCTTCCTCCTTGCTAGAAATACCTGGAGAGAGCTAAATCACATTAATATTTAGGATTTGAAATGTGCTCATCAAAATGTTCTTACTGAGGAACTTTTAAACTCAAATAAATGACTCATTACTCTTATTCACATGGATATATCAAAGTCCATTATTATGTATAATTATGATATTCTGATACAAACATCTCATTACTCCCCACAGCTAATGTTGAGAGGCTAGTTGAAAAATTTTTTATGTATTGATAAAATAAAGCACACACACACAAAATGGTAGCAGTATTGGAGTCTGTATATTTTGAATTCAGAATGGAATAAGGAATATGCAAAAATAAAACATTTTTTCTCTTATACCTAAAGATTGAAGTATAGCTCACTTCAAAAGACAGAATATCCATGGTTATGTGCAGACACTGGCTGTGTGTTTGTTTTCTAGTTGGCTTATTTCATTTGGTCTTTTTAAGAACCAATTTCTACTTAGTCACTGGACATTTTTAAAAATGCTTTTGATTTTATTCTGTTGATAGTATGGTAGAAAACGTTATACCAAACAGATTTTGGAAAGAATCCAGAGTTTCAAGAGGGGCTGAGAAGATAAGGAAGCTTTCTAGGATATTGTCCATGAGGGGAAATGATTTCCTTCATTCATTCATTAAATACATATTGAATACTGACTGACTGAATGCATAAGGGAAGGGACAAGGGCCCTTGGATCAGTAAAGGAGACCTCTGGGTTAATGCTTTCCAGGAAAAATGTTTTCTTATAGAATTGCCCATGCCTTCTCCACATAAAAAATGACTCTTTTTCATGTGAATAAATTTACCAATAAATATTTTCATTTATATGAATCTTTATAGCATGTTCAGGTGAAGGCTTGCAGTTTTACAATGGAGGACAAATGTGTTTCTAGGCCAGTGGGTGCAGGAGTGAGATGGTCAAAAGAAGAAAGAAAATGGGTATTATTTTACTCTGATTCTTAGCTTCAGTCAGCTGTTGGACCACAAATTATGGCTTGGGGTATTGACTTTACTTTAAATTGATTATTTTCCCCCTAAATAAAATACATCTTTGCTTCCTAAGTCTTTTGTTTAATGTGGCAACCCTCAAAGACAGTGGAGGGGGAACAGATGAATCTAATGTATTTAACTGATCAGGGACCTCTGGTCTCCTTGCTACCTGCCCTGGGATATGTATCCTTCAAGGACCATTTTTATTTAGTTATTTATAATTAAGTACAGTTCCTTTCTAGTCCTAAAATAAAATGGCACACCGTACCTACACATATCCTTTTTTTTTTTTTAACTTTTTGATTTTTGTCTTGGGAATAGCTGATTAATAATGTGATAGTTTCAAGTGAACAGTGAAGGGACTCAGCCGTACATATACATGTATCCATTCTTCCCTAAACTCCCTTCCCATCCAGGCTGCCTTATAATATTGAGCAGAATTCCCTGTGCTATACAGTAGGGAAGGACCATTTTTAGATAAGCAATGACTAAGGTAGGCTCCAGTGGTTAAAGCAGTACTTCTCATACTTAACATGTGTTTGAATCACCTGGAACCAGGACAAATGCATGTTCAGTTCAGCAGGGCTGCAGTGAGGACCTGGGAACCTGCATTTCTAACAAGCTCCCCAGTCTTGTCGACGTCCACCAAATATAGTAATACTTTGAATTGCAAGGCTTAGGGGACCTCTGGCTGGTCATAATAAAAGGAAAGAGTTTGAGTAATTTCTAAAATCTTTTCTCTCCTAAGAAGCTTTCCCAGACTGATCAAAGCAAGTCTGTCCACATATTTCCCAAATAAAATCTACAATATTTGGGACAATATTTAAGACAAAGATTATATCTGAAATCACTTATGTGTGTTTTCAAGTATCAAGAGATCTGGTGCTTTTTATCAACATAAAGCTAATCTTTAAGGTCAGGTGACTCCAACACAAGTATATGTACATAAAAGCTATATAAATTGTTAATTGGATCTATTTTTCTGTTTAAAAATATTTATGATTATATAGTTTTTTTCTATTCATGTCTGTCTTGACTCTCAGATTGAAAACTTTGGGGGCAGACTGTGCCCCTCTTAGACCCATAGAAAATGCCAAACATAGGATCCAGCAAGACACCTGAGATCAGCTAGTTCAGCGTTGTCCAAGGATTGCACAGCTACCACTGGCAAACCAGGGGGATGATTTTTTGTGGAATATGAGCAACATTTTACAATTTTTTAAATAGTTGTGTATATATTTTAAAAAGTTTTAGGGAAAGCTATAACTAGCATGTCTTGCCCAGGAATGCATGGATGTTATTACTAGAAGAAAGCAAATCCCAGTTTGATTTCTGGGTCAGGAAGATCCCCTGGAGAAGGGACAGGCTACCCACTACAGTGTTCTTGGGCTTCCATAGTGGCTCAGCTGGTAAAGAATCTGCCTGCAATGCGAGAGACCTGGGTTCAATCCCTGGGTTGGGAAGATCCCCTGGAGAAGGAAAAGGCTACCCACTCCAGTATTCTGGCCTGGAGAATTCCATGGACTGTATGCTGCTGCTGCTGCTGCTAAGTCGCTTCAGTTGTGTCCAACTCTGCGATCCCATAGACGGCAGCCCACCAGGCTCCCCATCCCTGGGATTCTCCAGGCAAGAACACCGGAGTGGGTTGCCATTTCCTTCTCCAATGCATGAAAATGAAAAGTGAAAGTGAAGTCGCTCAGTCGTGTCTGACTCTAGCGACCCCATGGACTGCAGCCTACCAGGCTCCTCCATCCATGGGGTTTTCCAGGCAAGAGTACTGGAGTGGGGTGCCATCGCCTTCTCCGATGGACTATATAGTCCATGAAGTTCAGTCCACGACTGAACCACTTTCACTACACTTACTTAAATCTTATTTTTTTACTTATTTATTATTTCTTGCTGTGTCCTGGGTCTTTGTTGCTGTATGCAGGCTTTCTCTCGCTGTGTTGAGCAGAGGCTACTCCTCATTGTGGTGCTCGGGCTTCTCATTACAGTGGCTTTTCTTGTTGTGGAATGCAGGCTCTAGGGTGTCGGGCTTCAGAAATTGCAGCTCATGGGCTCTAGATCACAGGCTCAGTAGTTGTGACTCCTGGGCTCTAGAGCCCAGGCTCAATAATTGTGATGCATGGGTTTAGTTGCTACGAGGCATGTGGGATCTTCTAGGACCAGGGATCAAACCTGCGTTGCTTATATTGGCAGGCAGATTCTTTGCCACTGAGCCACAGGGAAACCCTACATTTACTTAAATCTTAAAAGTGAGGTACTAGGGTGGGATGATTTGGGAGAATGGCATTGAAACATGTATAATATCATATATGAAATGAGTTTCCAGCCCAGGTTCGATGCACGATACTGGATGCTTGGGGCTGGTGCACTGGGATGACCCAGAGGGATGGTATGGTGAGGGAGGAGGGAGGAGGGTTCAGGATGGGGAACACATGTATACCTGTGGTGGATTCATTTTGATATATGGCAAAACCAATACAATATTGTATTGGTAAAAAATAAAATAAATTTTTAAAAAAGTGAGGTACTATAAAGACAAATATAATATGAATATCATTTCTGTAGCATATTGTTAGTTGTTTAGTCACTAAGTCCTGTCTGACTCTTTGGAACCCCATGGACTGTAGCCTGCCAGGATCCTCTGTCCCTGGGATTTCCCAAGCAAGAATATTGGAGTGGGTTGCCATTTCCTTCTCCAAGGGATCTTCCCAACCCAGGGATTGAACCCGCATCTGCTGCATTGACAGGCAGATTCTTTACCATTGAGCCACCCGGGAAGCCCTCACTGTAGCATATGCATATAACAAAAATTGTGAGAGTTGTATGCACATGATTGAGTTTTGGGAAATAGTATTAATTCATCACAATTGATGAAACTTGAGCTCAGATGTATTACCATATTTCAAAGAATTTAAGATGCTATGGATCATAGGCCATATCCTAATTTCAAAGGGCTAAAATGTAAGAAAATTTAATGAATAAATGAAATATGAAAGTAGCTTACTCAAACATCTATGATTGAGAATGTTTTAAAGGTCATTTTCTTCTCTGAGAGCATTTCTGCCTAAATAATCACTAAGTGATGATCCGAAGGAATCACATTCTCATGGTGGAATGTTAGGTCTTACCTATGGCAGATGGATATGTGAAATGGATTCAGGCAAGAGCCACTGTGTGGTCCCCTGGAGTAACCCTTATAGAAGATGGACTGCTTCCCCCATCAGTGTTTCTCAGCCGAAGACCAACAGAAGAAACAAATCTGTAGATGAACAAGTTGGATGCATTACTCGTTTCAATGAGGGAAAACGAACATCTCAGCAAGAGGTGAGAGAAAGGACCTATCATGTGATTTGGGTTTGTGTCATGTGATTCTGAAGGACTTCCCTGTGACTCAAATGGTGAAGAATCTGCCTGCAATGCAGTAGACCCAGATTTGATCCCTGAGTTGGGAAGATGCCCTGGAGAAGGGAATGGCAATCCACTCCAGTATTCCTGTCTGGAGAATCCCATGGACAGAGGATCCAGGCGGGCTACAGTCTCTGGGATCACAAAGAGTTGGACACAACTGAGCAACTAACTACTATTACTATGTGATTCTGAGGAGGGTCAGGGAAGTAGGCCTGGCTCTGGATTGGCTTCTGTCAGAAATCAAAGGGATTCTATGATTTGACATCTTAATACCTCTTATCTAGAAGGTGAGGAAGTGAAGAAAACCCAATGCTGAGGTTGATAAGCAAGCAGCACTCACCCCTATTAGCCAGGACAAGAGGATATTTGGTCATTTTTATGGTTTGGAAACATTCTTATTAGTGCCTGTTCAGACATAAGAACAGAGTGGTCTGGTCTTTGTTTTGATCCATCGTGGTCGTAGAATGACCTTGCCCTATGTTCCTGTTCTATAAAACTGTTTATGTTTAACAGGAGAACAAGGCTTAGCTGAGAGTGCCAGACCAACTCCTGGATGCTGTGCTGTTTTTCTTTCTTACATCTTCCTCTGTAGCTCCTTCCTGAACCACCTTGCTCCATTTTCAGACAAATGCCAGATACAAATTGTCAGCAAGAGTTTTGTATTATGTTAATGAATTTAAGACCCAGCCTTGACTCTGTGATGGCAGATGCCTTTGTTAATTCTGAAAGATATTGCCCCACTACTTTGTGTCTTCAGGAGAATGTGATCTTCAGCCATCCATGACAATCAATACTGTACTTCAGCAAAGGCAATCATCCATGTGCTCATCAGTTAATCTTTCCCCAGACACCCACCACCTTCAACACACACACTTTTTTTTTTTTTTTTGGTATGACAAAGAGGAATTGCCCTAAAGAGAATTCTCTGTGGTTTCTGTGCTTGGTCAATAGTATTTACTGATGGTGGCAGAAAAAGAAAAGCATCTTGGGAAACAGAACTCTCTCAAGATCTGTGATACTAATGGACACCACCTCCCCAAGCCTAGAGGCACTATTAACTATAGGTAAGTATAAGGAAATAAGGTAGATGAGTGAGTGTCAGGATCCTGAAGTGGGGTAAAGGAGGATAGGGGACTCCTTTAGGGAATGATGAGAAAGTTTTGAAATTAGATGGTGCTGGAGGGTGAATATACTAAAAACTATTGAACTGTATACTCAAAAGAGTGAATTTTGTGGTATGTGAATTATCTCAGTTTTTAAATTTTTTTGAAGGAAGTGAAAAACGAGAGGGCAGAGAGGCTTCTCTTACTGGTTATTGTTAGATTTGCTTTTTATTTTATTTTAAAATATTCATTTGACTGTGTGTTGCCACGCTCAGGATCTTCAGTCTTCAGTGAGGTGTTTGAACTCCTAGTTGGGGCATGTGGGATCCAGTTCCCCAACCAGGGCTCAAACCCATGTCCCCTACATTGCAAGGCTGATTCTTAACCACTGGACCAGCAGGGAAGTCCCATATGTTATGGAGTTTTACAGGTCATCGGAAATGTGGTGTTTGGTATTTACTTAGTAACAGATTTACTATTTGTAATCAAACCTTTCTCCTCTGGATTAAAGTAACAAGTAGAACTGGTAACTGTGGTTGACCCAGTATTCACCACACTAGCAGGGTTGTAAACTTTCTCTTTGGAAAAGTTTCAACTAAACCAGGGCTATGCTGCCCTCTCAACAGTAATTTCTAAAAAGATTTCTCTAAAGGCTGAAATCCAATTAAGAGTGAGAAGGAAAAAAGCATTAGAAAGCGTGTTTCTGCTTTCTGTGCAGGTTTATGAGGGCTCATAGCATTCATTCACTCATTGGTGTGGCAGGTGTTCTGTCCGGCCCTGGGGGATGCAGAAACAGAGGGGTCACATAATCTTCCTGCAAGGAACTTCAAATGCAGTTGTACCACTGAATATGCCTTTTATGTTGCCTCTACATGGCTGAGCTTTTTTTTTTTTTTTTTTAATGTCTACTTATACTGATTCCACAGCAGTGGAAATTAAGACTCTGGAACTTGGAAACAGAAAAGATAAAGGATACTCTTATTCCTTAGTTAAGTAAAAACTCCTCTCAGTGAGGAACCCAATATTTTCTAGGGACCTCTTTGAATCCAGGGGCCACTCAGTTCAGTTCAGTTCAGTCTCTCAGTCATGTCTGACTCTTTGCGACCCCATGAATCGCAGCACACCAGGCCTCCCTGTCTATCACCAACTCCCAGAGTTCACTCAGACTCACGTCCATCGAGTCAGTGATGCCATCCAGCCATCTCATCCTCTGTCGTCCCCTTCTCCTCCTGCCCCCAATCCCTCCCAGCATCAGAGTCTTTTCCAATGAGTCAACTCTTCGCATGAGGTGGCCAAAGTACTGGAGTTTCAGCTTCAGCATCATTCCTTCCAAAGAAATCCCAGGGCTGATCTCCTTCAGAATGGACTGGTTGGATCTCCTTACAGTCCAAGGGACTCTCAAGAGTCTTCTCCAACACCACAGTTCAAAAGCATCCATTCTTCGGCACTCATCTTTCTTCACAGTCCAACTCTCACATCCATACATGACCGCAGGAAAAACCATAGCCTTGACTAGACGGACCTTTGTTGACAAAGTAATGTCTCTGCTTTTCAATATGCTATCTAGGTTGGTCATAACTTTCCTTCCAAGGAGTAAGCGTCTTTTAATTTCATGGCTGCAGTCACCATCTGCAGTGATTTTGGAGCCCCAAAAATAAAGTCTGACACTGTTTACACTGTTTCCCCATCTATTTCCCATGAAGTGATGGGACCGGATGCCATGATCTTAGTTTTCTGAATGTTGAGCTTTAAGCCAACTTTTTCACTCTCCACTTTCACTTTCATCAAGAGGCTTTTGAGTTCCTCTTCACTTTCTGTCATAAGGGTGGTGTCATCTGCATATCTGAGATTATTGATATTTCTCCCGGCAATCTTGATTCCAGCTTGTGCTTCTTCCAACCCAGCGTTTCTCATGATGTACTCTGAATAGAAGTTAAATAAGCAGGGTGACAATATTCAGCCTTGACGTACTCCTTTTCCTATTTGGAACCAGTCTGTTGTTCCATGTCTAGTTCGAACTGTTGCTTCCTGACCTGCATACAGGTTTCTCAAGAGGTAGGTCAGGTGGTCTGGTATTCCCATTTCTTTCAGAATTTTCCACAGTTTATTGTGATCCACACAGTCGAAGACTTTGGCACAGTCAATAAAGCAGAAATAGATGTTTTTCTGGAACTCTTTTGCTTTTTCGATGATCCAGCGGATGTTGGCAATTTGATCTCTGGTTCCTCTGCCTTTTCTAAAACTAGCTTGAACATCTGGAAGTTCATGGTTCACATATTGTTGAAGCCTGGCTTGGAGAATTTTGAACTTTACTTTGCTAGAGTGTAAGATGAGTGCAACTGTGTGGTAGTTGATCATTCATTGGCATTGCCTTTCTTTGGGATTGGAATGAAAACTGACTTTTTCCAGTCCTGTGTTCACTGCTGAGTTTTCCAAATTTGCTGGCATATGGAATGTAGCACTTTCACAGAATCATCTTTTAGGATTTAAAATAGCTCAACTGGAATTCCATCACCTCCACTAGCTTTGTTCATAGTGATGCTTCCTAAGGCCCACTTGAGTTCACATTCCAGGAAATATCTGGCTCTAGGTGAGTGATCACACCATCGTGATAATCTTGGTCATGAAGATCTTTTTGTACAGTTCTTCTTTGTATTCCTGCCACCTCTTCTTAATATCTTCTGCTTCTGTTAGGTCCATACCATTTCTGTCTTTTATCGAGCCCATCTTTGCATGAAATGTTCCCTTGGTATCTCTAATTTTCTTGAAGAGATCCCTAGTCTTTCCCATTCTGTTGTATTATTGTTGTAGTATTTATGTCCATACAAAGGGAATGGGTAGCTGGCAGGGCTGCCCCATCCCAAGCCCTGTTCTTCCATTTTCCTATATTACATTGGGTAGTTTTCTCATGTAGACAAGAGAACCAAAATAGTTACAGTCTTCCAGATATTCTACCATGAGCACTCTTTTTTGAAAGAAAATCATGAAACTTCTGTATGATAGTGATTTAAGTAGCTGTTGATTGAGAAAATGCATTAACAATAGATATGCAATAGAAATTCAATAAAATTTTGAAATGACTTTATATTTTAATAAGCACAGCAGCATCTGTACACATCTGAAACATATGATACTATCAACTTAGTTTATATACAATTCTTAATTTCTCAACTGTCCAGTTTCCAAGATTTAAAAGTGAGAATGTGGCAAGTTTTTTATACTCTATGAGTGGGGTAGAAAATTGATACCACCTTTTTGGAAAGTAATTGGGCAATATCTATCAAAAATTTAAATGTACATTCTCCTTGACTCAGCAATTCCACATCTATAAAAGTACTCTACACATGTTTACAAAATGAAGAATGATACTTATTGCAGTGTTCCTCAAAAGAGTGTGAAATCTGGAAACAGCAAAAATATTTTCATGAGGGACTGGCTAACCAATCATGTAATAAAATACTTTATAGTCATTGAAAAGAATAACTTTTGTGCCATATTATTAAGTAAAAATTCAAGTTACAAAGTAGCATGTATGGGATGATCTCATAGATTTATATACACACACACACACACACACACACACACACACACACACATACATACATGTATACACATATACATACAGTCTGCAACAGGAATAAGCAACATTTTTTAGCCTTATACTGGAATTTCTCAAATTCAAGTAATGTATGGATCCTCTAAAGGAAAATAGTTCTTTGGATATTACCTATTAACTTAAAATTTTTAATCCTATATTTTACTTAGGTAGATACAAGTATTAGAGATCAGTGTACTCTTTATACACTTAGCAGCAACTAGGGGATCCCAGAGAGTTAGAGCATTAGTAAAAATACAAATCCATATTGTAATGTGTTTATCCTCTAATTAAAAATATGTATATAAATCCAAAGATAATTTATAAATTATGTGCTAAAAAATTATGTAATAAAAACTCAAACTGATAGATGATCATGTTTTGCTGAAATGAGAGCTCTGGTGAAACTATGATTAGAGAGAGGTGTAATCTCAATTACAAGTCTATATTCAGTCATTTTGCACCTGACTGTGGTAATACTCTGTTTATTTATTATGGCTATGCTGAGTCTTGCTGTGCACAGGCTTTCTCTAGTTGCTGTGCGTGGACTTCTCACCGCAGTGGCTTCTCTTGTTGCCGAGCACAGTTTTAGGCATGCGGGTTCAGTAGCTGTGGCCTGTGGGTTCAGTAGTTGTGGTCTGCGAGTTCAGTAGTTGTGGCTTGCAGGCTCTAGAATGCAGGCTTAGCAGTTGTGGCAAGGACTTCGTTGCCCTGAGGCATGTGGAATCTTCCCCAGCCAGGAATCTAACCTGTGTCCCCTGCATTGGTAGGCAGATTTTTAACTCCTGGACCACCAGGAAAATCCAGTAATGCTCTTTATATTGCTATTATGCTATGAAATATGAAAAACTTCATGTCTGTGTTTGAAATTCAAGATTGTCAGACCACATTTAACTAAATCTATGGATCGATTTTTAATAATATGACATGATAACTCTAACTGGTTTTACTCCCTTAAAAGTAAATTAACCTCTAATTAAAATAAATAAATAAATAAATTTTTTAAATTAAAAAAAAAATTTAAGTAAGGTTACTATTGCAATGTTTTTAAAGCATCAAGTATTGTGGGGAACAGGGAAATATCTGAACCTGCTCTATTTTTTGCAGATATTGAAAAGAAATGCAGTTTCAACACAGTGTTCACAGTCAAAGCTTAGAAAGAAAATGTTAATGAGTCATTCATATCATTTAAAAAATCACCATAATTCAAGTTTTCTTATTATGGTTTCTATTTTGTCTGCAAATGAAATGTTCAAACCACAACCGGTACACTGTCTTGTGGCTTTCAGATAGCCCCAGTTCACCATCCACATATTAAGTCTGCTTCCGGCCTTGTCTCATTCCTCATTAATTCAAGTAGTATATTACTTATTTTAATTATGCTAATTTTCAGGATGTCAACGTGAATTCTCAACTTATTAAATATCTTTTTAAACTTGTCTTTATATACGAAAATGCCACTCTAGTGCAAATTAAAAAATAATTCAACTTAAGGTTGACAGATACCATTTTGACGTTGGGACCTGACAACCTTACGGCAGTTAGACCTGCTTTCCAACTTACGAACTGTTAAAAACCAGAAAAAGTCAGTCATGTTTATGGCACGAGAAGTAGGATTTTTAGTGAGTCTTACTTTTCCTTGTCCTTTCGTGTGTAATTGGAATATTTTTCAATGATCATGATTACTGATACAACCTTAAATGTAAACAGTAAAACTGGTTTCATTGTGGGAAAAAAAAAAACATGCTGTCACTTTGTCACTTCACTCCTGAAGTTATAAACACAATTGAAAACCAAGGTGATAAAACTGAAGTGAAGTGAAGTGAAAGTCGCTCAGTCATGTCTGACGCTTTGCAACCCCATGGACTATACAGTCCATGGAATTCTCCAGGACAGAATACTGGAGTGGATAGCCTTTCCCTTCTCCAGGGGATCTTCCCAATCCAGGGATCAAACCCAGGTCTCACGCACTACAGGCAGATTCTTTACCAGCTGAGCCACAAGGGAAGCCCAAGAACACTGGAGTGGGTAGCCCATCCCTTCTCCAGGGGATCTTCCTGACCCAGGAATTGAACCAGGGTCTCCTGCATTGCAGGCAGATTCTTTACCAACTGAGCTACCAGGGAAGCCCTGATAAAACTGAGGTCTAGCTTTAAGTTGAATGCAGTCATTTTCTAGAACCTGGATAATGGTATTTTTCATATTTAAGTATCAAGAAAGCTATGCAAATGAACAGATACAATTACAAATTGTTGTGGTTGTTGTTTAGTAGCTAAGTCTTGTCTTATTCTTTTGTGACCGCATAGAATGTAGCCAGCCAGGCTACATTCTGTCCATGGGATTCTCCAGGTAAGAACACTGGAGAGTTGCCATTTCCTTCTCCAAGGGATCTTCCCAACTCAGGGATCGAACTCATGTCTTCTGCATTGGCAGGCAGATTATTCATCACTGAGCCACCAAGGGAGACCTACAGTTACAAATAATTTTGTATAAAGAACCCACAGGCTCCAGACAATAGGTCTGTAACCTCTAGAGGGGTCCTTAAACCTAGCTGAAGAAACACTTTATATCCTTCTGTGTTGAAAATTTTTATAATGAGTGAGATAAAAGTAAAAGTGGTGCCATCTTATAGTTACTTACCTTCTCACCACCCCACCCTACGCTCCCCATCTCCTTTTTCAGGTTTTCCCTCCCACTGTGTGTCTACTGGACATGCTCTTTCAAACTGACAGCCAGTGATGGAGAGTGATCACAACAGAAAAGAAGAGCAGACCAAGAATTTGGTGCCAAGTCAGAAGCCCAGTACAGCAGAGTGCAGGCTGTGATTGAGGGGTTTTAAAGATTTAAACCCTAAAACCACAGGTAGTGGCTCCACATTAGTAAAGCAAATTCTCAGAGTGCCCCTGACTGGCTGCCAAGGTCTGGATTTGCATAGGGGCAGCACAGAGTCCCCTGGAAGGACTCTGCTGCATGCTGGGTGGCCACCTGAGATGACAGGTCTAACGCTTCTGCTGTGTGGGTAGAGTCTGGACTTTGGAGCCTAGCAAAGTTGGTGGGCTTGGTGACCCAACCAGGATTGGTCAGCCTCTAGAAGATGGTTTCAACCACCCACTTCACAAGGAGACTCAGAAGGTTAGAGGAAACCTTAAAAACTCACTGGTGTAATTCTTTATTAAATGTAGGAAAAGGAGTCTTATAGAGATTTTCTGCTTGCCCAGTGGATCATCTGAAGTTAGAATCCAATTCTCTTGACAGCCCAGAACTCTTTAAAATTATAACACATTGCAAATTCATCCTCACTGAGAAAAACCACCTTTCCCCTTTCTGAAAACCACCCACAGCAGCATGCAGAGTCTGCATTCAGTGGGACAGGTTGGTGGCACCCACTAAGGCCAGAGTTTTGTTTTAAAAAGTTGTCTTTTAAGAACTTCTCTGCCCCCGTCCCCACCTGCTCCCTCTCTCAGAGACTGAGTCCCCTAGAGGAACTGTGCTGAAACTGAGATTTGTGTGTCCCCAAGAGTTAAGAAAGTGCTCTCAGAGGGAATGGGGCAGGTGGGCGGAATGGGGAGAGAAGTCAAGCAAGTGTGTGATTCGGGCCAGCCCGGAGGAGGGGAATGTAGCCTGACCCCACAGAGCACCTCTGAAGTGGAGGGCACCCTTTCATCCTCTTGACCTGAGGCAAGCAGGTTACTGTTTCATACCCCTGCCTCCTGGCCAAGGGCCTGCCTGCCAGACCTGAAATTCCGGGGCACTGCTAAGTCCCTCATGGCAGGCAAAGCTGCTCCAGCAACCCAGGGGCAGGCCTCTGCAGAAAGCTGCAGATGTGGGCATTTGGGAAGCACAGATGCCAGAGGAGGGTCACCCAGAGCAGGATGGGGACCCGGGTGGTATGGGGAGCAGCAGCAGCTTCCACAACACTCCCCCAATATCCTACTCCAGTTCTATCAGATTGCTGCCCTATTTCTTTGACAAACCAGATTGAACAGATTACAGACTTCAAAAAAATACATCAAGAAAGAATCTTCTAGATCATGGGTTGGTAACCTTTTCCTGTAATGATAGTAACTATTTTAGGCTTATTGGGCCACAAAGTGTCTGTTGCAACTGCTACTCAACACTTGGAAAAGCAGCCACAGACAACATATCAACAAATGCACGTGGCTTCATTCCAGTAATACTTTATGAACAACAGGAAATGTGGAAATTTGAATTTCATGTGATTTTCACATATCATGATATATACTTCTTTTAAAGCCATTCTTGGGCTTCCCAGGTGGCACTAGTGGTAAAGAACCTGCCTGCTAGTGCAGGAGACGTAAGAGACATAGGTTTAGTTCCTGGGTCGGGAAGATTCCCTAGAGGAGGGCATGGCAGTGTATTCCAGTATTCTTGCCTGGAGAATCCCAGGGACAGAGGAGCTTGGTGGGCTACAATCCATGGGGTTGCAAAGAGTCGGACACAATTTAGCAACTTTGCACGCAAAGCCATTCTTAGCTTGTAGTCCATACAGACAATAGGCAACAAATTGGTCTTTGAACCAATTTGCCAACTTCTGCCCTAGATCAATGGTTTTCAATTTGACCAGGACTGTAAGAAAATCACTTAATATAGTATTATAACCTACAACATACATAAACACCTATATACATATATATATGTAACTAAAACTTGTTTCATAAAATAGTTCTTACATTTTCTTTTTTAAAAATTTTTATTGGAGTGTAGTTGCTTCACAGTGTTGTGTCAGTTTCTGCTGTACGACAAAGTCAATCAGCTATACATATACTTATATCCCCTCTCTTTTGGATCTCCTTACCATTTAGGTCACCATAGAGGACTGAGTCGGAGAAGGCAATGGCACCCCACTCCAGTACTCTTGCCTGGAAAATCCCATGGACGGAGGAGCCTGGGCTGCAGTCCATGGGGTCGCTAGGAGTCAGACGACTGAGCGACTTCACTTTCACTTTTCACTTTCATGCATTGGAGAAGGAAATGGCAACCCACTCCAGTGTTCTTGCCTGGAGAATCCCAGGGATGGGGAGCCTGTGGGCTGCCGTCTATGGGGTCGCACAGAGTCGGACATGACTGAAGCGACTTAGCAGCAGCAGCAGTGTATGCATGTCAGTCCCAGTCTCCCAATTCACCCCACTCCCCTCTCTCTCCGCTTGGTATCCATACATTTGTGTTCTTTACATCTGTGTCTCTATTTCAGCTTTACACATAGGGTTATCTGAACCACTTTTCTAGATTCCACATTTATGGGTTAATATACAGTATTTGTTTTACTTTTTCTGTGAACCTATAAACTCTAATTTTTTTTTTAATCCTACTTGGTTTTATTTTTAAACACTGTCACAATCCACTGACTTGTTTTTCCAGCCCATCAATGGGTCACACCACCTCCAGTTTGCAAAACTCTGTTCTAGATCAATCGAAGTCTGTGCTCTGGGGGGTGGTGACAGCGCTGTCACAGTAGCTGTTTTGCATTCATCAGCCCTGACATTACTTGGAATTTGTCAGTAAATAACATAAAGACCAAAAAAAAAAAAAAAAAAGATGCTATCACAAACCTGTCAAGGACAGCATGACAGGTTTACCTGCCTCAACCTGCCTGGTACCAGGTGTTTCAGGAAATTTCAGATGGCTCCCTGTCTTTCTTGATGTAGGAAGCATGAATTTTATTTGAACTGAGCAGAATTCAGAGCAAAAGAGAATTTAAAGCAACTGCAAGCCTCAACCTGAAACCTCCAGTTTGGCAGTTTCAAAGGAGACCCTGGACCATTTGCATTATAGCCATGCTCACCACCAGCTGAAGTATTTGAAAAGTGTGACAATTTCACATAGTAACGTCCTGGAATAAATCAGCTAAATATTGAAGAGAAACCAGACTACGGTTAGCTTTAAAAAAAAAAAAAAAACAAAAAGCAACAACAATAACAAAAACCAACAAACCTATTCACTATGATTGGAGGCAAACAATGAAATGTCTGGTGCTTTTATCTGATGGAGGCTTGCTTCATAGTCTTCACCCTATATTTCAGTGGACATAACTGGCTTCTGGAAAACGGGGCCCAGGAGAAATCTGCCTTTGTTGTTAACAATTGTCTGCTTCACTCTGGATTTCCTGTCTTGCCTTTTTAAAGATGGGATGGAAAATGGGGAATATATTTGAAATCCTATTAAACGATTTCAGGGTGAGTCCTATTTTAATGTTCTCCTCTTCGCCCCCTATATTCCCCCTAATACATGTGGATCACTGGGATCCTTCTGCCTCTTTTTCTCCACATCTTCAGTTCAGTTTAGGAAACAACTATTGAAAACACCTATTGTGCACACTGCCCGAGGCAGCTCTCAGGGACACAGTGGTTAATGAGACAGGAACCTGCTCTTAAGAAACCTAGAATAGCATTAGGCCCCTCAGTTCAGTGAGGTGAGATGCGCTGAGTTCTTTGTTAGCTGGGAAGTTATTGATGATCAGAGTGATGCTAAGTAATTAATCATTGCTCACAGGCGCAAACATCCTGTGTAGCAGGATTATGGTCCAAAAACAGAAGCCTTTTACTTCCAAAGTCCCAGCTCTTTTATGTTTCATGTGGAAAAAGATGAAGACTCTTAGTAACTGTGTGAGAGAGGGAGAAAGAAAACATTAACTGATGAACACATGTAAAGAAATACCTCAAAAAAAGGATTCCAGGATATCCTTCAGTCCAGTTCAGTCGCTCAGTCGTGTCCAACTCTTTGCGACCCCATGAATCGCAGCACACCAGGCCTCCCTGTCCCTCACCAACTCCCAGAGTTCACTCAGACTCACGTCCATCGAGTCAGTGATGCCATCCAGCCATCTCATCCTCTGTCGTCCCCTTCTCCTCCTGCCCCCAATCCCTCCCAGCATCAGAGTTTTCCAATGAATCAACTCTTCGCATGAGATGACCAAAGTATTGGAGTTTCAGCTTCAGCATCAGTCCCTCCAATAAACACCCAGGACTGATCTCCTTTAGGATGGACTGGTTGGATATCCTAGATTCTAATAAATTTTATTTTCTTATCTAAAATGGTCTCTTTAAAATATCTTAAAATATGCCATAATGTATCCATATTATGTTTTGAGTTTTAAGATAGTTATTTTTATAAATAGTAATTCGCTTTTCTGGTTATAGAAGATTTAAACATGCTTATTTTTAAAACTTTAAACAATAATGATAGATAGAAAGTAAGACTTCCCCCAAATCTCATCTTCCATTATTCAGTGTATGCTCCTCTGGTCTTTATACTGCAAATTAGCATGCATTCATCCATATATCAGAGAAGGCAATGGCACCCCACTCCAGTACTCTTGCCTGGAAAATCCATGGACAGAGGAGCCTGGTAGGCTGCAGTCCATGGGGTCGCTAAGAGTCGGACACTACTGAGCGACCTCACTTTCACTTTTTGCTTTCTTGCACTGGAGAAGGAAATGGCAACCCACTCCAGTGTTCTTGCCTGGAGAATCCCAGGGACAGAGGAGCCTAATGGGCTGCCGTCTGTGGGGTCGCACAGAGTCGGACATGACTGAAGCGACTTAGCAGCAGCAGCAGCAGCATACATATATTCATATATATATATATGTTTATATATAAGGTGGAAGTGAACTCTCTCAGTCGTGTCCGACTCTTCATGACCTAGTGAGCTGTAGCCCACCAGGCTTCTCTGTCCACAGGGACTTTCTAGGCAAGAATACTGGAGTGGGTTGCCATTTTCTTCTCCAGGGGATCTTCCCGACCCAGGTCTTGAACCTGGGTCTCCCTCATTGCAGGCAGACTCGTTACCCTCTGAGCCACCAGGGAAACCCCTATATATAACGTATATAAGTGTATATATAATGTAACATTTTAAAAAGTTATAGTTGATATATATATATAAATATATAACACACACCTATATGTACATACCATATATATGTATATATGATAACTTTAAAAAATTATATTTGGGGCACTCTTTCCATATAAGCCTACCTTATTTTTTTTAGCAGTAGCTTAACATTCCATGCATTGTATGCTTATACAATTAAATGGTTTTCAGTTTTTAACTCTTAATAACAATCCTACAGCTAACAACTTTAAACATTACTTATAAGTACTAATGTAAGCATAGAGTACATTCTTGGGATTGAGATTATTTACTGAAAAGAGTATAAACACAATATGCCAGATTATTCTCCCTCCAACAGGATACAAAGATTTCTCTACAACCATGAAATGTTGTGTGTGTTATGGATTGTAAATTTTCACAATCTAGTGATGGGGAAAATGAATCCTGATTGTTGTTTTAATTTGAATATTCAAGATTGCTAGTGAGTTTGATCATCTATTTCCATGCTTATTAGCCACTTGCTGTTTTTCCATTTGGGGGGGATATAATTCACATAACATAAATTCATGTTTATTTTTTCATAATAATAATAATATTTCATGTTATGAAAATATGTACATTTTCAAGTACATATGCTGTTTTTCCATTTGGGGGGATATAATTCACATAACAAATTCATGTTATGAAACATTTCATAATATTTCATGTTATGAAAATATGTACATTTTCAAGTACATATGTCAGTGGTGTTTATTATATTCTCAAACTTGTGCAACCAACACTTGTGTCTAGTTCCAAGACATTCTGGATATTTCCTATCAATGAAATCACATACAGTAATATATGGACTTTTGTGGAGTTAGCATAATGTTTTCAAGGTTTATCCATGTTGTAGCAGGTATCAGTACTTTATTTTTTATGGCTGAATAATATTCCATAGTATGGATGTATCACATTTTGGTTTTTTTTTTTAAAGATTTATTTAATTGAAGGATAATTGCTTTACAGTATTGTATTGATTTCTGGCATACTTCAACATGACTCAGTCATAGGTATGCATTCCCCACCCCATCCCACCCCTCTACGTTGTCACAGAGCACCGATTTGAGCTCCCTGAGTCATACAGCAAATTCCCACTATCTATTTCACGACTTTATTTTTCTGGGCTCCAAAATCACTGCAGATGGTGACTGCAGCCATGAAATTAAAAGACACTTACTCCTTGGAAGGAAAGTTATGACCAACCTAGATGGCATATTCAAAAGCAGAGACATTACTTTGCCAACAGAGGTTCGTCTAGTCAAGGCTATGGTTTTTCCTGTGGTCATGTATGGATATGAGAGTTGGACTGTGAAGAAGGCTGAGCGCCAAAGAATTGATGCTTTTGAACTGTGGTGTTGGAGAAGACTCTTGAGAGTCCCTTGGACTGCAAGGAGATCCAACCAGTCCATTCTGAAGGAGATCAGCCCTGGGATTTCTTTGGAAGGAATGATGCTGAAGCTGAAACTCCAGTACTTTGGCCACCTCATGCGAAGAGTTGATTCATTGGAAAAGACCCTGATGCTGGGAGGGATTGGGGGCAGGAGGAGAAGGGGACGACAGAGGATGAGATGACTGGATGGCATCACTGACTCGATGGATGTGAGTCTGAGTGAACTCTGGGAGTTGGTGATGGACAGGGAGGCCTGACGTGCTGCGATTCATGGGGTCAAAAAGAGTCAGACATGACTGAGTGACGGATCTGATCTGATCTGAATGTGTATGTTTCCATGCTACTTTCTGTTCGTCTCACTCTCTCCTTCCCCCCGACCATGGCCACAAGTCTGTTCTCAATGTCTGTGTCTCCACTGCTGCTCTACTAATAGGTTCATCAGTCCCATCTTTCTAGATTCCATATATATGCGTTAATGCATGACACTTGTTTTTCTCTTTCTGACTTACTTTACTCTGTATCAACATTTTGTTTATACACTCATAAATTGATAACCATTGGGTTATTCCCACTTTTTGCCTGTTATGAATAATGTTGCTATATACATTTGTGTACACATGTTTGTAAGAACATATATTTTTAATTTTCTTGAGTATGTACCTATGATAGAATCGCTGGGTCATATAGCAATTCTATGTTTAAATTTTTGGGGCACTGTTAAGTTGTTTTCCATGTGACTGTACCACTTGTGTTCCAATCAGCAGTGCATGAGGGTTCCAGTTCTATACATCTTTACCAATATTTGTTATTATCCTATAATTCCCCAGATTATAGCCATCCTAGTACGTGGAAAGAGGTATCTCATCATGGTTTTGATTTGCATGTCCCTAGTGACTACTGACGGAGAAGGCAATGGCACCCCACTCCAGTACTCTTGCCTGGCAAATCCCATGGATGGAGGGGCCTGGTAGGCTGCAGTCCACGGGGTCGCTAAGAGTCGGACACGACTGAGCGACTTCACTTTCACTTTTCACTTTCATGCATTGGAGAAGGAAATGGCAACCCACTCCAGTGTTCTTGCCTGGAGAATCCCAGGGACGGGGGAGCCTGGTGGGCTGCCGTCTATGGGGTAGCACAGAGTCGGACACAACTGAAGCGACTTAGCAGCAGCAGCAGCAGTGACTACTGAGGTTGAACAATTTCTAATGTGCTTATTGGCCATTTGAATATCTTCTTTAAAGAAATATCATTCAAGTGCTTTGCCCACTTGAAAACTGGTTTATTTATTTATTTGTTCATTTTAAAATTGTTTAATTGTTGACTTCTAAGTATTCTCCACATACTGTTGGCACTACCAATTCCTCATTACATGACTTGCATATATTTTTTTTTCCCATTCTGTGACTTACCTCTTCACTTTCTTGATAGTGTTCTTTGATACATAAAAATTTTTTTAATTTTTTAAAAGTCCTACTTATTTTTTTCTTTGGTTGCTCTGCTTTTGCCATCATATCTAAGAAAATTTTGCCAAATCCAAGGTCATAAAGATTTACATTTGTTTTTTTTTTCTATGAGTTTTCTAGTTTTAGCTCTTAAACTGAGAACTTTGATCTATTTTGAGTTAACGTTTGTATATGCTATGAAGTAGGTGTCCAAATTTATTCTTTTGAATGTCAATATCCAGTTGTCCCAACACCCACTTGCCTTTTTTAACTCTATAAGTTTTCTAGTCTTACCTTTTCCCCATTTTTTCCTTATTGGGTTGCATTTTTATAAATTTGTAAGGGTCATCAGTATAATAAAATCAGTCACTTTCCATACAGATTATAAATATTTTTCTCAACTTACAATTCATCTGTTAACTTTGCTTCTGGTAGGTTTTGTTTGTTGGTTATTTTTACATTCCTTTGTTGGATTTTTAGCTATGCAGGTGTTTTAAATTTTTAGTCATCAAATTTACCAGTGTCTGTGTTTATGGCTTCTGGTTTCCCTGTCAGTATTTCCTCTGTAGAATATCTTCTGAAGTGGTAATAAAGCACTGAAGTGTTCGAGATCAACATCATGAGAAATCTGCAAGTGACGAGTGAAGCTGTGAGGATAAGTGAGTTCTCCAGAAGAAACTACACAGAGAAAACAGAGAGGTGGGCCAAGTGCTGTGCTTTCAGAAGTGTCCAGACCAGGGCTGAAGGGAGAAGACGAGAAAGAAATCCAGAAGAAATAGACGAGTGAGGAGGATGAGAAAGTAGAAAATACAGACCACTAACCAACAGAGGCAAGCAGGGAGTCATTGAGAGGCAGATTCAGCAGGAGTCCCAAGAGAGCAGTGGGATATCAGATGGCCAGTTCATGCCCAGATGTATATAGAGGAAAAAGGAGACAGCTCATCTAGTACGTGTGGCAGTGAGAAGACAGATCATTACGGGGGCTAAATGATCTAACAAAGGTTTATTTTCTTTACAGGATAAGAAAAACGAGGTAATTTTGCCATGGTTTAAGGTTAAGAACAGGAGAGTTTTACTGATTAAAAATAAGGATTTAGGAAGCTTAGTTAATTCCCATGATGCTGGGGATTTAGATCCTAAGAAATTTTGAAAGCTCCATGAGTAGAAGCTAGAAGTGGAGGGAAAAAGCCAAGCGTTTAAGTGAGTTAATATCAGTAAAGTGCTTCTACAGTACATGTGTAAGTTTTGGTCTCTGGGAAGCAGACACAAAGATGGAACTGGAGTGCAAAAGATTATTGGGTGTAATGCCATTAAGAGATAAAAGGAAAAGGAGGCAAGATTGGGCAAGGAAAGCCTAGAGACCAATTTGCAGATCTGATAGCAACTCTGCCACCCCACAGGGGAACTCTGGGGTAAGGCTGCTCATTATAGGACTCCTGAGTTAGGCAGCATCATCTTTTAGGATTTGAAACAGCTCAACTGGATTTCCATCACCTTCACTAGCTCTGTTCGTAGTGATGCTTCCTAAGGCCCACTTGACTTCGCATTCCAGGATGTCTGACTCTACGTGAGTGAGCACATCATCATGGTTATCTGGGTCATGAAGATCTTTTTCGTATAGTTGTTCTGTGTATTCTTGTCACCTCTTCTTAATATCTTCTGATTCTGTTAGGTCCATACCATTTCTGTCCTTTATTGTGTTCATCTTGACATGAAATATTCCCATGGTAGCTCTAATTTTCTTGAAGAGATCTCTAGTCTTTCTCATTCTATTGTTTTCCTCTATTTCTTTGCACTGATCACTGAGGAAGTCTTTCTTATCTCTCCTTGCTATTCTTTGGAACTCTGCATTCAAATGGATATCTTTCCTTTTCTCCTTTGCCTTTAACTTCTCTTCTTTTCTCAGTTATTTGTAAGGCCTTCTCAGACAACCATTGTGCCTTTTTCAATTTCTTTTTCTTGGGGATGGTCTTGATCACTGCCTCCTGTACAATGTCACGAACCTCCATCCGTAGTTCTTCAGTCACTCTGTCTATCAGATCTAATCCCTTGAATCAATTTCTCACTTCCACTGTATAATTGTAGGGGATTTGATTTAGATCATACCTGAATGGTCTAATGGTTTTCCCTACTTTCTTTGATTTAAGTCTGAATTTGGCAATAAGGAGTTCATGATCTGAGCCACAGTCCGCTCCCAGTATTGTCTGTGCTGACTGTATAGAGCTTCTCCATCTTCCACTGCAAAGAATATAATCAGTCTGATTTAGGTGTTGGCCATCTGGTGATGTCCATGTGTAGAGTCTTCCCTTGTATTGTTGGGAGAGGGTGTTTGCTATGACCTCTGCGTTCCCTTGGAAAAACTCTGTTAGCTTTTGACCTTTTTCATTTTGTACTCCAAGGCCAAATTTGCCTGCTACTCCAGGTAGCTCTTGACTTTCTACTTTTGCATTCCAGTCCCCTATAATGAACATCTTATTTGGGTGTTAGTTCTAGAAGGTCTTGTAGGTGTTCATAGAACCGTTCAACTTCAGCTTCTTCAGCATTGCTGGTTGGGGCATAGACTTGGATTACTGTGATATTGAATGGTTTGCCTTGGAAATGAACAGAGATCATTCTGTCATTTTTGAGACTATGCCCAAGTATTGCATTTTGGACTCTTTTGTTGACTATGATGGCTACTCCATCATAGGGATTTTTGCCCACAGTAGTAGATATAATGATCATCTGAGTTAAATTCACCCATTCCAATCCATTTTAGTTCACTGATTCCTAAAATGTCAATGTTCACTCTTAACATCTCCTGTTTGACCACTTCCAATTTGCCTTGATTCATGGACCTAACATTCCAGATTCCTATGCAATATTGCTCTTTACAGCATCGGATTATACTTCCATCACCCATCACATCCACAATTGGATGTTGTTTTTGCTCTGGCTCCGTCTCTTTATTCTTTCTGGAGTTATTTCTCTACTGATCTCCAGTAGCATATTGGGCACCTACCGACCTGGGGAGTTCCTCTTTCAGTGTCATACCATTTTGCCTTTTTGTACCTTTCATGGGGTTCTCAGGGCAAGAATACTGAAGTGGTTTGCCATTCCCTTCTCCAGTGGGCCATGTTTTGTCAGAACTGTCCACCATGACCCTTCTGTCTTGGGTGGCCCTACAAGGCATGGTTCATAGTTTCATTGAGCTAGACAAGGCTGTGGTCCTTGTGATCATTTTGGTTAGTTTACTGTGACTGTAGTTTTCATCCTGTCTGCCTTCTGATGGATAAGGATAAGAGGCTAATGGAAGCTTCCTGATGGGAGAGACTGACTGAGGTCTTGTTCTGATGGGTGGGGCCATGCTCATTAAATCTTTAATCCAATTTTCTGTTGATGGGCAGGGCTGTGTTCTCTCCTTGTTGCTTGACGTGAGGCCAGACTATGGTGGAAGTAATGAAGATAAGAGGGCTTCCCTGGTGGCTCAGACGGTAAACCATCTGCCTGCAGTGTGGGAGACCCGGGTTCTACCCCTGGGTTGGGAAGATCCCCTGGAGAAGGAAATGGCAACCCACTCCTTCAAAAAGATCAGTTTTCATTCCAGTCCCAAAGAAAGGGAATGCCAAAGAATGCTCACACTACCGCACAACTACACTCATATCACACACTAGCAAAGTAATGCTCAAAATTCTCCAAGCCAGGCTTCAACAGTATGTAAACCGTGAAATTCCAGATGTTCAAGCTGGAGTTAGAAAAGGCAGAGGAACCAGAGATCAAATTGCCAACATCTGCTGGATCATCAAAAAAGCAAGGGAGTTCCAGAAAAATATCTACTGCTGCTTTATTGACTATGCCAAAGCTTTTGACTGTGTGGATCACAACAAACTATGGAAAATTCTTAAAGAGATAGGAACACCTGACCACCTGACCTGCCTCCTGAGAAATCTGTATGCAGGTCAAGAAACAACAGTTAGAACTGGACATGGAACAACAGACTGGTTCCAAATTGGGAAAGGAGTACATCAAAGCTGTATATTGTCACCCTGCTTATTTAACTTATATGCAGAGTACATCATGCAAAATGCCGGGCTGGATGAAGCACAAGCTGGAATCAAGATTGCCAGGAGAAATATCAGTAACCTTAGATTTGCAGATGACATCACCCTTATGGCAGAAAGAGAAGAACTAAAGAGCCTCTTGATGAAAGTAAAAGAGAAGAGTGAAAAAGTTGGCTTAAAACTCAACATTCAGAACACTAAGATCATGGCATCCGGTCCCATCACTTCTTGGCAAATAGATGGGGAAACAGTGGAAACAGTGACAGACTTTATTTGGGAGGCTATAAAATCACTGCAGATGGTGACTGCAGCCATAAGATTAAAAGACACTTTTTGGAAGAAAAGCTATGACCATCCTAGACAGCATATTAAAAAGCAGAGTCATTACTTTACCAGCAAAGGTCCGTCTAGTCAAAGCTATGGTTTTTCCATACATAGTCATGTATGAATGTGAGAGTTGGACTATAAAGAAAGCTGAGCACCAAAGAATTGATGCTTTTGAACTATGGTGTGGAGAAGACTCTTGAGAGTCACTTGGACTGCAAGAAGATCCAACCATTCAATCCCAAAGGAAATCAGTCCTGAATGTTCATTGGAAGAACTGATGCTGAGGCTGAAACTCCAATACTTTGGCCACATGATGGGAAGAACTGACTCACTGGAAAAGACCCTGATGCTGGGAAAGATTGAAGGTGGAAGGAGAAGGGGACAACAGAGGATGAGATGGTTGGATGGCATCACCGACACAATGGACTGAGTTTGAGTAGGTTCCAGGAGTTAGTGATGGACAGGGAGGCCTAGTTTGCTGCAGTCCCAAAGAGTTGGACAACTGATCAACTGAACTGAACCTGGCTAGGCAGCAAGGGGCCTGGCCCCAAACAATAGTCAGGGGATTATAAGTGTCAAGGATGTAGGCAGGGGTGTGGAGGGTGGATGGGCTTGCAAATTTAAACAGAGACCAAGAGGTGAGTTGGTGAGAGTGGAGTAGTAGAGAAGATTGGGGAGGGGAGACGGGGGGTGTAGATTAATAGCTGATGAGGTCTGAGAGGATGGGGGAGGGGAGGGAACATCATATAGAGTCCTTGTAAGACTTTGGCTTTTGTATAAGTGAAATGGGCTTCCTAGGTGGTGCTAGTGGTAAAGAACCCACCTGCCAATGCAGAAGACATATGAGACGAGGTTTGATCCCTGGGTTGGGACGATCCCCTGTAGGAGGGTATGGCAACCCACTGTAACACTCTTGCCTGGAGAATCCCATGGACAGAGAAGCCTGGTGGGCACAGTCCATAGGGTTGCAAAGAGTCAGGCACGACTGAAGAGACTTAGCACGCGTGCATAAATGAATGAGAAAAAGACTGCAGGGTATTGAGCAGCAGAGTGACATGACCTACCTAACGTCTTACAAAGATGGTGGGTGCTCCTTTAAGAACAGGATGAGTTTAAGAATAGGGCATGAAAGCAGTGAGACGATGGGCCAGGGTGGTGGCAGGGAAGA
Organism: Bos javanicus; assembly: GCF_032452875.1. Taxonomy (NCBI): domain Eukaryota; kingdom Metazoa; phylum Chordata; class Mammalia; order Artiodactyla; family Bovidae; genus Bos; species Bos javanicus. Next base: position 47,627,694 of record NC_083869.1, on the reverse strand, counting down.
GGTTGAGACGGTCAGATAGATTCTGGGTGTGACTAGAGCCAACAAGATTTTCTGATGGATTAGACATGGGATGTGAGCAAAAAAGAGGAATTAGGGATAAAGCTATGTGTATTCATTCTCCACTGCTCTGTAACACATGACCCCCAAACCTATAGAACTGTGAGGTAATAAACTAGCAGTGTTTTAAACTGCTACATTTATGATGATTTCTTGTGGCAGCCATGGAAAATGAATACTTTCCCAAGAAGCTTACCTTTGAATATTTATTGCACTAAAATCTGTCATTCCATTCTGTCCACCATCAGACCTAATTTTACTTCTGGGAGCTGTGTAGACAGCACATCCTTTCTTAGAATACAGCCTGTTTGACTCTTCCTTCCTGTCTTTGGTCCGGATTCCCTGGGCATTCTCCACCCTAGTTACTTTTCTCTAACGTATTGTTTTGTTTAGTTCCCTGGATTTGCATTCTAGATAAATGTGAATTTACTATAACAACAATATGTTTGAAAAGCCTTTGCCAATTTGGAGTATCTTACTCTTCTGTTATAAAGGAGAACATTCCTGTCTGCGTTACTGAAGATAAACATTATTTTTCTGGATCATTAACCATTTTATTGTCCATAATAGAAAAACATCATTTAGAATGAACTGGAATCGAGGCCAATGAAGTAGAAAATTGTCAGAAAGCTTTCAGAAGTATGAATCTGCATGAATATTATAGATTGTGATATTTAATTAGGATTGAAATCCAACGCTTAGGATTTCTCCAGGTGACATAAACTCAGTGAAGAACAGCAGCATCTGGGGTTAAGATGTTGTATTTCATCTGTCCAGCCAGGCCTCTGCTTGAAATAAGTTTCCTTCCTTGGTTCTTACAACAGGAGGCAATACCAGGAGCTTTGTGAAGACATCAGGGAAGGCAAATGGGGCTCCTTATTGTCATTATCCTCAGGTGAGAGCTCCTGAAATCTCCTAGCAGCATGATTCATGGCCAGCCAGAAAAAAATATGGATAAAATGAGAGGGGGAAAAAAAACACCTTAAGATTGAACAAATGGAGGAAACCTAGGAAGGGGAACAACATCTGAAAGATCATTAAAATGATTAACTATCTCATAAAAAGGTGACTTTAAAGAGAATGCCATGAGAGAAGTGGGGCCACTGGGAATACTTTGGAAAGTGACCAAGAAACTAGGTTTGATAACTGAAGAGAGTGGGTGATTGTCTTGTTTCCTTTGTATTGGATTTGAAGTTACCAGTTTTATGCATATATGGACATTTCCCCTCAATCAAAAGTTTAACTTCTTTGGAAGAATGGCTGTCTTATGATTTCTTTGAATAAGATAAATAACAAGAACTTGGACATTAATTAATTGAACTGAAATGAAGTTGCCTGTTGACTGGCTAAATAACAGATGAAGACATTGTTGTTCTAATTAGAATACAAATCTCCTGGGAGAAAGCTAGATTGAGTCAGAAGAAAGCATATGTTTCTGATTCCTCCATCCTTCCTCCTTAAATAAGCCACTACTTGGAGGTGGTTTTTAAAACGTGGTCCAAGGACTTCTACATTAGAATTGTCTGATGATGTTTGTTAGTAGAGAATGCTACATCCTACTGCTCAGGTTAGACCCACTGAGTCAGAATCTGGAAGGTACTTGTGTTTTTCCAAAATTGAAGTGTAATTTCACATACAATTAAATATATATAAAGTCTATCATTCAATGGGATTTGAAAAATATGTCTACCCTATGTAACCACCATGCCCTCCAGGACTTCTATTATTCCAGAAAGTTTCCTTAGGCCCCTTACAGTCAATCAACCCCACTCTCGAGAAGCAACCACTGTTCTCATTTCTGTCACACCACATATACCATTTTGAGTCAGGCTTCTTTTCAACATGTTTTGATATTCATCCATGTTGTTACATGTATTGGTAGTTCCTTTTTATGGCTAAGTAATATTCCATTTCAAGAATAATCTGCAATTTGTTTATACATTCACCTGTTGATAGACATTTGAGTTGTGTATTCCTTTTCTAGGCAGTGTAATTACTGTTGTTCAGTCTCTAAGTCATATCCAACTCTTTTGGGACTCCATGGGCTGTAACCTGCCACACTCCTCCGTCCATGGGATTTCCCAGATAAGAATGCTGGAGTGGGTTGCCATTTCCTTCTCCAGGGGATCTTCTTGACCCAGAGATCAAATCCACATCTCCTGCTCTGGCAGGCAGGCTGTTTACCACTGAGCCACCAGGGAAGCCCCAGGCAATGTAATAAATTACCACAAATGTAGCAGTTTAAAAAACACACAATTATTATCTCACAATTTCCATGCATCAGGAGTCTAGACATGGCTTAGCTGGGTCCTGTGCTCAGTCTCACAAAACTGGATCCACAGTGTTAGCCAGTCTGCATTCCTGTCTAGAGCTCAGGGACCTCTTCCAAGTTCAGAAATCAGATCCTTGCAGTTGTGGAACTCAGAATCTTGGCTTCTTACTGGCCATCAGTTGGAGGCTGCCCTCTGAAGTTCCCTGCCACGTGGCTCTTCCATAGACAGTTTACAGTAGGGCTATATGCTCCACTAAGGCCAGCAGGAGAGCTCCCCTTTCAGTGTACTTAAACAGAATCTTTTAAAATACAATTGTAGGAATGACACTCTATCATCTTTGCTGTATTGGATAGAACAAGTCACAGATTTCACCCAGGCTCTAGGAGAGGGGCGTATACAAGGCTGTGGATTATCCAGAGTCATGTTACAGTGTAGCTACCAGAAATTGTTTCTATTTTTTAGTTATTATGAATACTAGTACACAAGTCTTTTTTAAAATTTTTTTTTTTTACTGAAATATAGTTGATTTATAATGTTGTGTTACTTTCTGCTATACAGCAAAGTGAATCAGTTATACATATCCATGTAGCCACTCTTTTTAGGTTCTTTTCCCAAGTAGGTCATCACAGAGTTTTGAATAGAGTTCCCTGGGTTTACAGTAGGTCCATGCTGATTATCTATTTTATATATAGAGGTGTGTATACGTCAATCTCGGTCTTCCAATTTATCTCTTCCCCTTTTTTTCCTCATAACCATAATTTTTTTTTCTATATCTGTAACTCGGTTTTGTAAACTAGTTCATTTTTACCATTTTTTAGATTCTACATGTGATATCATACATTATTTGTTCTTCTCTGTCTTACTTCACTCAGTATGACACTCTCTAGTAAATTCTTATCACTGCAAATGACATTATTTCATTCTTTTTTAATGGCTGAGTGATATTCCATTGTGTATATATATCACATCTCCTTTTCCATTCCTCTGTTGATGTATATTTGAATTGCTTCCATGTACTGGGTATTGTAAATAATGCTGCAATGAACACTGGGGTGTGTGTATATTTTTGAATTATCGTTTTCTCTGAGTATGTGGCCAGGAGTGGGATTGCTGGATCATATGGTAGATCTATTTTTAGTTTTTCAAAGGAACCTCCATATTGTTCCCCATAATGGGTGTACCAGTTTACAATCCAACCAACAACGTAGAAGGTAACCTTTTCGCCACACCCTCTCCAGCGTTAATTGTTTGTAGATTTTTTGATGATGGGCATTCTGACCAGTGTGAGGTTGTTTGATTTCCATTTCTCTAATAATCAGTGATGTTGAGCATCTTTTCATCTGTATGAAAAGATATATGCCCTTTTGGCCATCTGTATGTCTTCTTTGGACAAATATCTGTTAGATCTTCCACTCATTATTTGATTGAGTTGTTTGGTTTTTTGTTATTGAGCTACATGAGCTGTTTGTATTGACATATTTTGGAGAGTAATTCCTTGTGGGTTGCTTTGTTCACAAATATTTTCTCCCATTCTGTGGGTTGTCTTTTCATTTTATTTATGGGTTATTGCTTTTTTTTTTTTTGCAAAAGCTTTTAATTAGATCCATTTGTTTATTTTTGTTTTTATTTTCATTACTCTAGGCAATGGGTCAAAAAGATCTTGCTGCAGTTTATGTCAGAGAGTGTTCTGCCTATGTTTTCCTCAAAGAGTTTTATAATATCTGACCTTATATTTAGGTCTTTAATCCATTTTAAGTTCATTTTTGTGTGTGGTGTTAGGGAATGTTCTTATTTCATTCTTTTGCATATAGCTGTCCACTCTCCCAGTACCACTTACTGAAGAGACTGTCTTTTCTCCAACTAGTACACAAGTCTTTATGTGAACATATGCTTTCACTTCTCTTGAGTAAATTCCTAAGAGTGGAATTGCTTGATCACAGAGTAGGTATGTGTTTAACCTTATAGGAAATTGGCAAACAGCTTTTCAAAAAGACTGTACAGTTTTACACTCCCATTAGCAATGTAATAAGAGTTCCAGCTGCTCCCCTGCTATACCTGTATTTGCTGCTGTCTCTCTTTGTCATTTTAGCCACTTTCTACTGGATGTGAAATCTGCATTTTTAATGAGCTCTGTGGGCGATTCTTACACATACTCATCCCTGGCTTTAGAGACATGAGTCATGGAGAATGGTTTCAAGACTAGTCAGTTACAGATTCCTCAGAAGTCAGTCCCCAAACCTAACTGATCAACTGAATCAGAGGCAGCATTTGTTAAATACAGATTCCAAGCCCTACTTCAGACCTCTGTAATCAGCATCTCCAGGACTATATTTTGGGAAACTACATTTTCCAAGAACCATCTAGGAGATCCTTTTCCCTGCTATGGCTGGGAACCATTTGCCTTACATTTCCAGACCCAATGTTGTCTTTGGTATGCTCCTTACAGAGGCTTCCCTGGTGGTTCAGATGGTAAAGAGTCTGCCAGCAATGTGGGAGACCTGGGTTCAATTCCTGGGTCGAGAAGATCCCCTGGAGGAGGGAATGGCAACCCACTCTTGCCTGGAGAATCCCCATGGACAGAGGAGCCTGGTGGGCTACAGTCAATGGGATACAAAGGGTAGGAATGAGTGACTAACACTCACAGAGGAAACGTCTCTGAAGCAGATCTAGGGCTTTGAGAGGGCACCTGGGTACTCCCTTCATTAGTAAAAATCTGTTAGCACACTGACGAGCTTGTTTGCTTCCTGTGTGTCTTCTTACCTTAATATCACGGTTTCACAGGAGAAAACAAGTTGGGAAGTTGTAGCTCCGATGTTTGGCTTTACTAAGGAGACATTTCTTATTTGAGTAACTTTTTCTCAGTAATCTCAAATACTAACATTTTCAGGAAGCTTTTAGTTTCTTTAAGAAATAATACTTTGAAAGATACTTTTGGTGCTGGTGAGAACTGGACGTGAGCCAGGGAGGAAGACAGAGCATCCAGCCAGCAGTTGCAATCCAGGTGCGAAGAGCTAAGAGAAGGAAAGGGGAGGGGCCTCCAGAGGCACTCAGCAGGAGCACCCACCTGAAGAAGGGCTGACAAAGACCCCTCCAGGCTTCTTCTTTAATCATCATTTTCCCCATTACTTTAAAAAAATATTTCTAGTCAGAGGATAATTGCTATACAATATTGTGTTAGTTTCTGTCATACAAGAACATGAATTAGCCATAAGTATACATATGTCCCCGCTCTCTAGACCCTGCCTCCAACCACTGCCCCACCCCCACACCATCCTACCCGTGTAGATCGTCACAGAACACCAGGTTGAGCTCCCTGTGTGATACAGCAACTTCCTGCTGGTTATCTGCTTTGCATGCGGTAACGTGTATGTTTCAGCGCTCTCTCAGCTCATCCCGTCTTCTCCTCCCCTGCACTGTGTTCACAAGTCTGTTCTCTGTCTCCACTGCTGCCTGAAAATAGTTTCATCAGCACCATTTTCTAGATTCCGCTCATGTATGCGTGCTCAGTCCCTTCAGTCATGTCTGACTCTTTGCACCCCCATGAACTGTAGCCCAGCAGGCTCCTCTGTCCATGGGACTCTCCAGGCAAGAATACTGGCGTGGGTGGCCTTTCCCTCCTCCAGGTGATCTTCCCGACCCAGGGATCAAACTGTTGTCTCCTGCATTGCAGGTAGATTCCTTACCCACTGAGCCATGGGGAAGCTCCTAGATTCCATGTGTATGTGTTAACATGCAGTATTTGTTTTTCTCTTTCTGACTGACTTCACTCTGTGTAACAGGTTCTAGGCTCATTCACTTTACTCAAACCGACTCAAATTTGTTCCTATCTATGGCTGAGTAATATTCCATTGTATATATGTACCACAGCTTTATCCATTCATCTGTCAATGGGCATCGAGGTTGCTCCCACAATCCTGGTTATTGTAAATCATGCTGCATTGAGCAGTAGGGTACATGTTTCTTTTTTGGTTTTGGTTGTTGTTTTTTTGTATTATGGTTTTCTCAGAGTACATGCCCAGTAGTGGGATTGCTGGATCATATGGTAGTTTTTCTCCTAGTTTTTTAAAGGAATCTCCATACCATCTCCATCATGGCTGTATCAATTTACATTCCCATCATAACCATCATTTTTTTTTTAGAAAACCATGATCATGTGAATAGATGCAACTGAAGTCTTCTCTGATCAGCAGTCTTTTCCCCTCAGGACAGACCCAGGGTGGTAGTCTGTCAAGGGTGAGAGCACGCAGGAGGGCTGCTAGACACCCCCATGCTCCTGGACTTGAGAGGGACAGAGGCAGGGGCAGAGGACAGGGCGTGTGACCAGCTACACACGCCAGTGTGGGATGAGCAGCTGACAGAGCGGAGCCCCAGGACAAGGGGGCCTCTCGCTGTGCTGCTAATTGGTGTCTTTGGGGTTTGCAAACCTCTGCTTCAACTACAGGGAAAAATAAATAAAATGGTGTCTCAACAACCTGAATATAGAGGATGTCTGAAAAAGTCTGGGCACATAGAATAAACTTATTTTTAAACAGTGTACTACTGCATTTTTGAATAATATGCTCCTTGCTATTTTTCTTTAACCCCCAGATACCTTTTCAGGTAAATTTCTTTTCTTAATTTCAGTACACCATAGAACATTCACAAAAGTCTGAGTACTTCTTGTGCTTTTCCAGATGAACAATTGGACTCATTGCTTTAAAGTTAGAATTTCTTCACCTGAAAATGTCTAGAGATGGAAGAATATACTAAGCCTAGCACTGGAAAATATAGCCAACTGTTTAAAAATAACTTGTGCCACGTCGCCCAGCTTTTCAAGCACACAGGACTCTGTCCACTTAGATCTCGCAGCAAGTGAGGACCTGGGATCAGGAATGTCACACAACTTGCCCAGGGTCCCCCAGGGGCTCAGGGGCAGAGCCAGGACTTAAAGCTCACCTGTCTGAGGCCCAAGCCCACTTCTCTCTTCTTTAGCGCATCACCTCTGAGCTCTGATCCCCACATAGGCTTGTTTTGAGGCCATGTGCTTTCCTAATACCTTGAGTTCAGCCTTATTCTATGACATCATCAGGCCAGCTCTTAACACTGTTGAGGGCTTCAGGAAGGAACCATTCTGACACACCTGTGAAAGTGATGGACACTTCCCCCAAACAGTTGAAATTTTACTCATGAAGGCCATCCATGGACTCCCTTGGGATCATGGTCCCAGGTAAAGAACCACTTCTTTTGTCTGTAAAGTTCTCTGTTTTTCTACCCCCACCTAACTTCAGGGCTGATATGTATGTGGTGGAGTTCTGGAAATGTTTTCTCTTATGTGAAAATGTTTTAGAAACTGTTGAAAGAAATAGGAGGAGTCAGTGAAGCAGAGAATAAAGGGGAAAAATTTCTACCAATAACAATGATATTATGGATATTACAAGGCTCAAGGCATGATGATTCCTTTCCCTTTCAATAGAGTCCACGGGATGATAAAGGCACACTCCCAAGGCAGCAGCTGTTGGTGGTCCACTTCCTGTCTGCAGGCAGTGTGCCCGTGGATGTGTGCCCATTTACGAATCCAACCCTAAGCGTCCCTTGGGGTGGAGGTGCAGGGAGGTCAGGGACATGGGCATACGAGTCTCTTCCACGGGGTACCCAGGGGGCTTACCTGCTTCATTTCCTATCTCCTGTACAAATAGACACTGACTCTTCTTTGAGGTGCTGGTCTATTTTTTTTTATTGCTGAGAGTCAGAAGGATTTATATCTCTGATTTTCCAGAAAAAGGGTGCAATATTAAATCAACCTTCAAAGTCCCTTGAATACAAAATGTTCATTCCCTCCAAGCTCAGAAAACATGTTGAGAATGAATCAATACCCTTCAAATTTTCTTCCTGACTGCTCCTTGTCCCCATATCCCTCCCACCATCACCCCAGAATCCTCTGCTGTGCCACACGAACCCTAGCCTGATGGCTTTATTGTCCCTCTGGCGAGCATTTCTCACAAACCAAAACAAGTGAAGCGCTCAGCTTGCACACAGACATCTTCCATCCTTGCGAGAGGTGCTCATTCACTAATGAATGCCTCCCTGGGGCTTCAGGGACAGGAAGGCAAATGCAGGACTAGGGACCAAGAAATGCAATTACTGATCTCTTGGGCATAAGCATCTTAATGAAGTGAGAATGAGCCAGTGACCAACCCAACTCTTGGAGTCTTTTCCAAGCTGCACTGTTTACATCTTCAGTAAATATATTCTGTGTGCCCTCATAGCAGGTCAACAGCTGCCCCCATGAAGAGATTTCATTAGACAGAGAATCTTCATGTGTGCCTGCAATAAGTATTTTGGAGTGCTCACTATGTGCTGGATATTGTGCACAGTCTGGGGGATGCCTTGAGCTCAGGGTCTAATGTAGACACTCACAAGCATCTGTATTAGGGGGAAACACTGGGAACGTAGAAGCAGGTAGGAGGGGCATTGCCCCCAGGCAAGGTGGCTGCAGCTTGCCACTATTTGAAGCTTTGTAGCAATTAGCCTGGAAGTGTGTGGGGAGAAGTGGAAGAACTTGGGGAAGGTGGTTCTGAGCAGAACAGACTGTGTGAAGAGCCAGTGGAAGTGGTGGGCTGGAGCCTGTTCACACCTCCTGGAAGAGCCTCTCCTCCCAACGCTACATTTAGTGACTTGATGCCAATAGCCTGAACTCAGCTGTGGAGCACAGGCTCTAGGGCATGCTGCTGCTGCTGCTGCTGCTAAGTCACTTCAGTCGTGTCCGACTCTGTGTGACCCCATAGACGGCAGCCCGCCAGGCTCCCCGTCCCTGGGATTCTCCAGGCAAGAACACTGGAGTGGGTTGCCATTTCCTTCTCCAATGCATGAAAGTGAAACGTGAAAGTGAAGTCGCTCAGTCGTGTCCGACTCCTAGCAACCCCATGGACTGCAGCCTACCAGGTTCCTCTGTCCATGGGGTTTGCCAGGCAAGAGTACTTGGGGTGGGTTGCATGCAGGCTTTAGTAATTCCAGTTTCCGGGCTCCAGAGCACAGACTCAGTAGTTATGGCACACAGGCTTAGTTGCTCCGTGGCAGTGGGATCTAACCAGATCAGGAATCAAACTCGTGTCTCTTTACCACTGAGTCACCAGGGAAGCCCAGGACTGCCACATTTTGAACCACACGATTCCATTCATAGTTTACAACTGGATGTATCTAGAAGCAATCGATTCTCAGGGTTGCCAGCCATATAGGAAGAGATGAACTGAGCCATTAAATCCTCTCTCAGAGTCTGGAATGAGGAAACACGTGGTGAGTGAGGCAGGGAGAAGCAAGCTCAGCGGCTGAGTGCGTGTCTTGAAAGAAACTGGGAGATACAGTTAGACTCACAGGTGGCCAGTGAGGCTAAGGGGAACAGAAGCAATAAGATGAGGAAGCAAAAACTATGAGAAAGCAGAAATAGTGAAATGGAGGCAGAGGTGGGCAGAGGAACTGAGGAGGCACAAGTGGCAGCCACCTGTGTGAATGAAGCTGGACAAATTCCTCCTCCACTTTCACCCCAGGCTACACCAATTCCTGATCTGCCTATGGCAGGGTATTTGGCTTTGAGGGGATGGTTCCCATTTTTTAATTGGTAGCAATAATAGCAGAAGTAGAAACACAGCTCCCAACACTTATTTTTAAAGGTAACCTGAGTGTATCTCTGTCACTGAAACTATTTATAGTTTTTACTTTGAATGACGTCATTGTAGCACAATTATAGCTCACACACACACAGCTTTTTTTGCCTGCTTCCTGGATGTGAAAGAAGTGAGGTGGTCGGAATTTCCACTCACCCCCCAAATAAAGGCCATGACCCTTGAGTGCCCCGGCACATCCTTGCTTACTTTTCTACACGGGGACAGACTTCTTCTGTGGGTCTGCAACAGTTTTAGGGGATTTGGAGTTCATTGATCTCAAATAATAAGAGCGCTTTGCAGGAACACCCCTGCTTCCTGAAGTTGATTTTATTCTGATGAACTCTTATCAGTGAGCAGTTGTGCCCTAAAAATAGTTTCTGAAAAGGCTTAAGCATTGGCTACCTCCTAAAGAGAGAGAGACAGAATGTATAAATGGAAAATGCATCTGATGTCCGGCCCCATCCCCAGTTGCTTTGACTCATATGAAAAAGAAATGTTTTGCAACAATTGAGATATTTAGCTCTGAAAATGAGCCAGTAAAGAGCTACTTGGATAATGTTGAATATATTTTTTTTACAAATCCCCCTTTGAAATAAATGAGACAGAGCTTCCTTTCACTGCCATGGGAGTTTTCAGCAAAAGGAGAAAGGAGGACTTGATAAGCTCTAAACAGCCTCAGAGGCCATTCATAGACTTCCTAGCATGCTCTGTCATTTCCCAGCGCTGAAGGCCCTCGATGCGGCTTCTCACTATTGGCACTGTCCCCGTCCTGCACTCGCCTCCCAGCTGAGCTCTATGAAGCTTATAGCCTGTGACGTGTAGGAAGAAGCTGCCATCAGACATGGTCATAGACTCTGCAGAGAGAGAGATGAGTTGGGAACTGTGGCTGTAGGAGATGAAGCATATAGGACTGTTTTTGTACCCTCCTGAATCACACATCCGGTCTCCTGAGCCCAGAGCTCCTACAGCAATCTGGAAAAACCCCTGCTGTGGAGCATGGAGGGAAACCATTCCTCTCTGGCAGAGTGTTCTTTGATTTTGCCTCCAAGCTGCCTCCAGAAACAGTATCTATGTTGCCTACTTCTTCATTGAAGTGCCCTCTTCCCTGCTCCGTTGATGGCGGGAGTCCACTGACTTGGCTGCAAGATTTCCATCATTTAGGGGGTTCTAAGCAGATTCCGACACCTGACCAGGGTATCATGTGCGAGCTCACTATTTTCTCTGCTGGAAAAGCCTCCTCACCTTCAGGTTCTTATTTTCTCAGATTTGTGATGACACATTCATCTCAAATTTTGTTTGAAAGGTTAATAGGTATAGCCTCTAGAACACCCTACCACCTCCTCCAGCATCCCCTGAAAGCCTCTTTCATTTACTGTATCTGTCAGTCTCCTTCTTTGTTAGAGACACTGGTTTGTGGTAGTTTTGATTCCACAATAGTTACCACTGGGGAGAGGGATGAGGGGAGGGGCGATAGAGGGGTAGAGGAGTCAGAGGTACAAACTATCAGGTATAAAATAAGCTACAAGGATATACTGTACAACATGGGAGAATGTAACCAGTATTTTATAATAACTATAGATAGAGTATAACCACAATTTTAAATCATTACATTGTACAGATGGAGCCAAAGCAACAATACCCAGTTGTGGATGTGACTGGTGATAGAAGCAAGGTTAGATGCTGTAAAGAGCAATATTGCATAGTACCCTGGAATGTTAGGTCCATGAATCAAGGCAAATTGTAAGTGGTCAAACAGGAGATGGCAAGAGTGAACGTCAACATTCTAAGAATCAGTGAACTAAAATGGACTGAAATGGGTGAATTTAACTCAGATGACCATTATATCTACTACTGCGGGCAGGATTCCCTTAGAAGACATGCAGTAGCCATCATAAGTCAACAAAAGAGTCTGAAATGCAGTACTTGGATGTAATCTCAGAAATGATAGAATGATCTCTGTTCATTTCCAAGGCAAACCATTCAGTATCACAGTAATCCAAGCCTATGCCCCAACCAGTAACACTGAAGAAGCTGAAGTTGAATGGTTCTATGAACACCTACAAGACCTTTTAGAACTAACACCCAAAAAAAAGATGTCCTTCTCATTATAGGGGACTGGAATGCGAAAGTAGGAAGTCAAGAAACACCTGGAGTAACAGGAAAATTTGGCCTTGGAGTGCAGAAGGAAGCAGGGCAAAGGCTAATAAGAGTTTTGCCAAGAAAATGCACTGGTCATTGCAAACACCCTCTTCCAACAACACAAGAGAAGACTCTACACGTGGACATCACCAGATGGTCAACACTGAAATCAGATTGATTATATTCTTTGCAGCTAAAGATGGAGAAGCTCTATACAGTCAACAAAAACAAGACCAGGAGCTGACTGTGACTCAGATCATGAACTCCTTATTGCCAAATTCAGACTTAAATTGAAGAAAGTAGGGAAAATCACTAGACCATTCAGGCATGACCTAAATCAAATCCCTTATGATTATACAGGGGAAGTGAGAAATAGATTTAAGGGACTAGATGTGATAGACAGACTGCCTGATGAACTATGGATGGAGGTTCGTGATACTATACAGGAGACAGGGATCAAGACCATCCCCATGGAAAAGAAATGCAAAAAGGCAAAATGGCTGTCTGAAGAGGCCTTACAAATAGCTGTGAAAAGAAGAGAAGTGAAAAGCAAAGGAGAAAAGGAAAGATATTTCCATTTGAATGCAGAGTTCCAAAGAATAGCAAGGAGAGATAAGAAAGCCTTCCTCAGCGATCAATGCAAAGAAATAGAGGAAAACAACAGAATGGGAAAGACTAGAGATCTCTTCAAGAAAATTAGAGATACCAAGGGAACATTTCATGCAAAGATGGGCTCGATAAAGGACAGAAATGGTATGGGCCTAACAGAAGCAGAAGATATTAAGAAGAGGTGGCAAGAATACACAGAAGAACTGTACGAAAAAGATCTTCACGACCCAGATAATCATGATGGTGTGATCACTCACCTAGAGCCAGACATCCTGGAATGTGAAGTCAAGTGGGCCTTAGAAAGCATCACTATGAACAAAGCTAGTGGAGGTGATGGAATTCCAGTTGAGCTATTTCAAATCCTGAAAGATAATGCTGTGAAAGTGCTGCACTCAATATGCCAGCAAATTTGGAAAACTCAGCAGTGGCCACAGGACTGGAAAAGGTCAGTTTTCATTCCAATCCCAAAGAAAGGCAATGCCAAAGAATGCTCAAACTACTGCACAATTGCACTCATCTCACACGCTAGTATAGTAATGCTCAAAGTTCTCCAAGCCAGGCTTCAGCAATACATGAACCATGAACATCCAGATGTTCAAGCTGGTTTTAGAAAAGGCAGAGGAACCAGAGATCAAGTAGCCAACATCCACTGGATCATCAAAAAAGCAAGAGAGTTCCAGAAAAACATCTACTTCTGCTTTATTGGCTAAGCCAAAGCCTTTGACTGTGTGGATCACAATAAACTGTGGAAAATTCTGAAAGAGATGGGAATACCAGACCACCTGACGTGCCTCTTGAGAAACCTATATGCAGGTCAGGAAGCAACAGTTAGAACTGGACGTGAAACAACAGACTGGTTCCAAATAGGAAAAGGAGTACGTCAAGGCTGTATATTGTCACCCTGCTTATTTAACTTATATGCAGAGTACATCATGAGAAACACTGGGCTGGAAGAAGCACAAGCTGGAATCAAGATTGCTGGGAGAAATATCAATAACCTCAGATATGCAGATGACACTACCCTTATGACAGAAAGTGAAGAGCAACTAAAAAGCCTTTTGATGAAAGTGAAAGTAGAGAGTGAAAAAGTTGGCTTAAAGCTCCACATTCAGAAAACGATGATCATGGCATCTGGTCCCATCACTTCATGGCAAATAGATGGGGAAACAGGAAACTGTGTCAGTCTTTATTTTGGGGGGCTCCAAAATCACTGCAGATGATGATTGCAGCCATGAAATTAAAAGACGCTTACTCCTTGGAAGAAAAGTTATGACCAGCCTAGATAGCATATTAAAAAGCAGAGACGTTACTTTGCCAACAAAGGTCTGTCTAGTCAAGGCTATGGTTTTTCCAGTGGTCATGTTATGGATTTGAGAGTTGGACTATAAAGAAAGCTGAGCACCGAAGAATTGATGCTTCTAAACTATGGTGTTGGAGAAGACTCTTGAGAGTCCCTTGAATTGCAAGGAGATCCAACCAGTCCATTCTAAAGGAGATCAGTCCTGGATGTTCATTGGAAGGAATGATGCTGAGGCTGAAGCTCCAATACTTTGGCCACCTCATGCGAAGAGTTGACTCATTGGAAAAGACTGATGCTGCGAGGGATTGAGGGCAGGAGGAGAAGGGCATGACAGAGGATGAGATGGCTGGATGGCATCACTGACTCAATGCACGTGAGTTTGAGTGAACTCCAGGAGTTGGTGATGGACAGGGAGGCCTGGCATGGTGCAAGTCATGGGGTCGCAAAGAGTCGGACATGACTGAAGAACTGAACTGAACTGTACTGAACTTACATAATATTGTACAGCAATTATACTTAAGAAAACAGCCCTTCCATTTATTTGCCAGCTGTGAATGAATTTCCCAGATATCTTTCCTTGTATGCATTGAAAATAAGTCTGGATAAAATAATAGTGAGAAGATTCTAATGACATTGTACCCTAGAAGGATATCCTGTAAGTCCCTTTAAGAACTTCAAAGTGATGTCTGTCTTTGATTGAGTCAATTATTAAAGCTGAATAAACCCACATAGGTCCAGAGGGAAGTCCACAGACCCACTAACATCTCCCCTCCCATTCCATACCAGCTTCTCCTCACCATAATATGGTCTCCTCTCACTCTGAGCCTGGGGCTCTTTGACATTAGAGCCAGGATGGGCTTTATAAGGAGGTGTTAACTGCAAAATGTAATCTAGGAAACTGAAAAGACAGCCGCACTTGCAATACACTGCCCTCCCGTATTAGATAGGGAGTCTTTGGGCTATAAATGATAGAATAATGTAAGTAATAAAAAATATAGGTTGGGGTTTAAACCATTTTTATTGGTGAGAGCCATTTTCATTGCTCAGTAGTGTTGCCACAAAAATAGACACTCTTCACTCTTCCACTCAGATCTCCTCGGAGTTGGCTTTTCTGCCTCCTGCCTGTTGTCTCACAGTCACATGGCATCTCATCTCCATGCAAAAGTGAATGGGCAGAAGAAGACTCAAGAGCTTTCTTCTAAAAGAGTCTGCTTTATTTATTTGTTTTTGAAGTATTGTTGATTTAGAATTTGTATTAGTTTGTGGTGTACAGCAGAGTACCAGCGTGTGTGTTCTTTTTCCCCTTCTTTCAATCATGGTTTATTATAGAATATTGAATATAGTTCCCTGTGCTATACAGTAAGACCTTGTGTATCTATTTCGTATATACTCGTTTGTATCTGCTAATCCCCAAATCCTAAATACCCCTTCCCAAAGCCTTCCCCTTTGGTAACCATAAGATTGTTTTCTATGTCTGAATCTGTTTCTGTTTTGTAAATATTAATAAGTTCTTCTGTATCGTATTTTAGATTCCACATCTAAGTGAAATCATATGATATTTATCTTTCTCTTCCTGACTTCACTTGGTATGATGATCTGTAGGTCCTATGCTGCTGCAAATGGCATTATTTCATTCTTTTTATTATGGCTGAGTAGTATTCCGTTGTATGTATATACCACATCTTCTTTATCCATTCATCTATCAATGAACATTTAGATTGCTTCCATGTCTTGACCATTATAAATAGTGCTGCTATGAATATTGGGGTGCATGTATCTTTTCAGATCAGAGTTTTTTCCAGATACATGCCCAGGAGTATGGATCATATGGTAACTCTATTTTTAGATTTTTTAAGAAAGCTCGAAACTGTTTTCCAAAGTGGCTGCACCAGTGTTACATTTCCAACAACAGTGTAGAGGGTTCTGTTTTCTCTACACCCTATCTAGCATTTGTTATTTGTAGACTTTTTAATGATGCCCATTCTGATCTGTATGAGGTGATAGATACCTCATTGTAGTTTTGATTTGCATTTCTTTAATAATTAGTTAAGTTGAGCATCCTTTCATGTGCCTGTTGGCCATCTGTACATCTTCTCTGGAGAAATGTCTATATAGGTGTTCTGCCCATTTTTTTGATTGAGTTGTTCGTTTTTTTTGTTATTGAGTTGTCTGAGCTATTTGTATATTTTAGAGATTAAACCTTTGTCAGTCACATTGTCTGCAAATATTTTCATCTTGTCAATAGTTTCCTTTGCTGTGCAAAAGCTTATAAGTTTGGTTTGGTCCCATTTGTTTATTACTGCTTATATTTCTATTGTCTTGGGAGACTGACTATGAAAACATTAATATAATTTATGTCAAAGGATGTTATGCCTTGTCTCTTCTAGGAGTTTTATGGTGTCATGTCTTACATTTGAGTCTTTAAGCTGTTTTGAATTTATTTTTTGTGCGTGATATTAGGGAGTGTTCTCACTTCATTGATTTATATGCTGGTTGTCCAGCTTTCCTAATACCTCTGGCTAAAGAAACTGTCTTTCCTCCGTTGCATGTTGTTGCCTCCTTTGTTGAAGATTAATTGACTATGGATTTATGAGTTTATTTCAGGGCTCTCTATTCTGTTCCAGTGATCCCTATGTCTGTTTTTATGCCAATACCATGCTGCTTTGGTTACTGTTACTTTGTAGTATCATCTGAGGTCTGGAAGGATTGTGCCTCCAGTTTTCTTCCTTTTCCTCAGAATTGCTTTGGCAATTCCAGGTCTTTTTATGGCTCCATATAAACTTTAGGATTATTTGTTCTAGTTCTGTGAAAAATTTCATGAGTAATTTGCTAGAGATCACATTAATTCTGTAGATTGCTTTGGGTAGTATGGAACAAGGGTCTGCATCTTTTATCTGAGAAGGGAAGCCAGAACTCAGTTATGTGAGTGGTTCTAGACCAATCACTGGTGTGGGAAAATCACACTGCCCTGACTGACCAGAGCAATTGTTATCCATCTCTGGGGTTATAAATTAGGATCAGAGCCCGCCTTCCCTGAAATCAAGGAATCTAGTTCTGTGATGAGGGAAGAAAGGGAAGGCGGGAAGATGGTTGTTGGGAAGGCAGAAACTGTCTGCTGTAACCACTAAGCTTGCTGATGCCTGGAATCCCAAAATTTCTTCATTGGTGCTTTAAACCAACAGAGGCTCTGACCCCAGTGAAAAAAAAATTCATCACATTTTCAAGACAATTATATGCAGCAAATATTTAGTTCATCCTATTCTTTAGAACAATACTGAATAGGAGAAAAGAAAAAAAAATTATTAACAGCAGTAGTAGTGTGTTTGTAAATCTTTAGCAAGCAGGTGGGAAGGAACCCTGATTTACAATTTGCTGGTTTCCATTGTGTGAATAGTCCTGCCATGGTTGGTTTCAGGCTACCAGTGGTTTAGCCGCTGGCTCACCGAGTTCCAGAAAATATAACAGTGAGTTCTTATGAGCTCATATGAGTCAACTCTAGCCCACCACTGAATGAATGTACTTAGCACTGTTGTGCCAGGCAGTTGTGCTTTGCACATTTATCTGTGCTGTGTCTCCTTTATTTACTCTAGTACTTGTAAAGTAGATATCGTTGTTACATTTCACAGAAGGGAACCCGGGCTCAAAGCATTTGACTCTTTTCCCAATTCTTCTAACAATAGGTACCAACAGGATGCCTACAGGAGCTTCAAGCTGAGAAAGCTCCAAATACTGGCGATTTTAGCCAGGTACCAAACAAACCCTTATTACTAGGATTGTGTGCACTGTCAACTCTTAATGTCCTTGGAGTAATAAAGACTAAGGCATACTGAAAGTCATTGGGTGCCTTTATTCTTATTTTGAAGAAAAGAAAAAAGAGAAATGTAACGATCTCATCAGAAACATCCAAAACAGAATACCTTCTGTTCTCGTTGTGAATGCTCTACATCTGAGAGAAAGGTTAGGTCCTTCTTACTTTTTGTGACATCAAAAAGAAATGTTTCTAAAACTACTCACATTGGCATTCATTCCTACTTTTAGCTTTACATGGAGGAGCAAGCCTGTGGTCGAATGTATGTCTTACAACATGCGTATTTCTTTATTACAGAAATACTCCCCAGCACTCTGTGAGTTGTGACGCTCACTTTTCCCCTTTGCCCACCTCATCTGGTTATAGGCAGGTGTAGCAGTGGTCACATGGTGTGTGGAAATGCCGCATGACGGTGTTGTACTTCTGAAAATGGACAGTACCCTTGTTTTTGTGATAGCTCAGTTGGTGAAGAATCCGCTTGCAATGCAGGAGACCCCGGTTCGATTCCTGGGTCAGGAAGATCCTTTGGGGAAGGGATAGGCTACCCACTCAAGTATTCTTGGGCTTCCCTGGTGGCCCAGACAGTAAGAAATCCACCTGCAGTACGGGAGACCAGGATTCAATCCCTGGGTTGGGAGGACCCCCTGGAGAAGGGAACGGCTACCCACTCCAGTATTCTGGCCTGGAGAATTCCAAGGGGGTCTCAAAGAGTTGGACACAACTGAGTGACTTTCATTTTCACTTTCTTGTTTTTGTTGCCATGGGCTGCCTTAGCTCAGGCTGAGTTTTCTCCTGTCAGTGATCCTCTCTTCACAAGAAGAAAAACATTCTGACCCCCGTTCCCCTTCTCCTGGTTCATATTTCATAATCTTGCCCTCCTGTCTATTGACACAGCAGTTTGGGAAAAATTCTCTTGGTTGCACTTCATCAGTCAGGGGCTCCAGCAGAGTCCGTGTCATCCACTCTCCATGCAGAGATGGGATGGAGCTGCTGATCCACTTCTGGGAGATTCCACGTCCGAATCTACCTGGTGCCCCACATCCAGTCTCGGGGTGAGGCTGCTGGCCAGCAACCTCTCTCACTGTTTCTGGTTCACTGGCCTGGTGCTAGAGTGAAGTTTTGGTGCAAGGCTCCATCCCGGGAGTGGCATGAACTCTCCGCAGAAGAACTCCTGCACTGTTCAGAGCCAGGGAAGATGCTAAGAAGATGGAAAGGTTTTTTTTCCCTGATGACAGACCACACTGATGGGACAAATGTAGCCTCCTCTCTTTTCTACCTTATCCAGATCCTACCTGGATTGCTCCCTCTCAGAGATCTCTTCCCTGAGGGCCAGCCGGGCAAATGCAGCAACCCGAGTTGTTCAACATTACACAGAGGGCCTTAAGAGCTGGGTTCCCCCTGCTTGCTACTCCTTGACTGTGAACAAAGTGCATTTGCTCCACTCAGAGCTTACCTCTACGGCTGCCACATGCTTTAAAGAAACCACTGCAGTATTTATATAATTTCAGAAAGCAATTATACTCCAATTTAAAAAAAGGAAAAAAATGTGAGAAAAATAAAACCTGCTTCCCCCAAATAAATAATTATCTTACAAAGTTGTCCTCTCTCAGATGTCATCAGGGATTTACTAATTAGTTACGAAACACTATCAGGAAATCATCCTGGAAAGAGACAGAAGATGAAGTGAAATTAGCCAGAAGTAAGAACTCAAGTCCGACTGGTAGGAAGCAACCAAACTTGTGCTAAAAGGCAAATTCCGGTTACAGGTGAAGGTGTCTCTTCCCTGAACTCGTGTTGCCTTTCCCCTCAAAAGTGAACCCATGTTTTTGGAGTTTGTACTCTGAGAAATAGGAATTAGAAGAATCCGGCGGGAGATAGTGGCCACTGCTGCTAGTTTCTGAAGCATGATGTGGACAAAGTAAAGCAGGTTTTAGAATCAGTGCCACTATGATGTGTTCATGTCCAAACATATTGTAACAAAAATCGTTTACCCTCTGTAACCGAGTCTCTCTTGTCGCACATTCTGTTTTCTCTCATGGTTTTTGAGCCATCTTCCAGTTTCAGGTTGACACTGTTTTAGCAGTGTACTGTCTGGTCATTATATGCTGGAAGGTAATGGCACACCTTTGCTGAGGGCTCTTAGAAAGTTTCATAGCAGAGAGATGGACAAGCTTTTCTCAAAGAGTGGTCTGTAGACTCCTGGAAGTCCACAAGAGCTTTTCAGGGGATTAGAAAGGTCAGAACTATTTTCATTATAATACTAAGATGTTATTTGCCTTTGCTGCCGTGTTGACATTTGCAATGATAGTGTGAAAGCAATGGTGGTCAAACTGCTGATGCTTTTGCACAAATCAAGATACCAGGCAGTAGTCATTGTGTTCTTCACCACCACAATGTCACAGTGAAAAAGAAAAAGACAAGCCAGTTTCAGTTAAGAATTTCCTTGGTGAAGCAGTGAAAAATATTAATTTCATTTAATCCTGAGTCTCTCTAACATTCTGTCTGACATAATGGGGCTTCCCAGGTGGTGCTAGTGGCAAAGAACCCGCCTGCAATGCAGGAGACAGAAGAGACGCGGGTTTCATCCCTGGGTCGGGAAGATCCCCTGGAGGAGGGCATGGCATCCCACTCCAATATTGTTGCCTAGAGAATCCCCATGGACAGAGGAGCCTGGTGGGCTATAATGCATAGGGTCACAAAGAGACAGGACTGAAGTGACTTAGCACAACATAATGGAAAGAATAAAGCACTTCTATATCCAACTTTGAGCTCAACTACCCTTTTTTTCCCCATGGTTATTTTGTAGACATTTTCTTGAAAATCCAGTTGAGCTATTCCAAATCCTGAAAGATGATGCTGTGAAAGTGCTGCACTCAATATGCCAGCAAATTTGGAAAACTCAGCAGTGGCCACAGGACTGGAAAAGGTCAGCTTTCATTCCAATCCCAAAGAAAGGCAATGTCAAAGAATGCTCAAACTACTGCACAATTGCACTCATCTCACACGCTATTAAAGTAATGCTCAAAATTCTCCAAACCAGGCTTCAGCAATATGTGAACCGTGAACTTCCTGATGTTCAAGCTGGTTTTAGAAAAAGCAGAGGAACCAGAAATCAAATTGCCAACATCCGCTGGATCATGGAAAAAGCAAGAGAGTTCCAGAAAACCATCTATTTCCGCTTTATTGACTATGCCAAAGCCTTTGACTGTGTGGATCACAATAAACTGTGGAAAATTCTGAAAGAGATGGGAATACCAGACCACCTGATCTGCCTCTTGAGAAATTTGTATGCGGGTCAGGAAGCAACAGAACTGGACATGGAACAACAGACTGGTTCCAAATAGGAAAAGGAGTTCGTCAAGGCTGTATATTGTCACCCTGTTTATTTAACTTATATGCAGAGTACATCATGAGAAATGCTGGACTGGAAGAAACACAAGCTGGAATCAAGATTGCTGGGAGAAATATCAATAACCTCAGATATGCAGATGACACCACCCTTATGGCAGAAAGTGAAGAGGAACTAAAAGCCTCTTGATGAAGGTGAAGGTGGAGAGTGAAAAACTTGGCTTAAAGGTCAA